>NW_027041744.1:600000-922024 GCF_035928015.1 Saxophila tyrrhenica | reverse complement strand
AGCGGTCCTTCGATTCGTTGGAGTAATCAGAGCAATAAGCTCTTGCTCATGATCTGAAAGTAGAATTTTACAAATACAACATGATACCTACAAAATTGAGTGACAGCTGTCCCTTCATATACCGTCTTCAGAGAGACTCCCTTGTTTGTTTGGTGAGCTATTAACGATCAAGACTGGTACTAGGAACATTCAAACGCAATACTACCAAGTCACAACTGTTGGAGATCAGCTCCAACATTCGAAAACATTGGCGATGAACTTGTTGCATGTGATCGTCTACTCTCAGCTAGCATCCTCATCCTTCCCAGGATACGTGATCTCCTTTCTAATCACAGCCCTCACGCAGAATATCGCCGCAATAAACCACAGTATAACCAACATTACCGTCAACGCGCTGCAAATCCCATTGATCCCTGGACTGCTGTACACCGATCCCAACTGAATGGCCGCCAGCGCCAAACCAGCATTTGGAAAGACAAACGCCCACCAGTTGAGCGTATAGGTCATCTTCTTTATTCCGGCGCACACGGCGGCTGTCGAGATGCAGAAGAACCAGAAGGAAAAGAGGAGGATGAAGGTGCCGGAGATGATCCCGAGATCTTTCACCACTTGGCCGTCTCCGAAGTTCGGGTTGACGTTGAAGGCGTTGGCGGGGAGGACGGTGGGTGCCGCGTTGGCGAGGCCGATGAGAGCGGCGGCGGTGTAGCCTGCGATGTCAGTTAGTGTTGTACGCTACACTTCTCATGTGCGGATTCGTTGTACTCACCAGCTGGTCCAACCGACACATACATGCCCGGCCTCGTAGGCGGAGGAGGCAATTGACTCGTCATCAACCGCTGCATGTATATTGCATACTGCAACAAGGCCACCGTCCAGGCCAAACCCTGCAACATCACTGCTCCTATCCACATGTTGTACGCCTGTTGCCGCGGCTGGCTTGGCAGCATCACACTAGCCAGCGATCCGACCACAAGCAGAGGGTAGATTGGGAAGATCCAAGCGGGTACAGCGTTCGCGACATCCAGTCGTGCATTCTGGAAGAGCACGTAGTACTGGAAGATGGCCACCAGCAAAACAGTCCCACAGTACATCCAGAAACAGACCCGTAAGGCCGTCACCAGCCAAGGCCCGCAATTCGGAACACCATACGCCTGCGCGCCGTTCAGGATCAGACCGACCGAGACAAAGTACGCGCCGAAGAACAGGCCTTCAACCGGGTGGTAGAGCGACTGCAGGACTTTGCGCGGGAAGAGCACGAAGCGCATGGCCATGGCTATGGTGAAGGTAACGAACATGACCACGTCGAGGATGTAGAAGATCTTCCCAATTGTTGCAAGGCCGTGGAAGGTGTTGGGCGTTTGCGAGATGACGGCCGCCATGGCGCCGGTAGACATCGTTGCCGAGAACCATGGCCTGCGCGTGGACTTCGTCAGTACTCGACCATCGTTCGCGAATGATGGATGTTGCGCACCATGTGAAGTGACTTATCCGCTCTTTCCAATTGACATCCTCGTCATTTATGTCGAGGTTGCCAGTGGGCCCCGATCTCTTCTCACCAATCCTCCAGCGCGTGGTCATTGTGAAGGTGTTGTGTGTTCCACGACCTTGCTCTTCTAGATGGAGTGTTCTTCGTCCACGCCGCTTTCTCAGTATGCTGTCCCAACAGCAGCTGTCGCAGGATGTGAGGGAAAGAGTGAACGAAGACAAAACAAACAAACACCTACCACTTGTTGCACCCGACTATATCAAACGCCAAAACGGTTCTGACGCGTTCAATCTGGGCAAATCTACTCCAAGAACCGTGAAACTGTCGTCCAAGTTGAATTTTTGACGTCACTCGTCCGGATCGAACGGGATCTTTTTAGATAGCGCGAGGCGAGACCAGCGATCGAACAACCACAGTACAACAACACCGCGGAATGAATATTCGTGAAGTAGAAGTAGGTTTGATGCCGAGAATCGAGACCGTGGTCGTGATCGATCCCCAGATAGCTTGTTGCTCTATTTGTTGGGGCTGTGGACTGCAGTTTGTGGAGTTTGGTGCATAGAAAGTACTTCGTTGATTTGTCTAGACTCTATCTCACTTGTTGCTGATTGACGTTGATCCAATCTGATCGATGTGTTTCAGGTACGAAATCCACTGCCTTCAGAGGGTAGTAGGAGGTACTATGCCCATCGGAAGCAATGTAGGAGGATGTATTGGACGATATGGCAGTGGAGGCGTTGGCGCCGGTCTTCACTTCTCCTGAACCCTGCCGCCGCCGCTGCCGCCAAGCGACGTGGTTGTTGAAGTTCGAGAAACACGAGACAACTTTTCTCACTCCTCGACATATTGACCGGCGTGACAGGGCAAAATGCTGGACAGATTTTCCCTTATCATCCATCTGATCGTTGCATTCTACACCGCTCTAGCGAGTTGCGCAGCACAAGAACCACTCATCCTACCCGGCTACAAAGTTGGCGAAAGCATACCAGTGAGCTGCTTGAACAGATCAGTGTACTTCCTCCCCCGTCCCACAAAGGTGGCGCACTGTCTAACAGTATTACTCCAGCGACACCGGCGAACACATCACCGACGCCGCCGGGCAACTCGCCTACATCCCCTTCCCAACATGCAACGAAACCGGTAGACCTCTCGAACTCCTCTTCGGTGTGGAAAAGGACATCAACTGCACCATCGACTTCATCAACGACCCGCTCTTCCACCTTCTCGAGTTCTACGTCCACAACGATGCGCCCATGACCTGCCGCATCCCGACGAAACCTATACCCCCGTCACTTCTCATGAAAGAGTTCGAGGCTGGGACGACAGATAATACCGATGGACAGGGCAGCCTTAGCGAGGTGTACACGCCAATGATCGTGGCGTTGACAGGGACGTTACAACTCAGCCATCTGCATGTCAGCACCAATTTGAACGTGCTCGTGCACGCGGCGGCCAAGTCGGTTGCGCCGGGCACGATTGCGGCAGCGACAGCGTACTCGGTGTCGCGAGACCCGCCAACGAGGATCGTCATAGGAGACAGTCTGCCTCTGCGGTTCAGTGTGAGGTGGTATCCCAACACGAGCTTGCCGTCGGGGTGGACGGGGGTGGGTGGACACTTGACGTTCAGTACGCTGGTGTATTGTATGTTGTGCATTCTGGCGACCGCAGCAGGGTGCATGGCGTACTTCAGGGGCGTAGAGTTGCCGAGAAGGTTGAAGAGTCATGGGAAGGATCGGCTGGGTGGCATGGAGAGGGGTGGTGGGTTGGGTGGGTATGGCATAGCGAACGGCAATGGGTATGGTTATGGCATTGGGAAGCGGGACTGAGCGCTGTGTATAAGTATTCAATGTGAACATATCGTTACAATCAGCCTTCAGCGAGCAATCGTGAAAGTGAGAAGTGAGAACTACACTCTCGAGATCAACTGTTGTCATCAATACATCTAGTAAAACATGCTATTGCTACACCAGAAACGCTCAAGAGATGAAACACAAGCAGTCCAGTCCGACGTAGAACACGAACAGCGGATATACCGCCAACGCGACGCGATTCTTCACCACCCCACTTCCGCCGAGAATGCTGACACCGGCTGCTAGCGACCAGAGACCAAGCACTGAGTAGACTGGTATTCGCACAATGGTCGGGACGCGCAGCGCGGATAAGAGCGACGCAATGACGAGCGGGAAGAGCGTATAGCCGATGATGCAGACGGATTGGAAGAAGGAACTGTGTGAGCGTCAGCCTGTGATCTGGAGAGTCGAGATTTGGGTTTGCGTACATCGTGCCGCCAAGCAGCTTGATCTGCAGCGTGACAATGGCTTCGGCGATCCAGATGGTCGCAAAGACGCCGCTGAAGACGAGCGAGCGCTGGTCTTCCCGCGCATTGATGCTGAGCAGGAAAGACAGCAGAAGGCAGAAGAGCAGTGGGCCCCTGATTCTGATGTCAGCATAGTATCCTCCACACCAGTATATTGCCTGCACATACCAAAGATCCCAATCTCTCAACCCTTCGCTCATACCACCCTGCAGCACAGCATCCGCATCCGGCCACCTCCCCACCAGTCCCCGAATCTGCCCCATGGCACCCGCCGCACCACCCATCAGCCCCTGTCCCTCCTCTATCTGCGCGTCGCCCATACCTTGCCCACCGCTGTTCATCATGCCACCGAGCAGGTACTTCGGATACAGCACCTGCCGCATCTTCTCCCACACAGCCAGCAGGTCTCTCCTCAGCGTGTCCCACACCGACTCGTCGATCGTGTTGATCGGTGCGCGGCGGTCTTCGCCGGGGATGGCGGAATTGAGGTAGCCTTGGGTGTTGCCGGCGGCGCGGGTGTTGGATTGAGCTTGATTGTTAGTGATGCGGCCGGTTAGGGGGGCGCGGTCGCTTTGGTTTCGGGGGTCGTCGAGTTCGTCGAGGGTGGCTGTATACGTTAGTCTGACTGCGTGTTCGTTGTCTCGCTGTTTGGGGAGAGGTACCGTCGTCTGGGTCAATCAGGTCGTCTTCTACAGGTGCGTCGTAGTGCTCGTAAGGGTTGGCTGTTTGATTCGAGCCCGTGCCGGAGGGCATCATGGCCGCCATTGGGTCGTTGAGGGTTGTCAGAGGTGCACTACGTCCTCAACAGTAGTGTTTATTCTGTTCCACGGCCGTCGTCGTTGGTCGAATGTGTATAGCTCGCTGAGGCCAGATGTGTCTATACCAGCTGCCTTGGAGTGTAACGCGTTTCAGCCTTACGCGGGAGTCGCCGCACCTTCCGACTTCGCAGCCCCTGTTGAAGACCGGCGAAGTCGCCTCGAAGGTCTGGAGACCGGACAAACCCCAACTATGACGGCTCTCCTGGAGACCAAACGGTGACAAAGTGTAGGTAGGTGCTATCGAAAACTTGTTCAGGTGGACTGGTGTTCTATTCTCCTACCTTACTGCTGGTGAATTCTCTTCCCTCCTCAGTCTTGTCACTCCCACTTCTTCCACAGAACATACATCATGTCTGATCTCAACACATCAACGAGGAAGGCGCCGGCCAGAAGCACAGCGATGCTAGCCACTACTCCCAGATTGTCATGATTGGGAACGTTGCAAAGCTATCGGGTCAAGGCGGTTGGGACCCAGAGGGGGACGTCGAATCGTACGACTGGAAGCAACAAATCGATCATGCCTTCGACAACGTGGACAGAGTATTACAGGCGGCCAGACTCCGTGGCTGGGAAGACGTAAGTCGAGGCCCTCTCGAGCATGATCGTCGCCGTCGTAATACGATTGCAGGTGTATCTCCTCCGCAGCTATCAGACGGACATTGGGAATCACTTTGAGTACTTGGTGGAGACGCTGAAGAAGCGTGTCCCAAGTCACCGTCCGCTTTGGACCGCCCTGGGCATTTCCAAGCTGGCTGAGCCTGCTATGACGGTCAAGCTTGAAGTCGAGGCCATCAAGCAAGATAAATAGGGCTATCACGACGAAAGAGATCGAGGACTCTCTCAGCTGCACAAGACCTCCAGGAATGCATCCCAGTTTTTTTAGCGCTCTCAAAGGGCGGCCTGAGTATCGTACCAAGAACAGTATAAGCTCCGGATGTATTTTGTCGCGGAGTTCGAGCTTATCACAGTAGCTATGGTCGACCAGGAATCCCAATCGACCTACAGCAGCACGATCACGCACCAGTAGACTCTGGAGGCCCGCACTCGCCCTCCTCCACAGAAGACGTTGGCGCGAGCAAAGTGCGAACAGCCGAATTCACGTAAACATCCGATCACGTGCTACATCAACTCCCGAAAAAAAGGCACCACCTCGTGGCATCGTTTCATCTCGCCCCTCCAAGTCCTCCACATTCCGAGCATGACTTCCTCTTTTCCTCCAATCAGCCGTGATGCATTCGTTCAAACTGCGTCTGCGTCCTCGCAACCGCAGTCGCCTGCTTTTACCGTGGGTCCCAACGCTCGCGCAACAGCATTCTTGCACCTCCAACTTCACCCGGTGGATGCGCGCTGCGACACGATAGCGGGCCCGCCCAAAACTATCCCACAACTCTAGCTAGTTGTCTCCCCCCGACATATATGGACTGGATGTCGGCGGCACTTCTTCTTCCTGGCCCTATGTAACTCGTAAGTCCATCGCTGAGTGTTGCCTCTGGTCGGGTAAAGTCGCGTCGGTCGAGGCCTCCCAGCATCTACAGTAGTGGGACTGTCCTTGTACTCGCTTGTTTCCTGCTTTTACAGTTGGGAGGATGCATTCAGGATCATTGCAACAATCTGAAGCAGGCCTGCCTGACCGCATCGTTACAGCTTCCTCGATACCTACCCCTCCCGATTCCATCCCTCCTTCGCCGAAGCACAGCATGCCTGACGACATACTCAATGATATATCACATCGACGATACAATCCACTGAGAGGGTCGTGGGTATTGGTGTCCCCTCATAGAACGAAGCGACCATGGCAGGGGCAGCAAGAGGAGTCGAGCAAGAATGTGCTGCCTGCGTATGATTCAAGCGTACGTGAGCCCGGACAGCTTATGGCAAGAGCAGGGCATTCACTGACACGTTGAACAGTGCTATCTATGCCCCGGGAATAAGCGTGCACAAGGCGATGTCAACCCGAAGTACGACAGAACATTCGTGTTCGTCAACGACTACGCAGCGGTGAAAGAGCAACAAGATGAATACCACTTGCCGTCAGACAATGGCTGTGAGTCAAGCTATTTCGTAGCGAGCCTGTGATGTCCGACTGATCGAGGATAACAGCACTCGAATCGCGGTTATTAAAAGCAGAAGGCACGACTGGCAAATGCTATGTCATTACCTTCTCGCCAGAACACAACCTCACACTTGCCGACATGCCGGCGCATACCATTCTGCCTGTGATAGATACCTGGACTAAGATCTATACCTCGCATCTGGACCCGCACTCCCCCCTGGTCAAGGCTTCCAAGCCAACGACTCTGCCACCGTCAGCTCCGAATGGCAACATCATCGATAATCCTTCTCAGCAATTCCGCTACATGCAGATCTTCGAGAACAAGGGCCAAGCAATGGGGTGCTCAAATCCGCATCCCCACGGGCAGATATGGACCACAACATCGCTTCCAGAGGAGCCGGCGATTGAGTTGCTGCACATGGCTCGGTACAGGCAAGAACATAACGGCGCGCATCTGCTGGAAGACTACGCCAAGCTGGAGAGTGAGAAGGCGGAGCGGACAGTGTTTGAGAACAGCAGCTTCTGGGCGGGTTGTCCATGGTGGGCTACATGGCCGTTTGAGATTATGGTTGTCGCGAAGAGCCACAAGAGGGCGTTGGTCGACTTGGACCAGCAGGAGAAGGAGGATTTGGCAGAAGTGATCGCAGAGATTACGAGGAGATACGACAATTTGTTCGAGACGAGCTTTCCTTATAGTAAGTACCTCCGAGGAGATTGTCTGAGACACAAGCTAACGTTATCCAGGCATGGGCATCCACCAAGCACCCCTATCAGGGACGAACGAAGAGATCGAATGCTCACACTTCCATCTGCACTTCTATCCTCCCCTACTACGCAGTGCCACCGTGCGGAAGTTCCTGGTCGGCTACGAGATGATGGCAGAGCCGCAACGAGACATCACTCCTGAGCAGGCAGCGACGCGTTTGCGAGATTGTGGTGGCGAGCTTTATCGCAAGCTACGATGAATTGATGATATAATGGTATCATGATTGGGAGGACAGCGGCATCGGCGGGGTCGATTGGCATTTTCGCTGGTGTTATAGACGCCTACAACGATATCCGGAGGCATTTGGGATGGTCGTCTGCCTTGACAGCGCACGCTACTTCAGATAATACACGCAAGGACCTATCATCAACAAATCGTCCGCTTTGTTCGGGTTTGAGTGAAGCATTTGGAACATTCGCACGTAACAGCCTCGGGTAACACTTCATCTGCGCTCGCTACTGCCTACCTCGGACTCCAGGGTCTTCGATCTCGACTTTTTCGGCAGCTGTCACGATGGAACCCTGCGATGATCTCTGCTTCTTCGACACATTTGAATAGTCCGAACGAACTCCAACTCGTGCGATTGCAGATTGTGATGGCCAAGGACCGCTGTACCCTCCGCGTGTGTTGCTTTGATGCGCGATAGTTTGGAAGATCTCGAAGCTACTTCCGACCGCTCTCCTATCAATGTCATTCTCTGGTCATACATCTCTAATCTAACGAAGAGCCATTCGCTGTGTTTTGGAGAAGAGTCCAATCACTATGGTAGATCTGCATTGCCTCGTGATGAGTTCTGCAGGACTTCGTCAAGGTGCCTTTTACATCCATCTGGGATCCCTTGTCTCGTGAGCAATGCTTGACTTGAACCTCGTCGACCGTCTCCCCCACTCTCCCATCATGCTTCAGTGGTACATATCCAACGAGGACGAGCAGATATAAGGGCCCCGAAACAATGGGAAACCAAAAAGCACAGCGGACTACAGGTCTGCTCGACCTGCCAGCAGAAATCCGCAACAGCATTTACGATCTTGTCCTCAACGACAGCACGGAAGAAGTCCTCTGTCCTTTCATCTACCAATGCAGCCCGGGCAAACGACGCTACACCTACAGCCTCACCCAGACATGCTGCCAAATCCGTCGAGAGACCATGGCAATGTGGCATGCAGGCAAGAAACTCGTGTTCGCCATGAGACAGCAGAACATGTCATACTACCACCACTGGTTGCAACGACGACCAGATGCGGCGTTCCAATCGATCCGACGCGTGCAGCTGGAAGACTATCAGCATAGCAAGAATCAGTGTTCTCCGGAGCATACGTATTTCTGCCGGAGTGCAATTGTGATCAACTTGGCGAAACCATCACCTGTTAGTTGGAGGAGGGATCCGCGGTGTACGAGCTGTCCATCTCATGACCTTGCGGTTGATCGGGTCAAGGCCGTGGTGCGGACGAGGAGGGGTCAGGGAGGATTTGCGATGACGAGGGAGAGGTTAGAGAGGGTGTTCGAGGCGGCTGCTTGGTAGAGTCGAGCGGATGTATAGATATCATTGCAATAAACATGCCTAACAACAGGAGGCATATGTAGAGCGCTCTTGAAGGGTCTTCCATAATTGGATTGGCTGAACTTTGATTTCGCCAAGCACGCCACACTCGCAATCCTCACCTTCACCTCACTCCAGCTTCATCCGGGCTTCACAAGACGATTATGGAAGTGCTTGTTGTTCGGCCAAGGGTCAATAATGATTGAGCTGGCTACTTGACTTTCTGTTGATGCTACAGCTACTCAGACAAGCTTGCAAATAGTCTCTTCAAGCAAGACCGCGTACACCGCGCCGAACACCCAAGACGCCTCTCAAAGCAACCATGACTATACCCGCCACCAGACGGAGGGCTACTGCGACCCACGCGCGATCGACATAGCCCTTACTGCGATCGACACAGTTCACCCACGATCGACGCAGTATCCCCATGTTTCACCCAGCATGCTGGCGTCGCCGTACCCACGTCCGAATTCATTGACCACATCCTTGCACGCCTCACAGAGAATGCGGCAGAAGACGTCTTTGTCGTAGCATTGGGTACAATCTCCAGCACCTTTGTCGCGCTGCTTGAAGGAGCAGTCCTTGCCGGACAGAAAGCATGCCATGCACTCGAGCCCACCTTCGCCATAACCCAGGGGTGCTGGTGACTCTGGCGGTGCACCAGTGTGCTTCGGCCGTTTCTTCCGTCCGCCGTTGCTCTTTGGTATGCTCTCGTCCTCCGCCTCATCTCCATCGTCTTCGCCTTCTGCTTCGCAAGCACGCTTCTTCCCCTTCCCTTTGCCTTCCGACTCGTTTTCACCAACCTCGCTGGCACCAGTCGCTGGACCAGGCTGCTCGCCAACCCCGCCGGCTTCTTCGCCCTCGCCAGCATCACCGCCCGTAGCCTTCGCATCTTTCTTAGCTTTGGCTTTCCTTCGGTCTGCATAGATGTTGCTACACTGAAAGAGAACGTCGGCCTCGACTATGGTCTTGTTCTTTGCATCATCGACCGGAAAGTCGTCCATGGCCAGGATGTCGTCGACAATTCGTGCAACCTCATCGGTCGGTTGCTTTTTGAGGTCTAGGTCGATGCCGTTCTCCTCATCTCGCAAGTATTTGCGGAGGAATGCTCGAACCTTGGTCCTCTCTGTGTTGTCGAAATCGAGCGGAAAGGCTCTGTTTGCTGGCTTTGGGAAATTCGATGACCACGCACGCAGCGCGAGGCGCAGGCCTTGTTGGATATGGCCAACCTCTCTCTTCAGCTGGAGGCCGATTCCCGGGTCGACAGGCGGAGCAGATGTGGTCGGTGGCGTACGGTCTTTGTCGGAGTTTTGGTTCTCACTTGGTTGAGATGAGTTCGCTAAGTCTTGCCGGTACCTCCTCTGCATATCGCGCTGAATGGCATCTAGGGTCGATTCTTGCCTCGCTGTCGCCTGTTGCTCTTCTTGCTCTTCTTGCTCTTCTTGCTCTTCTTGCGAAGGTCCTGCTGGCTGTGAGTCCCCGCCCGGCAACTGCACACAGTCGACACCGAACGTAGCAAATATCGACATAAGCTCGCTGTGTACATGGATGGGCCCTGGCATCGCATCTCGAACGAGTCTGGCCAGTGTTCCGAAATTGATGGCTGGCGACACGCTCATGTCTTCTGTGATGTCTTCCCTTGCATTGACCACAGCGTCGATGAGCTGCGCGACAGGTTGGAGGAGTAAGGTCAGGCGCGAAGAGGCATCTTCGTCGTCATTGATGCTGGTGGTAATGACTTGCTTTACCTCCCCGAGCTTCTCCAGGCAATTCTTTGTGATGGGATGTACGTCTTCGTACACAAGCAGGATCTCTTCGGCCTTACCAAATCTGGAGGCGGTGATGCTTGCGGCTTCTGAGCCTGCTGCGCCAGGTATCGCAGCTGCAGAAACCGATGCTCCTCCAGCTACAGAAGGGCTCCCAATTGATGTGGCAGCAGCCTTGTCGCTTGCAGCTAAAGGATCACGCCTCGCGTTGTGCAGCAGTCGCTTAAGATCCCCAACACTACCGGTCACTCTGGTCTTGATGCCTCTGTTCTTGAGCTGCTTCAGCTCATGCTTGAGACCTTCACCTTTCATCGACCTGATGTCCTCATCGAGTTCATCCATCGACATGACGGGCGTCGCTGCCTTGGGTGCCATCTTCGCGGACACTGATGAAGTTGTGGTGAGCTGGTGGTGGAACGGGATCCGAGGTTGGAGGTATCTATCCTGGAAGTAGGAACATGTGAGCAGTTGCCTGGCTGATGTTCCAACAGAAAAGAAGTTTCTTGCATTCACGGTCGCTGCCCCTGGAGAAGCTTCGATTGCATCAACCTTAGGCAGGCCAGCAAACGCGGTTTAAGGAAACGTCACCGTGCGTCGTGGGTCTTGCCAAAACAAACGTTTCACCCACTCAATACTCAATTTCACAGCGGAACCTATCGCCCATCGACCTCAACATCCGCACTGAATCACCAGTCGCCATGGCGTCGAACCCAAACACAGCACCACCAGCTGGTAAGCCCAGTTCGCGCATGCTGGAAGGTCTGAGGAGGATTGCACAAGACCAAGATCAACTAGCAGCGATAGCGGGTACGTCCACCAATTCCCAGCCTGCGAGAGGGTACCATGTCGCTGACCATTCCTGAACAGCGCGGGCAGATGCCTCTGAGTGGTTCGACCGCCATTCCCCTGGCACTCGCAAGGCGCGCGCACTCACCCGCAAGAATTTCGAGGCATGCATCAAGCAAGTCTTCGGCAAGGAAACGTAAGGCGGTTCTGCTTAACGTTTTCCAGAATCATGGTAGTGCTGACGATAACGGTGCATGTAGTGTGGAAGAAATCTGGAACCAAGAGACCTTCATCGACTACACGAAGCAGTTTCTCGACGTCATGAACATTCTCAGTCCGGGCGGAAAAGTCGGCAAGAAACCAAAGGCGGGTGTCCTCTGGGCGCACATGGCATCACTTAAGTGGTGGGCTGTCCGCTTCATCGGGAACTTCGGGGCCATATATCCTACGTGGCAATCCAAAGTTACTTCTCACATACACCTTGTCGCTCGTACCCACGATCTGGAGAAAGGCTTCCATGCGAAAAACAATCTGACCGACACCGAGCTTCTGCTGTTCTACCGGCAACTCATCACCCTTCACCAAGGCGTCGATGACTAGAAGCAGCATTTCGCGGCGTGGTTAATGATGTACATCACCGGAGTACGTGCGGGATCTTTCACCGTCGGCGTAGGCTATGAGAAAGGTGCGGATCTAAGTGGCGGGTTCGTGCGGCCTGACGATGAGACTTTGCGCTGGAGCGACGTCAAGTTCTTCCATTATCCCAACGTCGATGGCGTCGCCGTCAGCATCAAGTACAAGTATCTCAAAGGCCAACGGAACCCATACACCCAGCGTGCCGTTGAGGCCAAGAAGACCTTCACCTTCCTTCCGACTCGTGGCGAGCGGTACGAGTTCGACCTGTCTGCGGTACTACTCGCCATCGCCTTCAACCGTGGCTTGTTCCCCTTCAGCACTATCGAAGACCTCCTCGCCGACGAGCGTGTCAATCTGCCAACCATCGACGCAGTGTCCAAACAAGCAGTCTTCTTGGCTTCGAATCAGGCCAGCGAGCTTGAGCCAACACAGCCTATGAGAATCGGGGTTCTCAATCCGAAGCTTCGGAAGATGTGTACTGCTGTGGGACTTCTTCAGCGCAATACAACATACTCCTTCCGCCGGACCGCAATAGTAGAGATGCGACGCAGCCACGGTACTGAAAGGGCACGGGAGCTCGCTGGCCACGCCATCGACTCTACCACCATCTCGTACTACGACGAAGACACTACCGAGGACATGGACATCACCGCCATGAGGACTGGTGAGCAAACCATTAGCCGTGATGCGATCCGTGAAGCATTCCGACAGGCGCACACCCGCATCGACACCCAAGGCATCGACTTGCAGCAAGAGCTCCGCGAACGGACTGCGAACTCAGTAACTTCAGATCCTACATACATCGACATGGAGCAGAAGCTCTTCAGCACACTAACAGGCATTGCTGAGATCCTAGAGATGGATCCGCCGGAGCTTCAGAAGATGACCAACTTCCAGCAGTATCGTGACGCACTTGTGGAGAAGTCTCTGTTCAGTGAGCACGAAGAGCTTACCACTCTCCTCGCCAAGCGTAAGAAACTCCGGTATCATCTCATGGAGAGACATCTCAAGGAGCAGAAAGCGCAAATGCTTGAAGACCACAAGAAGACAATGAAGGCGGTGAGGAGGACTGCGAGCAACCGCTCTGACCAGCTAGGCGTCGATGATGTTGTAGCGACTGGAGCTGCTTAGTACCAAGACTCTTCAGAGGCGCTCATCCAAGGATTGAGCACGGACGAGGTGGAAGAAGATTCTGCTGAGGCGGACATCGACGCAGAAGCTGTCGAAGAAGCGTTGGAAGCCACTCGTGAAGAGCCAGAGCATTGGGGCACGCTCAATGACGAAGTCTTCGTTCGCTCGGCGGGTGACCAGGACGGCAACACAACCGTCGATGGACGTCTTCAGTTCCTCAAATCGTTCATTGCTCTCTCTTCGGTCGAGGTCAAGAACATGAAGTGTATGCTGTGTCTTCTCGACCCGACGGCTGCTACACCGGACAGACTCTGGGACAAGACCAAGCTCGACCGCCACATGCGCTCCGATTACCATTCTCGCCAACAAGAGCTGCTGCGTGCAGCCATCAATTCTCAAGAGGATGGCAGGGTAATCTGCCCCTTGTGCAAGGTCTCAATCCTTCACCGCAAGTTCGCGAAGCATGTGGAGAGTACGCATCTTGAGCATGTCTAAGGAATGTGCGTACAGTGTCGCTCTGTGTCCACGTCGAGGATAGGTCTAAGGAAGCAACGATCGGTGCTTGAACGATACGATGGGGTTGGAGCGAGCTGCTGAGCGGTGGTATTGGCGAGACAGGTCAGCGCTGGCTTGACGTTTGCAACTTACTGCTACACGCACGTCTACACGTTGAATAGCTGCACAAATCAACAGGTTGAACATTGCAAACGAACGGTTGATGAAGGCTTTCGCTGTTCAATGTGTCTCCTTTTCCAGAATTTGATCTCGCCAACCCTCGTTGCTAACCTTCGCACCTCGCAGTAAAAGTTAACCAGCATAGAATTACCAAAACAACACCGTATTAATCACACATACTGCGTGCGCGACGGAATCGGGCCCTCATAGAAGACTAAGGCAGAGAAGTTGTCATTCTACGATTGCTGCGGTTTCGAGAATTATACATGGCCGAGACCTGATGAGATGCCACTTGTACCCCGGCGTATCCATGGAGATGGTCTATTTCCTCCATTAGCTGGAGCTCTTTCTACTCAAATATCAGCCATCAGGACCGTGTACGTTCATGCTTGCGCCAGATTATGCTTCTGTTTCCCCCAACGTACGATGAGAAGGAGGCTCCAAGTGCACAATCTACGCCGCTAAGGCCTACTATAGTAACAAAACTTCTATTTCAGCAGGTACTAAAAGGTGAGAAGGTAGACTTCCCCTGTCTGTCATCCAGCTGAAGGCGTAACGACATACTCCAGTGCCTCGTCGTGCTTTGGAGAAGCCATCTTCATCGACCAGTGAGCCAGGTGAAAAGTGTGCATCTCGACATTCGACCCGGCTCGAAAGCATGCTAGAGCGCCGCATCTGAGCTCATTGCTCTTTGGAGAAGATGTCTGGATGGACAGTGAAGCACCATGTGCCCTGATGATCAGGAACACGTGATTCCAGCCATTGAAATACCTATTATATTCTATTTTAGATCTGTCCCAGTACTTCTTTGGCCGATTGGCTCAATGGTAGAGCGTCCGCCTCCTATCACTGGCCCAGCGGAAGGTTGTGGGTAAGAATTGATGTACACCTTTTCAGTCTCAACCAACGTTAACGGGGTTCTAGGTTCGAGGTTTGTCACATGTGTCCATTTATTCCCTGGACTACCGAACTGATCTCATTAGTCCCGTAAGGAAATAACCTTAGTACAAGTTGAATTTCCTCTAATGTTCTTCCAGATGTTGGTCGTCAAACCTGTTTATTTTTGGCTCTTTTCCTGACCTGGGACACGCTCGAAGAGTGGAGTGGTTTTTGGGGAAGAAAGGACCGAAATGAGCACACTACCACGAGGAATGATGGAGTAGAACGTCAACCTCATTCTAGAGTCGCATGTGATAGAGAGACTAGCTTCAATCTTGATACTCACTAGTCAATGCTCGATCATTCCGGCTCCAACAAGTCGTGGCGCCATCAGACATGGTGATCATCGTCTTCCCTCTGCTCCCTGTCCACCATAACATCGACCCTGTTCCAGAGTTTTCTTGACGCCAGACTCCACGCATCCATCTCAGCGCACCATAACAAAGCCATCCTAAACCTCAGTCTCGGTCTGCGGGCTCACTTCTCCATCCTGGCCATCTGCTGCTTCCACATCGTCAACATCCGTCGGCGCCGCCTTTTGCTTCGCAGCAACCACATCATCACCACCATCTGCACCATTCACATCGATCAAGTCGGCATGGCTTCCACCCTCCTTCTCCAACCGGAGATACTCGTTCCATTCGGGGAACATATCCTCGTCTCCATCCTCACCCGCGCCGTCGCCGTCCAGACCTGCAGCAGAAGGGCCAGGAGGCATTCCGAGCATCCTGCTGACCTTACCCTTGCCTTGCTTCTCAAGCCCAGACTTCCACTCGGAGACAATCGCTTTGCACCTGCTCGGCTTGTATGTCTGTGCAAACAGCACGGCTTCCGCGGTACGGTTTGTTGAGAGCAGGAGATCGAGACAGCCATCCACGTCAGCCAGTTGCCACAGACATGAGAACGCCACGTTCCACAGTCCAGCTTCTTTCGCTTTGGAAGCCAGATCTCGCAGGCCGTCGTGGTTTGAGCTGGAGCTGTACAGCAACAGCAAGCTTCCAATATCTTTCGCATTCAGGAAGCACTCCTCCGCCAACCGCACATCCCAAGCGGCAAGCGCAGCATCGCCGACAGTCTTCCACTTGTGCTCGACGTCCGCTTCACGCGCCAGCTCAAGTCCAATGTCCAGTCTTCCCAGCCCAAGAGCCAACTCGAATCGGTGCTCCTTCTCGGTTGCTACATCAAGAGCCAACTCCTTGTAGCCTTGGCCTTCCAGGAATCGAGCAATCTTGGGTCGCTGGTCCTCTGGTATCTCCGGAAGCATGTCCTGTGCTGCGTCGACATCACCACGAAGCACAAGAGTCTGATACTCGATGACAGACACCGAAAGAGCGAAGGACGTGACAGCGACATCCTTGTCGCAGACATACACCCGGGCATCGCGGGCCAGGTAGCCGAGGACATAATGTGGTGAGTCGAAATGTGAGATGGTGTAAGTCTGGTCACCGACGAGGTAGTTGAGGCGGTTGGTAGAGCTGGTGTACACGAAGCAGTCACCGATCCATTGACCCGTTCGAACGCTGTAGTATTCGTTAGCTTCGGTCTTTTCAAGATGGTATGCGTGAGGAAGCGTTGACGTACCTCTCATTGATGTCACAGACAACTTCGAAAGCCTCCTCAACACCATCGTCCTCGACCGTCCCGGCCTGTACAGCCGCCACATACTGCTCTCTAGAGTACCTCAGCACGTAGAACGTGTCTTCACATGCCAGGCAGACAAGCTCGCCACTCTCCGACCAGTGCACACTGCGAGGCTCGACTTCAATGCGCCGGACAAGCTTGCCAGTCTCCCAGTCAAAGAAGCCCACGCCACCCTGACCTTTCACACCGAGAAGGATGCCACCACTGAGTCCATCTGCAGTGTAGCCGACATTGATGCTGCCGTCACCACCTTTGGGCTTGAAGTTCCGGTAGGTCTTCACAGAATATTGCGACTCCCGGATGGCGTAGTCTTTGTCGTTCTCCTTGCTGGCCCAGGCAAAGTCGAGAGCGGAGCCAAACGCCTGATTTCGCAGCGCCAAAGCAGTGTAGATGATGTATTCGCCGTCACCGCACACAGCGACGAATCGACCGTTTGGCGAGTGGAGAAGAGTCTGAGGGTATATCTCGGTGCTTCCGAGATCCTTGGAGGGGAGTGTGATGGGCTGACCGTCCTTCAGCGACTTGTCGCCGCCTTTGAGCACGGAAGTCAGGATCTCGGAATGCCGTGCGTAGATGATCTTGCCAGAGTTGTCCATGCTGACTGCAGGCTCCTCACGGCCCATCTTCACAACTACCGCACCATCATCGAAACCCATGGCAATGCCTTGCCGGCCGCGCTGATATGAAACACACCAAGCACGCTCCAGACCATACGACAAAGACTGCTCGAGTCGGTAAGTGTTGGCGTGCCAGATCTTGACAGTTCCATCTTCAGAGCCAGAGATGATGACAGGCAGCTCGGGGTGGAAGCAGGCAAAGGATACATTGCTCGTATGCCCCTCCAATGTCGCGATGAGAGCTTTCGTAGTGTAGTCCCAAATCTTCACCGTCCGGTCGTCGGAAGTGGTGAGGAGGTACGGCTTGTCGCTCTGCGGGTAGTAGTCCACATGATTCACACCCTTCGCGTCATGTGCCTCCAGTGTAAAATTCGGTGTCCCGCTCCCCAGATTCCATATCTTCACCGTCCGGTCCAAACATGCTGATGCAAACGTATTGGTGTCTTTGGGATTGATCGCCAACCCCATCACATAATGGCTGTGCCCCTCAAAGACCTGCACGCACTTCCATTGCCTGTCCCAATCCCACAGTTTTATTGTCATGTCATCTGAGGCGGTCAGAACGAAGGGATTGGTGGGGTGGACAGCGATCGCGCGGATGTAGTCAGGGTGTGCTTCGAAGGAGGTGATCTTCTCGGAGGTGTTGTAGTTGTAGACCCGCAGCTGGAAGTCATCGCTGCCACAGACGATCCAGTTCTTGCGGGCGACGAACCGGCCGGCGCGCACAGGGACATCTGTGAGCTCGAAGGTCTTGATGATGGACTGGGTTTCGTAGGACCATATGTACACATGGCCGCTGTAGAGGGTCGTGAGGATCCATGGCTCGGTAACGTGGAAGTCAATGCCCTTCACTGTGAGCCGGTCAGACAAGTTCCAGTGCAGTACTCTGGCATATTCGTACCTCTTTCCGAGCGGGCGAACAGCTGTCGCTGTAGTTCCAGTCTGACTTTAGCTCCCATTCTCACTTCTTCCACTAAAGGGTATCGTACCTTTACGTCCAACTTCATCGTTGCGGTCGGCTCCTGTCCTCCCGCAGGCCCCCTCGCCGATGCAAGGGATTGCTACCGTCTTTCAGACACTCTTGAGCATAGACCCCGAAGGTTCAATGTACGGTTTCGGCAGTGTGAGAAAAGAGCAGCGGTTGAGGAAGGTGAGTTCGAAGGTAAAAGAGCTTCGTTCACTCAATGTCTAAGCGTTCATATCACAAACTACAGGTGTTGTCAAGTCGGAAATATCTAGATACCTTAGGCACACAAAATCTTGGCAATGAAGGTGTTAAGCACATGTAGATACATTCGATGCCAGCAAACGCGTGGCAGAAAGAACATTACGTAGAGCAAGGTCTTCCGTCATTATCGTTCATTGAATGTGCTACAGCCTCCCTAGTCTCTCGAAAGCCTTCGCAAGCGTGTTAATTTCTTGTCCTGACGCACTCCTCCCGGACATCAACGAGGCGACCATGATGTCCTCGAGCTCTGTCACTGTCGCGATACCCTTCTCGAATCGTGCTCCTACCTCCTTTGTCGCCTGCTGTGCTGCTTTGAGAGACTCTGTAGCCGTGCGTAGGGCTGAAAGCTCTGCGGCCAGAGACTCCATAGCAGGTGGTTTCCCTTGGACAGAATCATTTCGCGTAGGCGTATCAGTCGCCCTTGTATTAAGTCCTCCAGCAAGTGCTGTTGCGCATTTGTCGCCATGGCTGCCCTCCATCTGTCTCTGGCCTCCTCCGTCACTGTTACATTCGACCTGTCGGGTGGACTCGTTATTCCAGCGGCTTTCGTCCTCTGTGGCTTCTTCGCTGTATATGCTGTCTGCCCACTTGCTCAAGGCCAACTGACCGCCGATGCTGTTGTGGGATCCATGTCCCGTTGGCAGCCATTCCTCGTCCGCAGAAGGTCTTCCGAGCGTATGGTCCGTAGCAGGCTGCTTGGTCTCTGCCACGTTGTAAGCCAGCAGCTTCTGCTTGTCGTCGTCTGACTCTCTCTCCTGCCATGCGGAGAGCTGATCCAGTTCTCCGCGAACGTCCTGGAGGCTTTTGATGGCGTCCCTTTGGGTGTTAGGTGTTTCTCGTCGTGCGATGCCCCAGATCTGCTCAGCTGCGACTCGACAATTCTCCCTTTGATGCCAGTCATTCGTTGCCTCCGAGATGAGAAGGAGGTTCTGTATACGCCAGTACCGCGGCAATCCTGGATATGAGAGGTTCTCATGGGCAGCAGCAATGCAAGCTTGCCAGTCTTCAGCGTCGAGCAGAGCGGAGGCTTCGATGTAGTTCTCCTCGTGAATCGAGCGGAAGGGGGGACTTCCCCCTTTTCCAAAAACAGGTTCTGCAGCCATGTCGCCGGACTTGGAGTATGAAATGTCCCTGGTCGAGAAGGGTTTGGGGGACAGGGTCGGTAGTCAATGTGGTGTTGATGACTGAGACCTGCGGTCTGGAAGTGCAAGTCGTGAAGTGAAGTGAAGTGGTCGGCCTCGTCCTGACGTGACTAAAATGGAAGGCACGACCATCGCTCCTGCCATAACTGAATCTGATAATGCTTAAAACGACCTCACCTCTTCAGCACGAGCAGCATGGTCTGTGAAGCTTGCTATAGCAATCTAACATAAGAGATTTTCCTAAGCCTGACAGTCAAAGAAGAATTCTGAGATGGATTCATGTGGTATCGTTGCATCAGAAAGGGCCAAACTCGTGAACAGCACCAGTGAAGGGCCAGTACGCCTGGTCAGGCTCCTTTGAATGAGGTCCGCTGTGCCAGGCAGAGCCAGCGAGGGGTCTCCCACGATAGCGTATGAGAGGCATTGCTACGGCATCCTACCACAAGGGTCTTGCATGGTCGACAAGGCCATTTCAGATCGCAGACCGAACAGTGCTGTGCAGAGAGGGGCTGTTGCTGGAGACAACGTAAGGCGACAGTGACAGACAAAGGAAGCTCATCAGAAGAGTGTTCGATCTCGGCTGAATCGACGACGGTATTCTTGGCGCCGTTGTCATCACCGTTGCCTTAGCGCCCGCCTTCCCACCTCCTCCACCTTCTATCTCCAGTATCCACTCACCACCTTCCCAGCTACCAACAGACTTCAGCAAATCACCAACCGAACCGAAGCCAACATGAAGCTCTTCGCCCTCCTCACATCCAGCCTGCTGGCCACTGCCGTCAGCGCCAGCATCTTCGGCAGCTCGATTGAGGTTGCGCCGTACGACGATGCTCTGGACGTGCCTGGCAAGAACCCGCTGCAGCACTGCCAGGACCCCAAGGACGATATCCTCGACCTTGAGAGCGTAGATCTCGACCCAAACCCACCGCTCCCGTAAGTGTATTACCGACACTCTGCAAACGGCCCCGTCATTGCACACCGCCACTAACCCAGCTCCCAACAGCGGCAAGACCCTCAAGATCACCGCGACCGGCACGCTCTCTCAAAATGTGACTGAAGGCGCCAAAGTGCACCTCCAAGTCAAGTGGGGACTCGTTACGATCATCAAGATGACCAACGACCTTTGCGACGCGGGCAAGGAAGTTGACCTGAAGTGCCCGATCGAGAAGGGCGAGATCACGCTGGAGAAGGAGGTCAAGCTGCCTAAGGAGATTCCTCCAGGCAAGTACAACGTTATTGCCGATGTCGAGACCAAGGACGAGGACCGCGTGACCTGCTTGACCGCTACCGTGGAGTTCAAGAGGGGAGGGAACATGGTTGTGCACCAGGGTCTGAAGTAAAGGAAAATCACGCGGTGGAGCTCAGGAGCTGTGAAGATGTGGTATGAGAAGCGACAAGATTGAAGACACAAGGAAGGATTCACTGCGAAGAAGACATAATCAAGGACAGATCATGGACCCTGCGAGGCTTCGATGACGGGCGTACTGGCATGCATCGACCCAAACTTGTTCTTTTCCAATACTCCCAGGGCGAACCGCAAGAATTTTGGGTATCATGGTTTATGTATATACTAGCGTCTCGCGTGACATGCGTTCGAGCACCGACTCATCAAGCCATTTTTCTTCTTCCATGGCCACTTATGTGCCGCTGTAGCGCGGTTTATTTGCTCGTTGGTACTGCCAGTCTTCGAGAGCGGGTGTTGTCCTCCCATTCGTCCGCCTGCCCATGGTCACCGCTTGTTCCCTCACACCCAAGCTCTTAACATGTCTTAACCTATGCAGGCAGCCCAATTCTACTCCCCGAACAGTTTCCTCACCCGCTTCATCACACTATCCTTTTCTGGGTCATATGGATGGTCTTTGCTTGGGATCTCTAATAGAGCTGGAAACGCCTCGTTGTACTGGTCGACCTTTGCTCGTATTTTCTCTGCGATCTGTCCCAATATGCACATTAGCACGGCACATTTGGTGCTTTCTTAAACTTCCGCCTTGTTGCTCCGGAATTGTGCGTGAGGCACCAAGACGTACGTGTTGATTGATCAAGACAATCGCAATATCCTTCCGCTCTCTTGTAAACGACTCAAATGCACCTTCGATGGTGGAGGTTTCGGTCTTAGAGTCGACGACGAGGTAGTTCTTCTGAGAGTCGGGAGGGTCTGTTACGTGCTGTGCAGCAGTAGGAGCGTACGTTAGCTGGGAAGTTTGAAAGATGCGGCCGCTGGTGCTCGATAGATCGAAAAGCCCATTTAACAAGGTGGAGGGAGTCCTTACGCCAACGCCGGCGAGCAGTATACCGGTCACTGAGTCCTGTCAAGCATCGTCAGTCTATATTCCTCCCATTGCGACCTTGCGGTCTTAAGCAGCGGCTTACCTCGTCACCAATGACAGCTAAGAACTCGCGATCTTTGTATGCGGACTGCGGGAGAGCCATGGTGGCTCGTGTTAGTGCTCTTGTTCGTCCTTCTGGTGTCCGAATGAGAGGGTGGAGTCTGGTTATGCGTGTGCCTGTGAGCTTCGTCGAGGCGACGTCGGATTAAGCTCGGCCTGTGCTCGGAAGCGCATCTACATTCACTTCAATCCGCCTTTCTTCGCTCTTTTTCATCACCAGCACACAATAAAGTTGCAGACTCACCACTACAATGAGACCTACACCAATGGTCCCTTCGTCTACGTGTTCACCAGAGGCATCATGCCTTTCCCTGCAGATTGGATCGACTGCACCTGAACGATCTTCACATGGCTTACTATCACACAAACGATAACTCTCAGCCGCCGAATCTAGATCTTGCCATCATGCAGACAGACGCAGTGCGTTCCCGAATCGTGCCTGTGGTGCCACGGGTGCGCGGGCACAAGAAACGAAGCCACCAAGCCCACGTCGCCAGGTCACCAGGATCAGGGTCGAAACCACGGAAGCACAATCACGACCCGGCAATCTCGGCTTGCAGGAAGCAATCTGGGTTGTGCGATTCGTGGCGACCACGTGCACATTCCGATCCGTTATGCAAGATGCCGCCTCAGTCTCGAAAGCAGTACCAGGCTATCCCTACCAGTAAGACTACTTTTGTTCCCGCTTCATCTAAATGCCAATGGCGTACACGTGCTGCACAGTACTGGGAAACGGGAATTCGAGTTCCTAGCTACGGTACATGTGGTTACGCGGAGCAAAGGATGCCAGTCAATCCTCAAGTCAACGGGTCTTTTGCGAGAGGAGAAGTGAAGAAGTTCTTTACAAGAAGGGTATCTAAATCTCGGTCACGCGTGAGAACAATATCTCATGCATCCTGGTCGCGCGTGCCATTTGAACTCGCCAGTATCGCACATGCGTAATGAATATAGTGGTTGGTGTAACCCGTGTGGTGCCGCATGAGGAATGGAAGTCAAATCGTCGAGGTCATACAGCCATTCGGGCGGCCTTAAATGCGCTCATCTCAAAGGCGTCTCAGCTTTGCCAGCTCTGCTCCGGGCTGCTCTCGAACGAGACCGATTGCCCAAATTGTGGCGAGCGTTGCTCAGAGTCGGTCCCAGCACTACTGCTCTGCTCGTCGACATTCAGGTTCTTGAAGATGCCGCTCATTTCGCGAAGATGCGCTTCCAGGGTGTCCTTTGGGACTTCTGATCGATAGTCGATGAAGTCACGGATAGCGCGGACGATGTCGGGATAGCCTTCGTCGTTTGGCAGCCACCAGTGACTTACGTCGACTCCCCAGCTGTCTGAAAGTTGCTTTCGAAGGTTCACCGGATATATGTAACTGTACGCCACGTTAGCAAGAGTGAGGCTTCTGTTCAAGTTCGGTTGACACCTACCCAAGTTGCTCGATGAGAGCGTACTTCCGTCGACACCAATTGGTGTGTCTTTCATCCTTGGGTAGGAACAGACTTGCGATCCCTAAGCTGGCCTGACATCCAATGACTGCTCCTGGCGGGCCTTGATCGCTGTACTGGATAGCGTCAATCATTTTGCACTTCCTCATGGCGATGGACGTCAACTCTTCGCCTTCCTCCTGAGTTGTACGCCCTCGTACTTTCGTCATGTTGTACTTGTACATCAAGTCGATCGACCAGAAATCCAGACGAACGAAGTTCATCGTAAACAGATCACCACCCAGCAGGAAGTTGGGATCTTGGAAGTTGAAAATGTCGTCTTCGCTCGGTGGAGGTCCCCTCGGGAAGTCCTTCACGTAGTCCTGTGGGTCTCTGAACGCCGTTTCCAATACACGACCCACCCTGGAAAACTGCGAGGCGAGATCTGCTGTCTTTGCTCCAAACTGTTCGTCGCTCACTGTGCCTTTGACCTTTCCGGCGAACAGAAGCGCCACGTCTGTTGCGAGCAGACGCGACGTGGAGAAGTATTCCTCAAACTTCGCAACGAGGTCGTCCGGTCGATCTCTTGCTTGACGCACGTAGTGGTCGTTGCAGGCAGCGAACCACTCGCGGCCCAGACGTGTCTCGCTTCCTGACATCATGCCTGCGAAGAGATCGAACCGGATGTACCACGCGATGATCCTTCTACGCGTCTCGTCTTGCATGATCGTTTGCGGAGTGAAGAGGTCGGTCAAGATCTGGTGGGCGGCCTTCTGGTGGCCAAGAAGGTTACTCCAGTCACCGAGGAACTCCTGTGCATCGACCAGGGTCAGTCATGTTTCAATGATTATCCTCATGCTCCAAACTCACCTCAATGGTTGCAAGCTGCAGAATGGTGAGTAGGGTCGCAATGCCGGGCTTCTTGCTCTTCAGCGACTGATGGAGCAAGATGATCGACTTGTTGTAGTAGGACAAAAAGTCCGAGATGACGTCTCCCCTCTCAATCGAACGATGGTAAGCAGAGAATGCAATGATAGAATAGAGCAGTGCCTGGCTGGGGTCATTCATGGCGATTTCCAAGAAAGTGGTCTTCAAGAAGTCGCCAGCATCGTATTTGAATGCATAATGGTGATGAGAGAGATTGTCCCGATGGTATTTCAGGTAGACCTTGTCGTCTCTAGTGAGTGATGAGTACTTGGAGTGCTGAAAGACGCTCGACGGCGCAGTTTGTCTGGAGTTTGTTCGAGATGCTTGCGGCCGCGGAGGTCGTGCTGAAGTCGCAGCGATTTCAGCGGCGGGCTCTTTTTTGATCCAAGATGCAGCTCCGGTATCTATGCGCTGGTCTGATGCAGCCGACAGAGGTTCGTATTCGTCCGTCTCGAGGTCTTCGTCGTCATCAGGGATAACCGAAAGTCCCTTCTTGTCGGTGTCGTCTCCATCGTCTCCAGAAGGGCTAGAAGGACTTTCTCCTACAACACCTTTCTGCTTTGAATCTCGACGCCCACTTCTGGAAGAAGATGAAACGTCTGGGTAGAGACACTCTCGCTTTCCCTTCCGACATCCTTTGACAAAATCAGTAACGTACTTAGCTTCTTCCGCAAGAGGCATGCTTACGATCACATCGTGGACGAACTTCATCGCACTGGTCACCACGTCGTCAGCCAACGATGCAGACAGAGTCGACAGCCTGCTGTACATACCTTCACCCTCCGTTGACGACAAGTGTAGCAACCACTTCTCGTTCGACGGTGTTTGACGTGGTCTGGCCCAGCCGGTTGCTTTCGCCTCGAGCGCTGCGATCCTTGCGGATGCGGGCTGATCGTTTGGTTTGGGTCGGGCGGCTCCGGATAGCTACCAATGTTCTCCATCGAAAGTGTTTGCAGTTGGTGGAGCCTTGGCTGGAAAAGACGATCAGGCGGAGGTGGCATGATGGGCCATTGCCCGCTAGGATAGAAATTCGACAGCGGAGGCATTGCTGCCGAATACTGCGCGTCCATCTTCTGTCCACCTGACCCGGTGCAATATATTGGCAATAGCTGGCCGTTTTTGACGTCCACAGAGTTCGATAGAGTGTCGATGGCGTAGCGGATCTTGCAGCCCAACCGTTACAACGGCTTTACTGTGAGATGAGATCGGAAAGTTATCGTTACCAGTGCGCCATCGATGCAGTGTGCGCAAAGGATGTGTCGTCTTGATGCGTTCGAGAGGACCAATATCCGATCAGATATTTTCGAGTCCGGGAGAGGCGCGACCCGCTTCCAATCGGTGCGAACTGTCAGCAGGACGTGGCGACAGGCTAGCTGTGGAAAGGACTGAGGATGCAACCCATGGGAGGAGCTGCGTGTCACAGGCTCAGAGGGCTTCGAAGTGAAACGATCTCGTAGCTACACAACGAGAATGAAATGTCCGGAAAGGTAGAGGAACATTCGACTGGGTGAACAAGTCCTCCGTAGATCAGTCGAGAGAGTTGGCGCCGACCGTGCCCAAATACGTTCTCCTGGAAATGCATGGAGGCTCCACGAGTTCGGCATCTATGGACATGGGAGCGGAAGCGGATGTGCAAGACATGGGAGAGCTGGTGGTGTTCAATCGGAGAACTCCCTTTTCAGACTGCTAATAAGATCGACGCCAGGAAGACCACCGTTCGGCTTTGTGCCTGGCAAACCTGGAGACCAGGGTCATCCCACCAGGAAGCACGACCCGTTCGATGCAAGTCGTCCCGGTCTGCTTTACCTCAGACCTGGAGCGGGCCAATTTTGAGTGCACGAGAATGTTCGATCTGCCCAGCGTTGCAGCCCAAGTAGCCCAAGCTTGTGGTTAAGGTTCGATGTCAGACATGAAGGTCCCGATGATTCTCAGTAGAGCGCCACATGCGACGTCTTGAATGGCTAGCTGCAGGCGGAGAAAACTATCCGCCTGCAGGTTGAGACTGGACGTTTCAATCAGCGAGAGCCATCTAGAGTCGTCTTGTCGGCCACGGCGCAGTCTAGCGCATGGTCGTCCTGGGCTGCGACGGCAGCGTGTCCCGTAAATCGCCATGTGGCCCCACTCGGATGTTGAGATCGTAGAGACAAGAGAGCGCGGGACTAAGGGCTGCGTGACCACTGATAGCACAGACCGAAAAATGCATGATCAAAGGACCCCAAAGCACGAAAATCTCGTTGGATTGTCGGCGCAGCAATTCAAGGCTGGGCAGCAGGGGGAAAAGTATGGAGTCAAAGCACGTTTCGTGCCCGTTCAAACGACCATACCGCGATTTAGCGGCTTGTGCCGCTTCTCCAACGGACCTTTATTCCTCGATGAACCCGGTAGTTTAGTGAGCTACCACATGTCGACTCGGCCCAAATCTGCGGTATCTTGTCTGCCGGTCATAGAGTCCGCACTAGTCCATCCACTCTCAGTCAGTGACCAGTGTAACAAGCCTGGACATACCGCAATGTCGATGGATGTTCTTCGTCGGCCCCGTACGGCTGCGAAGACTGCATTTAGCCAGCATCCGAGACACAGGTGAACGCAGCTCGTTCCCGCATGTGTCAAATGAGATCGGCATGCACCCATTCCATCGGTGTCTAGATCTGCATTTCACTCGTCGGCAGGTGTCTATCTTCAGGAGTTTCTTCTTTCTTCTCCTTCTTCTTCTCCTCTGTAGGCAGATGCCCTCATGGCCCTGTGCACGATCCTCCGCAATATCAACGGCTACACCTAGTCATTCGAAAGATGACTCGTTGCTGACACGGACGTTACAGTCGAAGATTGCGCAATAACTCTATTCGTCGGTCGACTCAAGAAGCCAGATCGACTGCTTCTGTCTCTCCACATGGATCGACACTGTCGTACTTCCTGAACGCCCCGAGACATGTCAGCAACGAGAACGCAGCTGCAGGTTGTTGCATGAACGGAGGCGACCATTGTGAAGATCTTTCATGGAGGCAAGGCTTTGATGTGGTCAATTACAGAGGCAGGAATACCCTTGTTGATCTGTGTGCGAATCTGCTGCACTTCTCGGCCTTCGATCTCACTTGGAGTAACGCTTCCCGCTTCAGGAAACGCCTTGACAGCGTCCGCCTCGATCGGACGAGACAATGTACTCATGCCGCACCGCTCGTGCTTCTACATGTAGCGCTGGAATGCCTCTTGACACTAGGTGCACTGCGGGACCACCGAAGCAGAGATTGAGTGTCAGGATCGTGTAGCCCAGGTGATCATTGGCGGTCGCTCTCGACTACCTCTTCCAGCAGACAGCGAGTCTGGTGCAAAACCGACAGCCTGGCACGCCTTGCGGAACGAGCGCTAACGACCCGCCGTTGAAAGACCTTCCGCCATCGATTTCGACTTCAGTGCAGATCACACGTGCTCACACATGTTGCCAATGCTTCGCAGAACCCGAACTGTCTGATCATTCTAACCATTGTTGACGAAGATCGACAAGAGTACACATGCCGACAGCTTCTCCAGACTGTGCCGCAGGGCAGAAGGCTCTTCCCCATCGTTCGACGACAAGTTCATTCCGGACTGCTGAGACGCTACCATACTTTGATCGCACAGACAATACCTGACTTCTCACTGCCTGCTTATTTTACACCTCGGTCTCACACCGAGACCTCGGCATGTGATTATCAGGCCTTGATCGGAGCGTCTACAGCACAGCCTTCGGGAAGATAGCAAGATCCTGGCCGTGAAGCAACGACGCAGCGGAACCCTGAACATTCTGCCTCTCCACGAAGATTTGCCGGTATCTCACGACCAAGGAGATATGTAGGCTTCGCGCGTCTACCAGCTGATAGGGGAGGACGGGTTCATCGTGCGCAAGAGTCATGAGAGCGACATTTGCAGAGCTTCAAATTTTCCAAGTCATATATGTACCCCAGGCTCTCGGTAGAAAGGCCACGTGCAAGTAAGTCACTGCAGACAAGTCTTTCCCCCTGCCGAGGTAGTCAGACACAAGAGTCCATCTGTCGTTCTGTGGTTCCAAAACATGGCTGCACGTACTTCTCAAGGGCAAGGCATTGGTCTGTAGTGCCAAGTGAGCAGTCATTACCACTAGCGTATCTTGCATATGTCGACTGTCCACTCCGAGCCCTCCAACTCGGACATATGCCTTCATTCGAGATGGCAGCTGACGAGCGGGCAGATCGGTGCAATCTTGTAATCCCGAAGAAACAGCGAGTCCATCTACTGCGGTCTTAGGCATGGTCCGAATCCTTCCTCGTCAAGGGTGGTGTCCGGGCTTACGGCAGGACATGGATGCTTGCAGCAGATCATTGAGGCCCCGGCTCCAGATGCCAGGTCATCAGAACGGAGCCGGAGGAATGGAAGAGGGAGTACTCCGTACCGGGTCACATTCATAAACAGGGACCAGTGATTTTTATGTCCGTCCAACCTTATGCGGAAGGACATACTCCGTATCTCCTCTTCCAGGACCTGATCAAGTTAGGATTTGTGGAAAGAGTCCTAGATCCAGAAGAAAGGTGACCTTGCGGTGCCACGTAGGGGCCCAGACCATTGATGGAAAACCCAGCGTCTCTGAAGTCGTGTTCTCATTGTCAAGGCTTATTATACCGTTCGTTGGAAATGTTCGTGGTTGGTTGGTCGGACTTGGAATCGATGGCAATCGGCTGTAGCTTTGAAGGACGCCATAGTCCTTCGCGTTGGTAGCAAATTCTATCCAATAGTTAGTCCCGTTACGCCATCAACTTGAAATGCTGGTGGTTCCTGGTAGCGAATGCCAGCGTTGTTGTTGCTGTGTCACTCCACATGGAGCGGCCGGCGGATCTTCGGCGCCGGCTGAGTCATCTCCGCATGTCACATTTTGTCGAGAGCACACTTCTAAGGAACTTGAAGCTGCACTTTTACAACTACCACACAACATCGAGATGGCAGCAAACGTTCAAAACATGCCAGGTCGCACTGACTGGGCCGACGACGACGAGCCCGATCTAGCGACATCCATCCCACCGCCACAGGTGACCAAGAACAAGGACGGCACTGAGACAGTAATCACCATTTTCATCAACGAGGATGGCAAGCGAGTCAAGCGCACGCAGCGCATCAAGCGGACTGTGATCAAGAAAAAGGAGAACCCGCGTGTCGCTGAGCGGCGACAGTGGGCCAAGATCGGACCTGAAGCCGGCAAGCCTCCAGGCCCGCGACCGGACACCACGACGCTGGGCGAGAACATCATCTTCAGACCTGTGGTGGGCTTCAAGAGTGGTCAGCAGCAGGAGAAGAACCCGGAGGAGGACAAGAAGGCGGATGCGTTGAAGAAGATGCAGATCAAGTGCCGTATCTGTCAAGGCGACCATTTCACCACCAAGTGTCCCTTCAAAGACACCATGGCACCCGAAGGCGAGGCTGCCGGCCCACCACCCGACATGGACGAGAGGATGGGCGGAGGCGGCGCTGAGGGAGGTCTGGGAGGTGGAATCGGCGGCAGCTACGTACCACCTCATATGCGCAAGGGCGCCGGGGCTTCATCAGGTGGCGAAAGGATGGGCGGCAAGTTCGAGAGAGACGACCTCGCCACGCTCAGAGTCACCAACGTCTCCGAATTTGCGGAGGAGAACGACTTGCGTGAAATCTTCGAGCGCCACGGGCGTGTCACGCGAGTCTTCCTTGCTAAGGATCGGGATACTGGACGTGCGAAGGGCTTTGCGTTTGTCTCTTACGCTGACCGGTCGGACGCGGCACGGGCTTGCGAGAAGGTGGATGGCTACGGTTTCGGCCACTTGATCTTGCGTGTCGAGTTTGCGAAGAAGAGCACTTAGAAGGGTTCTTCCACCAGCTGATGAGGCATGTGTAAAGCGTGATGGAACGCGCAAAAGGCTTGGTGGCACCAGGCTGTCGCCTACTATAGACTGAACGTATGAAAATGACATGAGCATGCACAACATCTCTCCAAGCCCCGAAATCGAATGCTTTATCGTCGAACCTAGATCTGCTTACACCACCGTCCCCAGGTACCCAAGTCCACTCCCGACATTCCAATCTCCTCTAGCCCAACATCAACTCTACAGCCTCGCACACCATCTTCCAGCACAAGGCCGCAGTCTAGCAGATCTTCCCAAGCATCCCTGGCAACGTCCTTACTCCACACCCTGATGCCAGCGCCTTGCGCAAGAGCACCAGAAGATGAGGCGTGCAGTTTCGCTTTCGATGCAAGGACCTTGTACTCTTCGTATGCCTGAGCAAAAGGCACATTGTCAACGCTGTGTATAGCTGTCAAGCGGGCAGCGCAGATGAGTAGTGCCATGTGCAGAGTGCTGAGAGCTGAGAGCAGGTCCAGCTTCGAATCCGGTGGCTGCATGAATGTGTTGCTGATACTCGAGGTTAGGTGTTCAAGTAGGTCTTCGGCTGTAGTCGACGCTTCAGTAGGCATGGTTGCAATCGGCAGCAGCATCGACGTGTGGAATTGCGGCACCGATTTGGTTGTGTAATACGACCGTCGTAGCTGGGTGGCGAACAGCTCGTCAGCCATCAGTGCGTCGATGTGTGTGTTCCAGGCTGACATGGGAGAGGTTTTCGGGCCCTTGGATGCCTTTTGCAGCTTCTGCTTGCCCTCGCGTTCTTCCTCCGTGAGATCATCATGATCGAGCATGATGGACGCTTTGCAAGCCTCCTGATACGCCACAAAGCTCTTCGGCATGCCTATGTGGACGTAGCGATGGCTGAAGCGACTCTTGACTCTCTTCTCAAGACTCTCCGTGACGTCGACGCGAGTGGTGAGGCCTAGCACAGCGATCGGTGCCTTTCGGCTTTGCGCAATGTCGAATAGGTTGTACAGCAGTGTCTGCCTTGGATGAGTGGCGAAGAGCTCGAACTCGTCGATGATGAAGATGACGCTTTTCGTAATCTGATCTTGTCCTTGCTCACGACCTTGCTCGGCCGGATGTGACAGCAGAGCAAGCAGTGTCGTAACAGTGTCGGCGTAATTCTTGGGTGCGCTTTCGTCTTCATCTACCTCCATCTCACGGCCCAGCTGCCTCCAGATTTCACGAAGAGCAATCTTGTCGTCAGTGTGGACCAAGCCATTGAGACGGACAACGTGAAAGTCATCTGCATGCTGTTCAGTCTGCTCGCGAATGATATGATTGACAAGAGCAGACTTGCCGCTTCCTCTGGCACCAATCACCAGCATACTGTTGCTTTCGCCAGCTGTAATTGTCTGCGAGATCAGAGATGAGACCTTCGCATGTTCGGTGTCGAGACCTTTGAGAGGAATGGGGCGCTTGCCGCTGAGCATGTCAATGACAACGCCCTGTATGTACTGGAGCTCTTCTGAAGCAAAACTCAGTCCGGTCAAGTCGACTGAGGGTTTCACCACTCGCTTCGGCTTAGTCTTCTGCGGTGTCTGATCAAGAACGCCATTGACTTGCACCGATTGATCGCCTTTTGGTAATGCAGGCTCATCATCATCTTCGTCGACTTGTGGCTCATCGATCTCCATGGCCTCTGAGGGAAACACCGGCTCCTCGGCTGGCAAAAGGTCAGGTTTCTCAACACGATACTTCATCTTATTCGAAGTTGCGGGTGCTGGCTTCCTCCTAGCCGTAGCAATGTCGCTCTTCTTGCTGGCCGACTCCTGTCGTTCTTCTGCAGCATCTTGACCTCGCTGGGTACTTCGTCGCTTTCGTGACGTTCGAGCTGAAGTCTCCTCATCCTCGTCGTTCTCTGCCTGTTCTCGAGCTGCGTTCTCCAAGTCGTGGATCTCATCCTCGAAGGTCTTCTTGGGCTTGTCTGCGTATTCCCACCTCTCACTGGCTTTCTCGTGTGATTTAGGTGGTACAGCGGACTGATTGGTGTCCGCCGGCCTTTCGACTTCCCTTGTCTTGCCGGTACCCTGTATTTTGCCATCTTGTTCTGTAGTACTCGCTGGGCGCTTGCCAGCGCTGCCGGCCGCGGCTAATCTTTTGCTCAGGCTCTCCGCCTTGGCCACGCTCTTCGATGCTGTCTCGGGGGGAGGCTTCGCTTTCGGCGTAGAGAACTGCTTGAAGAAGTCCAGCGAAACTCCGCCCTTCGAAGGGCTGGATGTGGCAGATGCGCCTGACCTCTGATTACGCAACGGATCCAGGCGCTGCTTCAAAGGGGTAGAAGCGGGCGCAGGTTTCTGCTTGAACGTCGAGGTCTGTACATGTGCGCCTTCGATATCCTCGTACACATCCGCTGCCCTCTCCGGCTTCTTTCGTACAACATGGCCAGGTCGCTTGCCGCGGAGAGCTTGCGCCTCTGCCTTGGCTCGTTGGTATGCATCGTGGGCTGCGGTGCTGCTTTTGGTGCCGCTCGGCAGGGGACTAGACTTTGCCGTGCGATCTGTTTGTTGGACGTTGTTCTTGCCGTTCCTTGAGTAGGTGGCCGGTGTAGCACTCTTTCGTCCAGCGTCTCGAGGACCAGGTGATTCGTCTGGTGTTGCGTCCAGCTTCCGGCGCTTCGTGGATCTATGGGAGCTCATAGCTACTTCTGTCCAGCAGCGCTCTCCTTATCCGTGGCCTGGCGGGATTGGTGATGGCGTTGTCTGGTGTTGTTGAGCAGTTGCATTTGCTGAGGTTGCGACTCGGTCTTCGAAAAGCGTCGTGCAGTTTCCAAGTGTGCACTTTAGTTTACGCGCTAAGACACGAGAAAACGCGGGACCGCGACGATCACATGTCAGCAGACATTCGCATGCAAAGGGAGTCAAGGAAACAGTCTTCTAGCAAGCTTGTATATAACAGACTACGAACTCCACACGCATGGACTATCTCCGGGTATCATTATCATTACACTCATCGCAACCCAGACGCCATTCTGCTCCCAATACGAGACATTCCTTCGTCTAAGCAATATGCGATCCCTAACTTCAAGACATCCCATGCGCAATGCCATTGCGGCGCCGTACGCTTCGAAGCCGATGTCTCGCTCCGGCCACGAAGTCTTGACATGTAAGCGTAAGCTCCAGACATTTGCCAGACAATCTAAACCAGGTGCTGAACGACTCCAAGGCGCTCTCTGTTTCCGTACCGGCTCGCCGACAAGGCCCGCTCCACTAGAGGAAAGGGCTCCTCAAGATGAGCCAAATGGCTCTCCGAACGCCATAAAAGATGTTTGCAGTCGAACTTTATCGAAGTGCCGGAGATGATGATCACGTCTGCTGACCCAAACCGTAAGCATGCTGAAAGGGTGGCGATCAACGTTCGCACTTTCCGAGATATCGATATCGAGAAGGTCAAAGTGCTATGGGTTGATATGAAAGACGAGGAACCCCGGTATAATCCAGATGTTGTGAGGTCCCAAAAGGAAATTGCTGATTCTGTCGTGAGATGTCTGCTGTTTTTAATGCACGGACGCTGAAAGCCGGCGACGACGGCTCAAGTCGGTAGGAGATAACTCAAGATGAAGAGGTCAGATGTTATCGTCAATGGCCATGTCGTCCACGAGTGCTCGCACGCCGCCAGCTTGGAAGTTTGAAGGTCCTGCAAAGTGGTGACCAATGAGTCCTTGCCTCTCGACAACTTCCGCTTCGACGCCTTCCGCAACCGAGGGCAACGATGCGCGTGACGAGCGTGCTGATCGGCATCTTTTCTTGCTAGCACTGGACGATGGAGACGACAGCTCGATGACCATGCAGGATTCCCGGCAGTGACGCTGCAAGTTGTCGGACCTGGTAAACGCATGGTTACAATGGCCACATTCGAAGAGGCACTCATCGGTGTGGGAGCTCAAATGACGCCTTAAGTGGTTGTCCCAGACGAAACGCTTTGAGCAGACGTCGCACTTGAACCTCTTGCTCTCTTCCGGCGTGTGGCAGTTCTTCAAGTGTTTGTTGAGCCCGCCTGGGGTCGCCCAGCTCTTGCCCTCAGCTTGGCAGTCTGGCCAGGCGCAAGCATATCTCACGCCAACAGGCACGTGCTGCACCGGCTGTGTGGGTTGAGCGGGCTGCACGGGTGGCCCTGGATGGATGGCATCAGGAGCTTCCGAATGCAGGCTGAGAATGTCCGTCTCCGCGTCGCCAGTGTTCACTGGTTCTCCGGACGGCGTTGCTGGTAAGCCGGTTGGCTGGAACATCGAGGTGTCGTCACGACCTTCGAGAAGATCCCAGTCGATACTGGTCAGATAGTCGCTGAAGGACTGAGTATGTTCTCTGGGCTGGTCGTCAGTCTGTGGTGGCGTTTGGTTTCTGCCCACATTGCTCTGGGGCATCTGAAGATCCCGGAGCCGCTCTCCAAATGTTGCTGTGTGGACATCATTGCTGCCATATTGGATATTCGAAGGCTGCCCCTCTCTTTCATTGTATGGCTGAGCATGACGGCCTTCCGGCGCTGCATGAGTATGACTCTTCTCGTACTGAGTAGCAAGTCGCGCGAATACTTCGTAGGACAACCGAGTCTCTGGTGGTGGCTCGAAGTGAGGGACATGTGTATGTGGCCGAGGCTGGTCAGCTGTTGCATGGGACACTTCGTCCCATAACAGAGGCACCGTTGCCAGTGTTCTCGTCGCCAGAAGCGTTTGGTGTTCAGGCCGTGTGGGAAACCCGAGCCTGTCAAGCGAGTCGAGGGCTTTGACTACCCGAGGGCGTGCATGTTCTGGAATTTGTGTGTGAAGCAGACCGTTCAATGCGGCAGTGAGTGTCGCCCAACCTTCGAAGTCGTCGTGCCCGTCGCCAATGCCCGCTTCCGTCTGTTCTTCATCTTGCTGTGACTCGGGCATGCGACCTTGCTCTTGGCCCACTTCGCCTGCTGGGAACATTGAAGGCAGCTCGTACTTGTGGCAGAAGTCGCTCGCTGCATCGTCTCCCATACCGAGCTCGTCTGGAAGGGAAGGTCGAGGAAGCTGTACAGTAAGGTAGCTCATGGATCGTGATCACGCCCGCTGCTGTTGCTGGCGACTACACTTATTGAAGGGGTGCAGCGCCAGCAGCCAGCAATGGCTGCGTTAGTAGTATACGGAATATGTTGTACAATGCTCCCAATAAAAGTGATCCTGAGAAGAGAGAACTGTACTTCACTTCGCACTGCCCAGTGACATTTGCCCAAACGTGACTTGCTGGCTAGCGGCCGACCTCCCAGAAAGCACCTCCCCGATCTCGCATTGAGAAGACGAGCCACGAACACCGTCCGACGTCCATCGGCAGCAACAAATGAACGTCTGGCGGTGTTCCGTGACGACTAGACCCATTGGCGGTGCTCCAACAGCCTTTGGGAGGGCGATAGCTCTTATATACGGGCCCTGGCAGGAAGACACGCGATCGTCGGCGCGAATGACGCTGTAAACAAGGCCGTTGCCGGCGCGAGAGCGAATCAGGCTGCGAAACCGCTGTCTCGTGCAGATTAGTCTCATTTCCTGGTAACGTCCTGCGGTAGTGGCTGCATTGGCGAACCTTCCTGCTGCACCAAATGCCTCAGCACATGTTGGGGGCAAGCCTGGCAGAGCTGTCGGTGCTGTCAAGGTCGTCGAGGAGTCCGATTCCCTCTCTTCTCCGTCCGGAGAAGGACATCGAAAATCGCTCCCGAAGCACCGCCAGATCCAACAGTCCGCTCAGTCTCCACTAGCAGTGGGGTACTCTGTACCAGTGGTAAGGTTTGCTCGAAGCTGCATCCGAAGCCGTTCGGGTGCTGTTTTCTTCGAAGGCGAGGTAGACTCGTGGCGGTGTGGTCTTGCTCCTCCTAGGGCTGGTCAGAACCATGCGAGTCCAGCAAGATTCAAGAGACCGGCTTGGCGGGGATCCAAATGCTTTGCACATTCCTCGGGATGTCCTCTGGACGGGACCACGCGACCACTACGAAGTCCGTGGCATGGCTACTTCATATCTGGCCTTGCCGGAGAACATTGAACGTCGTTAATCCCAGGGGGCTGATAATAGATGTGCAAACCAGCTTGTGATTCTGAAGATGCTAGACGGAAGGAATGGTAGATATCAAGGTGCGATTTGGCATCAACTTGACCACACGATCATCCGGCAGCCCACTCACAATGTTGGTTACAGTCATCTTGGCTGTCAGTGGTCAGGTCGAAAACAGGCTGCCAACAGTCATACAGGAAGCGACAGTGGCGCTCATTCGGTCACACGCTTGATGAAGATGTTTCAGGCAGGCGTTTGAAATCGCATCCTCTGCTGTTCCAACAGACGCTTTGCTGAGATGCAGCACCTCAATCAGCATACAATCAACACAATTCAGGGTCAGATATCATCAACCTGGTCTTCTGCGCTCATCGGAAACATGTCACCATTCCATTGGCTGCTCTTGCTGCATGCATGCCCTTGCTAACTTTTCCTAGACCTTGAGGTGTCGAGCTCAATCAAGACGTCTTCCAGGTTCCTCTAACGCTACTGACGCGGGCCATGGTGAAGCTGAAAGAAGCAGCGTAAACCCCAGCTGGCATGGAGTATGAACTGAGATTGCCAACTTCAACGCCCCATGGATCGTACATGGTCTTAACCACCAGAGATTGACCGGCCGGTACATGCTCAGCCACGAAACGGATTCCCATGGGTGACCGGAAATGGATCTCCAAAGGAGACCTTTCTGACGGAGTGTCTGGAACGATGTCAATTCTACACCAAGACGCATGGAACTTCAACAGGCGTGGACTGGACTTGAATCAATCTACTCAGAAACCAGGAGTCAATTGAGCCTTTCCAAAAACTGCCGCATTCTGCTCAGTCTACGTACAGTTGACAATGCTCCCGTGTTGGGGGATGTCAGCTGGTTGCGTTGGCTATGATGACTGGTCACGGGTGGTAAGCAGGCCCATCCGGTGGCACTGCAACTCCTAAGCTTCTCCGTAGGAGCCAACATAAAACAGATACAGGCCCCAGAAGCCCCAGTCAGTGCTGGGTTTGGCCCCGGAGCCCAGCATCGATCCCATGAACCGCTCGCAGGTGCGTGTTATAGCTGGCACCACCGACAAAAGTTTGTATACACTCCGAAAAGATGCATTGGTACGACGCGGGATCGTGGTGCAACGCGACATGGTGACGGAGGTGCTTCGCCCAGGCGAATGACTCTGGACACTGGTCGCAGGCGAATCTCTGTCGCGCAGGCGCCTCTGAAACCCGAAAGTCCACATCTCCATTCGACGCGAGGAAAGTGCGAAATTCTTCGCCGGCGTTATCATTCATCCAGTCATCCGGGTCGACCTCTGAACGACTTCTCTCGCTGCCCATGTAGTTGGCGCCCGTACTTGATGGTGGAGAAGGTACTTCAGCTGGCCAGTCTTGCGACGACGAGTTCCTAGCCGAGAAGTTCATGCTTTGGCCGTGACCATCTTGCAAGATCGACGTAGCCGTCGATTGTGGTCCGTAGGGTGCCTCGCCAGCCGCACTTGATACATCTGATCTCGGCCGAGTTTCAAGGTTCTCCCAATGCTCGAAGGGCTCAAAACTGCCATCGGAGTTTTCACGCCACCAGCCTCTCAGCAGCAAGGAAGGCACTTCAGAACCGCTGTTTGCTGTCGTCGTCGGATCGGTAGCGGGAGATGATGCATCGCTTCCCCCGGTCACTTCATCCTCACACTGGCGGCTTGACGGGGCGACCAGCGTAGTATCATCCTCTGGAGACGCCGACCTTGCTTCCATTTCGTCCGCGTACCCGCTCCGGTGCTGCCTTCGGTTCCAGCGTTGCTCCATTGTCGACCGCTGGTCTTGGCCTGAATGTGAGCTGGACATTATCTGCAATCTAGACGAGATGGATGTCGGCGATGTGGGTTTTCGTACTTGTCTCGATCAAATTAGACTATGAAGCCTCCTAGGCAAGCCGCAGGGAGAATGAAGAGCCTCTTTTATCACTGGCTGCACTGTTACGTCCCAGGCAACCCTCTTGCCTCCAGCCAGCTCACTTGCTATGCTGTGCCACGGAGCGAGGGACCATGGCAATCAAACGTGACTAGCTTGCAAGACGGGTTTTGACACACCCGCGGCTGCTGTCCATACGAATGTTTGCCGGCGACTAGATGGGCAGCTGTTGCTCGAATGACACGTCAGGTACGACCGTCAACAGACGTCCAGAAAGTCGCTGACCAAATATAAAACACGGTGACGGTGCTGAATAGAAATTGTCACCGATTGATCTACTGTCGTGGTTCACGCTCAAGGTACATCTGCTCGCTGCTCAGCTACGGTAGACCAACACATCGCAGTCTTGAGTCTTTTGGGCAGAGCTTGAAGGACAACGGCAGGTGGACGGCAGTGAAAGAAAGAGAAGCTTCTCTGCTTGGGAACGGCACGCTACTGTCGTGATTCTCATTAAAGCTAGGCTAGGTATCATCCACAGGGCATCTACATAACACAATGGTCAGAACACTGGTGCAACATCCACCACCCATAACATAGTACCCATAACGTACACAGCCTCCTCCTTTCGTACTTTCAGCCACTTGGATGTAGGTTCGAGCGAAGGATAACCAGAGGTTGTCAGAGCATGCATTAGAAGCCAAGGGACAAGTCTTCACGGCCTCGAGAAGTCCATGCTGGAAGTTGATCCAGTCATCGACGCAGATGAGGTTGCAACTGCATGAGCGTTTTCAACGTGTCTGGTACAGTTCCAGTTTGTAGAGAACCCTTTCGTGTAATAATTACACTCAGCGACAGGACAGTACCACCGCGGAAGGACTGTACGGTCGCCATGCTGTCCCTTAGCATGGCGCCGTAGGTCCTTTGGGTAGACGAACTCTTCCGAGCATTGACGGCAGGGGTACCTGCGTGCGCCATGCACGGAGATTTTGTGGTGAGCCAAGTCCCCTGCCGTGTCGAAGCCTGCATCGCATTTCGCGCACTTGTGGCTGCTCACGTAGCTGAGAATCTCAGTCTTCCGCCGGCGTGCTGAACTGCCGGAGGAGCGGGTGATAGTGCTTGGCGGAGTGGGAAGCGGATTGGCTGTCGGGGCGATCGGGACAGTAGCAGCGATCTGAGGTCCAGTGAGCTCTTGAACGGTCCTGGAATCTCGCAGCCATCGTCCTGTTGCAGATTCGTTGGGTGGTGCCGAGGGTGGCCACCGAACATTGATGTAGGGTGGCTGTGGTAGAACTTCTGGAGCATGGAACATCGGTTCGTCGGGCATGTTGAAGTCGGGCGCATATCCTTGTAAAGAGGCATGCTGAGGCATCCCTGCGGGCCCAGGGTGGTATGGGGGACCAAGGTAATCGTTCGCCCGCATCTCATCCTGGTTTGGTACGAACCATGAGGCGACTGGGGCTGGTTGTTGCGACAGACGCGGCACCTGTGCGTAAGGGGACCAATATGCCCGTAGTGGGTGTTGAGCCGGGAGCCCGATATATATTCGCTCATCCGGTTGCAGAGCATATTGGTGGACGTTCCACCCTTGCCCTGGCACAACAGGCCCGGGCGGTTGTTCGTAGACAGGTGCATGTCCCAATTGAGCGTTGATGGTTCCATCTGGCCCGGATCTTGACGGCGCGTTGTGGTACGCTCGAGGCGCTTGGTGGGCGACAGTAGGAGAGGGGTACTGATAGTCCGCAGGTGGGTAGGGAGGTCCGTTTGCGTCGTTGATCCAATCGCCCGTACCTGCAAACTCGTTGTCCATTGGAGCTCCGTTGTTCATGTCTCCTGGTGGGTCGCAAGACTCGACTTATTGGAAGTCGGCGCCGCGTTGTGGCCGATTACCGCTCGTGTGCAGTGATTGTGTTGATTGACAAGACACCGCCTGCTGCTTGCTCTTGACGTCGAGAGTTCGTGCTTGAAAGTTGGGAGAAGGGAGAGTCTCGAGGGATATAGACCTCGCCCGCTCCTTCTGGCGGTGAGACTGACGAGGTGGCATCTTGCTGGCCGATTGCCCTGTTATAAGGTTGACTCAAAGGCGGCCTCTCACCTTGGCGGCTCAATCGGCGCATCGTGTAGTTGACAGTACGGAGCAAGCCGCAAGCTTACGTAGACGTACGACAGCATCGTCTCGTGATACGTGAAGAAGCAGCGGAAGATACCATGCCATCTTGCTGCCCAAGGCTGGGAACTCACAGAGAGATAATGAGACGAGGAGGAGTAGCTTGAGGTCCGTTGAGCCTCGCCATGGGCGGCTTATGACCTTTGGCAGACCGCAGTCATTCACTTCGTCCGAGCGGGGTTAGATGGAAGCCACGTTCCATCACCATCACGGATGCGCTGCAGTCTGCCGCCGGTCGTACGGGTTATTGCAGGACGCTGAACAACTGGCGGAACTGGTCGCTTCGCTACAGCCGGGACAGCTCTCCGGGCGCTTGCACACTTGACGTCTGGAAGCTCCACGACAGCTGCCCTCGTCTTGTGGAAATCAATCCAAATGTCTCCTCATTGCGAATGGGTGATGTCGTCCTGTTGGCGTTTGGTTTGAACTTCATCAGCGGCCATCCGTAGCGGCATCCCACTGCTGGGGAGACGGGCTTGCGCTTGCGCCTCCTTGCCCAATTGCGAAAGTGAGTGCTGATGCGTGCACTGCCTCGGAGATCACTCTGCCACCACCTCGTGATTTTTGGCCATACTGTCGTACTGTTAAGGTCGCACAAACGTTTGACAGCTTGGTCACACTGCCCTCGTCGCCGGTTGAAGAGTCCTCTGCTGGCCATGGGCTCTCATCCGTTCTGAATCTTTTTCTGCTCAGCATACCACGACTCTGCAAGGCTCTGCTGTTAGCAAAACTCATTTCATCGGTTTGCAGCCGGCTTCAGGGAACCAGTCCCCTCGATGCGCACATTCAGGATGATGCTGGATCCTGGGTGCTGACCCCAGATCACGCGATCAACCTTCGGTGAGCAAACCTCAAGCGCCAGGATACCGCCGTCGAGGGAGCTGCGACAGGAGTAGTTCGATCCTCGTGTCTAGCTGGTCACGCTCGTTTCCTCGAATGCAGCTTCTCACCTATACAAGCTGTACAGAGGTGACGTTGGACGAGGGACCGCTCCACGCGCTTGCTCCGCCCTCGCGTCAAACCAGGAACAGGGTTTGATCAAGACCTTGCCGGCATCAGCGCGACGAGTCATGATCGAACAGTCTCTGCGGTGCTCTGCGGTGCCCAGAAAGCTACCACATCCTGCTGGCGTATCGGAAGGGCCGCGAGGATCTTACCGCTGCTTGGGCCTGAGGCCAACGATCTTGCTTCTGAGTCGCAGATGGATGAAGATTATCAAGTGTTCAAAAACACTCAAAGGTTAGGATCGTCGTCGTCTCTTCGAGCTTCTTGGACGAGGTGAGGTCGACTTGGAGTTTGACACACGTGTAAAGTTGAGGAAGGAGGCAAGACCATAAGCATCGTGCCTGCCGCAACATCACGACTACGAAACCTGAAGTCGACCTCACTTTGACTGTGTAGCAACTGAGACAGCTATCGCCAAAGTCCTCCAGCAGTTCTCACCTCATCTGGCGGAAGGGAACTGCTTGTAAAGTTCTGACTCGGGTAGTAAATTTTGGTATCTGTACTAATGTTACACTCCGCTGTCAACTTCAACGATCTGACTGCCTTCATCGCAATGCTATGAGCCAGAATTTCGAGACGCTTGCACCTCCGCAATATCTCACACAAACCAGCCTCGCCCACCCCTTGCCTATCAAGTCACCACCCCGCTCACCCTCTGCCTCTTCCTGCCCGCACCACCGGCATTCTGCGCCTCCTGACGCTGACTCCTCTTCTCCTGCGCGTCCAGCACCATACTTAGGACATCGAAACCGAACTGAGGGAACTCCAGACACATCCGTTTGAACCCGTGCTCGGCTTCGTGACGCAGCACATGACTCCTCTGTGCCCAGAAAGCCGCCACCGGCCGTCTGATGTTTTCGTCGTCGGGAGATGTCTCCTTGTACACGAAGCGCGCGTAAGCGATCTCGCCCTTGGCCGTGGACTCCGTCAAGTGGATCTTGCGGTGCGCTAGCGCTGCGAGCTGCGGGAGGCCGAAGCGTTGCGCAAGGGTGTAGACGCGCGCATGGCGCAGGAGGCCGACGCCTTCATTGTCCGGTTGCGGTAATGAGGGGTCGTACTCGAGGTTGCGTTCGTTGAGGGTGGGGAAGTAATCGGACTTGTAGAGGTATTCGAGAACGCACGAGGTGGCTTCTAGATCATCGTTGGCCAAATCGATGCGCCGCGCGGGCGCGGAGTCGGAGAACTGTGCGCATGCGTCGGCGAAGAAGGGAGACTGGACGAGGAGGCCTTGGTGGGCTGAGAGGGTGGTGGCAGAGTCGCTGCTGCCAATGGCAAGCTCGATTATTGGTGAGCGGAGATAGCTAGGGGAGGAATGTCAGCGCATGGAGCATAATCCCATTTCTGGATGCGACTCACTCTAAGAAAGTGGTGCGCTCGGCGACAGTGGGCTCAATACCTTCTAGACCAGTCGGATTGGCGTCGTCGGCAGCTCCTTCATCGCCAGCTTCGACAACTTCCGCCTCAGCCATTTCTTCGTCGGCGGTGGGGTCGATGGTGACTTCGGGAGCTGCCATGACTTTCTTGTGCTGGTGTCGCGAGCGCCTTCAGCGCCCTCGGCCGTTAGTGAATGTGATGCGCGACCTAGAAAGAGAAGGGTAGTTAGTATATGTCTCGAATGCGATAGCTGAGCCGTCAGAGCTCCGCATTAGAAGCTAGTACCTGCGCCATTAGCGTGGACTCAAAATGCGCTCCATATCGAGTGTGAAGTCGACTTGTTCTTGAGATCTATACCAATTTGACGACGGTTGATCGATCAAAAACCAGTATGTTATACTTCGTAGCGAGCGTTGAGTGGCTCGACTGAAGTCCTGTCCAACAAGGTTCCCATCGCTTGAGGGATCTTTGGAGTATAACAAGACAGTTTGAATGAACTGGATCCTCTGGGAAGCCATATTTTGATGTACAAAGGTACACCATTTCCGCTCGACAATCGATGTTCATAGCGTCAATCCGCTTCAAATTCACAGCATGTAAATAGTCTCATCTTACATTCACTTTGAGAGTTGCACACGCAACCTCCAACCTCTAGCGGACTCTAACGGCGACCCCGCATTTTCTGGGCACGGCGTCTTGCGCGAACGGTTTTCAAATGCAGCCTGACGATCAGCCATCCACTTTCATCATTCGTCAGAACATGGCTTCCAACCAGAGGCCTCGAGCCTTTCTCGACGTGAACATCGGCGCCCAACCAGCAGGTAGACTGACGATAGAGCTCTTCACCGATCAGGCACCGAGAACATGCGAGAAGTGAGCTTTCCGGTGAATGCCGCTGTTCGACCCAGCGCTGACACATACGTACAGCTTCCGACAGCTATGCACCGGCGAGCACGACGGGCTGTCATACGCGAAGTCGCCCTTTCACCGAGTCATCGACGAGTTCATGATACAAGGTGGAGACATTGAGAAGGGCGACGGGACCGGCACAGTCAGCATATATGGTCGAGAGTACGAAGATGAGAACCTAGGCTGGCGGGACATGGACGCGGCAGGTCTTGTATGCTCAGCGAACAGAGGCAAGGATACGAACGGCAGTCAGTACGGCAGCATCACAACACGGTCGGTGGTGGAGACAAGAAAGGCTGACTGTGCTTAGGTTCTTTATTACCCTCGAAGCCTGCCCTCACCTGAACGGAAAGCATACGATAGTTGGAAGAGTAGTGTCTGGTGAGGAGACGTTGAAGAGCATCGCAGCCGTAGACACGGATAACAAAGATCGACCCATAGAGCCTGTGCTTGTCTCACGCTGCGGTGAGCTGGAGAGGCAAAAGAAGATGGCACGATCAGTGGTCAAACCCTCTACAGAGGCTGAAAGTCGCGACAGAGGTCGCACAAGGCGAAGCGCCAGTGGTGATGTCGAAATGGAGAACAGCCCGGTACCGCCTAGCAGACCCCATTACCACCGCCGAACGAGCGACAACGCGGTAGACGAAGGTATACGAGGCCGTCCTCGGCAGCGCTCGGGATCACGTTCCCCTTCACGACCACTCTCGCCACCGACTGAAGAAGACATGAGCGACAGAAGCTCGCCAGCGAAGAAACACAAGCGCAAGCGCAGCCCTTCGCCGAGTCGCCATGCGGATGGAACAGGCAACTACGAGCGGAGGCGAAGGAGCCTACCGAACCAGTATGACGATGAGAGGCTGAAGATGACTTCCACTGAAGATGACAATCGGTACAAACCAAGCCCACGCCGCGACGACTACCGCCATCAAGGCCGAAGAGAGGACGATCGATACCGACCTGCAGCGGCTCGGGATCGAAAGCATCGCAACAACGATGGCCGGCTCGGCGATGGAAGACTCGGCGGAGGAGGAGGAGGAGGAGGAGGAGGATACGATGGTTACGATCCGCCGGTCAAGTTCAAAGGACGTGGCGTGATGAAGTACCGAGGGTGAAAGCGGCGGCAAGGCATGAGTGAGATGGTCGACTATTCTGGCGGTCTGCTTCCTTTCGTCCTGGAGCTTGGCGGCTGAATATATTGACGTCTGGCCAATGCTCTGCGTCTCATAGAAGACATTTCTGGTCTGGCCTCCTCGTCAACCCATGTGGCTATTCAGGCTAAACCGCGGATCTGCCCCACAAACGTGCCGATGCGGAGATGGAGTGGTCTTTGCTGCACGATCTGCATCATCACTTCAACTCGAACGGCACTTCTCAACCTTGTCGAAACAATGACAAACGCTAGCTTCACGATCCAGATGTCTTCGAGCCATTGCAAGGCGTCCTGCAACCCCCGAGAGATAACGAGGGAGGGCTACTATCGGCGCAAGGCTCAAACGAAGCAGTATTCGATCAAAAAACTTCCCGAGGTGCGTCATTCTCCAGATTGCCGCGACATCCAGGCTATATCTCATGTCCTGCTCGTTTGGTGCATACAGTGTGGAGATTTGCCTGCTTGTACCTGCAGCTGGACTAGTGGATAGCTCGAGCTACAAAAGCATTCGCCTTGACCTTCGACTACATCCTTAGATTTTTTCTTCGTCTTGTGTTGGTTGTTCTATCTATCAATCTGGTATCTTCAATTACGCATAGATACGATGAAGTCTGTCGCAGTGGCCCTCGCAGGCGCTGTCACTGTTGCCAATGCGCTAGCTACTCCGGACCTCAGTGAACGCCATGGACCGCCCAGCTATCACCATGGTAGGCCGGGGAAACCAAGTTCCGGATCGGGATGGGACCTCGAGACTTTCACCAGTCTTGTGATATTCGGCGACAGCTACTCTGACGACTCACGCTTGGGCTACTTCATCAACAGCGGAGGCGATCCTCCGCCAGTTGGCTGGGTGGAGCCTGTCGTACGTCTCTCTTCCCTGCAGTATGACGAAACTTATCCTGACCTTTTTTCCATGCAGGCCAACAAGTCCGCCGACGGCGGCTATATCTGGGGCGAATACGTCTCCCGCTACGCGGGCGTCAACAAGTACAACTACGCCGTCTCCGGTGCAGTCTGCAGCAACGACATCACGCCGCGCTACTTCAGCGCCATTGACGCACCTTTCCCGGCGCTGGCGCAGTACGAGATTCCGGCGTATATCGCTGACAGCAAGTATGTGGAGAAGAACGGGACGAAGTTCATGATTGATCCACCGGATGAGACGGTGTATGCTTTCTGGGATGGAACGAATGATCTGGGGTATTATGCTTTTATTCAAGACGAGCAGGTGGAGGGTGAGTGTCGACCATCAGTGCATGTTTCGAGATGGAGCTGACAATGCGTGCAGGCACCGACCTTACGACCTACGTCGACTGCATGTACCGCCAGATGGAGCGCGTCTACAACAACGGCGGCCGCTACTTCGTCCTGTTCAACATCGCCCCACTCGATCTTGCGCCAATATACGCTGCGCCGCCGAACGATATCGGCGCGAACCAGTACTGGCCTGACAAGCCGAAGAACCACACGCTGCTCAACGGACGCATGATTGAGGAAGTGGCGACCGTGAATGCCATCTTTGACTACCGGACGCCTTTTGCCGTTGAGCTGAAGAACAGATATCCCGGGGCCAAGTTTGCTGTGTATGATGTTCATGGTTTGGTGAGTAGCTTTACCTCCAGCTTCTCCGGCCACGCTAGTTGTCCGTTTGATGGCCACTCGTGCTGACTGACGTCCGCATCAGATGTTGGATATCTACAACAACCCATCCGACTACCTCAACGGCACCGCTCCGTTGAACGTCGACGGATACGTGAACCACTGCAACACCACTGGCGGCGACTGCGTGGCGAACGACAGCCCGGATAGCTTCTTGTGGTATGATGAGCTGCATCCTTCTGAGCAGACGGAACGTGTGATTGCGATGAACTTTATTGATGTGGTGAAGGGCGCGAGCAAGTGGGCGACGTACTGGGGATAGACAGACGGGTGAGGAGAGAGGTAGAGTACTGCACACGCCGAAATGAAACACTGACGTCTTGAAATGGCATTATGTTCCTACGTCTTTCCTGGCTGATGCAACTTCTTAGTATCTTTGACGTCCATCGAGCCTCAACGTTTCTCTTTTCCTCACAAGGTAAGCGGAGTTCTGGACAGAACACACAGGCGAAGCCAAAGTTCGCAGGTTCTGCTCACCATTCCCGACAATCAGGATCGTTTGGCCCAAGAGAGTTCAACAGTACCACAGAATGGCTTCCTGTGAGTCAGCTGTGCGAACATCGCCAAAAAGTATATCTACGAGTGGCACCCAGTGTTGCGATTTTTAAACCAAACAGCTTTCTCCCAAACCTGAACAGCAACACCAACGACGCTTCGATCTTCCCACATCGACCAAGGCTTAAACTACAGCCTTACGAAATCATGGCTTCACCGCACGAAATCATCGCATCCGAGACCATACCGAAAGCACGCCAAATTCTGCACATCGTGCCACGCAAACCTCGCACAAACTTCTTCAGCCTTCCGCGCGAACTGCGCGATGAGATCTACAAGTACACACTTGTCGAGCCCACCCTCTGGCACCGACGTCACAAGTCTGGCTGCGGTTTCCAGTTTCCACATGGCTATAATTTTCGCCCATCCCAAGAACCTGTCTTCGAGCGCGAAGAACACGAGGAGTCCGATTACGGCCGTGCCCCCGTATGCCGTAGTTACAGGAGTGTCGACGACGACAACGACGACATTCGGGAATGCAAGCTCGGAGACAACTGCTGCAAGGACATTGCGGTATGCAAGAAACTGTGTCGAGGTCGGCCCGGGAGGAGTCTGCTGCGTACCTGCCGGGTAATCTACATGGAAGCGGATCCAATATTCTGGAATCGCAATATGTTCTGCTTTCAGGGCCAGGAGCAATTCACTAATGCGCTTACCGGCCTGTCGAGGGAGATACTAGAAAAAGTCAAGCGCATTTCGGTGATTGACAGGAAGCCTTCTCTTATGCTCTCAACATCCTTCCACGTGCTGCGGGCGAAGGCCCGCGAGTACCTCCAACGTCTTGTAGGCCTGGTGGAACTCGAGCTCCCGCCCTGGTGGACTACAGACATCCCTGAAGGGATTGCATACCTCGAGCCGTTATCCCGGCTGCGAGTCCTACGAGGCGTCATATTGCATTCGTTTATTACGCTTTCAGAGGAGCCAGGAGCACGCGGAACCAAGACTTGGATTCGAGTGGTGAAGGGCGTGCCATCCTCCTTTTGTGTTTGTTCCCACGAACACATATCCTACCGAACCTCCCCGCAGATGAGTTCAAATGTTTCAGCAACTGGGTGGGAAGCGTGAAATGGCTTAGGTGGTGTAATATGTGGGAGTCGCCTTGGTTTGGCAACGTACCAGCCCTTGTCTCGGACATTTCAGAGCGGCTGAGGGAGCAATTCATCGATTCACCTGGCCCTGGATATGCAGGGCTAGATCCGCACCCGGTCGATATGGATATAGCTCGTGAAAGAAGGCTTCAGGTCGGCTTTCTTGGCTTGCCGGTCCATAGCCCAGAGGAGAGGCTCGCATTGGCGAAGGAATGGGCGCGCAAACGCATCTGAAAGATCAGATCGGAATGTTCGAATGCGAACAGAGTTCGGGCACAGGAAGCGCTCGTAGTCGACATTGAGGAGGTTGAGATCGTTGTACCGGTGAAGCGATTTCACAAAATCGGTGCAGGCAAAGTGAGCCGCAGCAGAGAGGATGGCCTGGAGCGAGACTCGAAGGAATTGTTTCGGGAGAGGCAAGGCAGGAGAGATGCGATCGATAACCAGCAGAGGATGGACCAGAAGAAGGCAGCCAAAAAAGCGACCAAAAGATCTAACAAGTCGGCGAAAGCGCTGGCTGAGTCGAAGAAGCACGAGAGGAGGAGAGTGAAGGTGCCAGGCAGTAGTTAACGAAGCAACTGGGACTTGAATGGCAAACGTTCTCACATAGAAACCACTACATCTCTCTAACCTTTCATGTCCCTCTTCGAATCGTTGAATTGTTTTCCTGCCTCAAGTGTGTCCTACTTAGTTCTGCTTACCTTCACGATTATTGTCAATTACTGCGCTTTCATTAAGGTTCAGCAGTACCACAGATTATCCAAACTCTCCAGTTGCAAAGGAGGGTCCGAACATATAAAGTAGATGTCCCCCAGTCGTAGAACGCTTCGATCACTCTCGTTTACACAAGACTGCATCGTCCACACATCCATCCAACACTGAAGCATTCTCGATCAGCATCCATAATCACGGCATCAGGGAACGCCACCAGCAACGCAATCCCACAGCAGCGCAAAGCACGCCTTGCACTTCGCATCGTCAACAGAAGTCTCCTCACCCTTCCGCGCGAGCTCCGAGACGAGATATACTACCACACTCTTGTCGAGCCTCCGCTCTGGTACCGTCGACATAAGGTGGCCTGCCCAGTGCGCAACTGGGGAAAGCAATCGGAACGCCTGCCTCTGTACTGCAACGAATCAATGCTATACCAAGATCAGCATGATTGGCCTCAAATCTGGTGCGATGAGACCTGCGATTGCGTGGATCTCAAGAAGATTGAAGTGTGTGAAAAGCTCTGCCGGGGCAGACCTGGGATGGCGCTACTACGCACTTGTCGTTAGATCTATGAAGAAGCGAGCCCCTTGTTCTGGAAGGAGAACATGTTCTGTTTTTCACGTGGGGCTCAATTCCGCGACACCCTTAGCCACTTGCCGGCCGACACTATCCAGAAGATCCAGCGGCTATCAGTCCTCGAAGTCGTAGACTGGACGCGGGATTCGTACGAGCTCATCTTCCTTAGCGGGTGGTCGCGGGATCTTGTTCCTCGTTTGAAGAATCTGGTCGAAGTCGAGTTGCCGCCGGAATGGCTCAGAGATCGGAGTCTGGAGTATCTGAGCGGGCTCAAACACTTGCGCAAGGTGCGAGCCACGAGCCTTCTCCCGGAGATTCTCGGCCACGAAAGAAGGGAAGAAGAAAATTCTATCGGCACAATTTGGATAAGGGTAGAGAAAGATCTTATCCCAGGGCCCTGTCGTCAGGCGGCCGCACACCAATCGCTGGTTGGGCCGCAGCTTGGCAAAAATTCCTGCTTCTTCTGTTGGGGAACAGGTGAGGATGCTTGGAACCATTCATGGGCCACCGGGATGAGAGCAGGTTCCGTCGAGGTTCCGGAAGTGATTCGGAACACCGTCCAGCGGCGGCTCATGTCGGCTTACCGCGAGCTTCCATTACCGGCACATGGAGTGCGAGACGGTGTCGTTGAGAAGCTGGCTCGGCAAACAGGCATGGAGATCACTCTGCACGGACTGCCGGTCCTCAGTGCAACAGCCAGGAAGCCACTGCGGGCTGCGAAAAAACGCGAGCTCCAAGACTTGAGCCCCCTAGTTCTGTCGAATGCAAGGCGAGTTCGTGCCCAAGAGTCTGTTCCTGTCGATTTCGATGAGTTAGAGGGTCATCTATCAGCGAAGGAGAGGTCGGAACGATCGATGAGACAGAAGAAATTCAAGGACGTCACTACTGGGAAGGAGGAGATAGATCGGACTGTAGTTTTGATTGAGCGGCAGTGCAGAAGGCATGAGACGGCTAAGCAGGAGAAGGTGGACGACAAAGATCAGAGCAAGGAGGCGAGAAAGAAGGCATTGAAGTCAGCGGCTGATCTGAGCGTATCGAAGAAGAGCGAGCGAAAGAGAGTACGTGCTGAGGCGAAGGGAGGAAGGAATGGCAGCGGTTGAGTAGAATCAACTAAGAGTAGTCGCACGCACCTTTCACCTCACTAATCCATCATTCAATGCTTCCAAGATAGTCGTACCATATTCGTTTCCCTGCTTTCCCAAGGCCTCTGATTCTGCTTACCACCCCGAACCACCAGAAGCGTTGCTCGAATTCATGTAGGTTCGTTGCTCGACTTCATCTAAGTTCAAACCGAACCACAGAACTGGGATTTCGCGTCAGCAAGGAGCCATGCATGCAACCAGCATAAATATAAAAGGTGCTCGTAGCCCTCTTCTTGACCACCTCAGATAACTCACCTTCGATATATTCTCCAGGCAGTACTTCATTTCCGCACCTCAACAGCTCGTCTCAAACTTTTTCCAACCCCTCCTCTGGAACGACTCCTCTGACGACAACTCACAACTTGCACCACGATGTCAGCGCAGCTCATAGCTCGGAGCGTGGCACCGCAAGCCGACGGCAAGCGCCCTATGACGCTCCGCATCACCGCAGCTCTCAAACCAGTGCCTCCGTACACATGCGAAGAGCGTGTGCCCATGGACTTCCACATCTTCCGGCTGGACTCACTGGGACACGATCCCAGCGAGCCCCGCGCGAGCCTCCTCACCATCCCCCAGGAGCTGCGAGACAAGATCTGGGAGCTCGCTGTTGTCGAACCCGACCTCTGGTATCGCCGGCATGACCCTCGCGGCCCCATCCCCAGCCAGACCAAAGGTTCTCAAAGGCCAGTATTTGAGTGCTACGAATCAAGCAGCGTGCGCTCGAAGTATCTCCACAAACGTTACTGCAGCCCCTCCGAGTGCGACTGTCCAACGCCACAAGGGAAGCGAGTCTGCAAGCATCTCTGCCAGGGAAGACCAGGCCTGGCGTTACTCCGCACCTGCCGGCAGATATATAACGAGGCAGACCCGATATTCTGGAAGCAGAACATGTTTTGTTTTGAGAACAGCATGTCGCTCTTGGATACGCTGGGATCCTTGCCACAGTCCACTCTGGACAAGATTCAGAGATTGTCGGCGCTGGATCCCAACGACATAGAAGCATTCGAATTCGGGGAGCAACGTCGACGAGCGCGGACCATCATCTCACGCCTGCACAACTTGAAAGAGTTGGAGATGGGCCCGGAAGCAATCGTCGCCAACCCTGACTTCCTCCTAACGCTATCGCAGCTGCGGTACTTCCGGATCGTTGTCCTGGAACCTGTCAAGATGGGTCGAAAGGAGCTCTCGCAACCGATGATTTGGGTGCGCGTTGCAAGAGATTGCGTCCTAGGGCAATGCCGGAAACCCGAAGAGCATCGATACGGAGACGGACTCAAGCTGCGCAAGGGCTCGTGCTTGCTGTGTTGGCAAGGTAGCGATGAAAAGGTCATCTCGGACGCTGTGTGGGCTGACGGCGGACATGCCGGCGGACATTCGTCTCGAACGGTTGAATACATCTCGAAACTGTTGAAAGAACAGCGTTGCATGTCTGCCAATCAAGCTCACGCGGGCTGGTATACTGAGCCCGTGGAGATGGAGTGTGCTGCTCAGGACTGGGGTCTGGATGTCGGACTCTTCGGCTTGCCAGCGCTCGGTCCGGAGGAGAGGAAGAGGCTGCAGAATGAGGAAAAGGCGAGAAAGGAAAGCATCGTCGTCTCCATGGCAGAAGTGATTCGCATGAGGCAAGTGGCAATAGAGAAGCATAACGCTGAGGAGGGCGAGGAAGTAACGGAATGGAAGGTGACGATCAAGAAGGGCAAGAAGGGGAAGAAAGCGATCACGGAGCTCAAAGCAGCGAATGTACAGGCAGGAAGGAGGGCCGACCGGTAATTGTTGCGTATATATGTGCAGAACGCTTGCCTGGGACTGCGAAGGGCCGGCAGACCTGGGTGTGCCTCGTCGTGGGCCGACAGTGTCGGAAAAGCAGTTCATAGTGCAGCTTCAGCTGTTCTGTTGTTAGCAGGAGTTTGATAGAGAAAGCATGTGCATTCATACAACCCTTTCAGACTTGCTATCGAGCCAAATGAGCAGCATATATCGAGTTGCTTCCACAAAGTGTGTTGAGACATTGATAACTTGAGGCCCTGCCTGCTTCATGTTTGCTGTGACATGACCGCAAGACTCAGGCCAACGTGTCGCTGACAGAGAAGAGAACATTTGCTGCGAGGCCATATATCCCGGCTATGAGGCCGTTTGGCATTGCTGTCGGTGGAAGTGGTCGACAAGACAGGCGTGGCCGCAGGTCACTGATGATGAGCTCGATCTGGATTGGGAGCGGGTGGTGCCGCTGTACTGGTGGGAGAGGGCAGTACAGAGATAGCGGGCGCGGCTCGATATGATGGCCTTTGAGTCCGCGTTCAAGTGTGGTTTTGTGTTCAGATAGCCTCAAGGCGTCCGGTAGACTTCTCCTTAATTCGGCCAAACCAAGGCTTCACGCCTTCTCAATCCAGTAATCCGCCTTGACACGGGCACAGTCTGCAATCGCTGTTCGCTCATGTGTTGATGAAAGATGTCGATTGTCGTAAAGAGCGCGGACAGGAGCAGCTGAAGTCGACATCGACCCTGACGCTTTGGCCAGCAACAACATCTCGTATTCTAGCTAGAGCAAGGCACCACTGTTCTTCCATCCTCCGCTTTCCTTTTTCCTACTTCAACAACCAAAACCAAACCACACCCGAAGGACATCAGGAACAATGACCCCCATCACCACCCTCTCCTACCCGGAGCGCCTCACCACCTTCTCCGACCACTGGGACGACTGCCTCACAACTGCCCGCCAACTTGCAGCCATCGGCCACGTCTCAGACCGCCCACCGCTGGAATCCCTCGAACCAGGCTCCCGCTGCATCTCCTGCTCCCAGTTCGTGCGGAAAGAACTCAGCACGCGGGCCTTCGGCGACAATGGCACCCAGGACTACATGCAGCATTTCCGCGGGTTTAGATTCCACACGGCGCACTGTGAGAGATTGCAAGTGCGGATTCCGCTGGAGCCGCAGGCGTTGCTGGCGGGGTTGTATGCGTCGCAGCTTGGGAGTCTGGTGAGTAAGTTCGAGGAGATGGCTTCTGGTAAACCCGCGAGAGAGGCGAGCCAGCGGTTGCCGCAGACGAGTTCGTTGTTTAGTCTACCGACGGAACTACGGCTGGAGATCTATGCTCAGATTCTACCGAAGCTGGATGAGGTGACGGAGGTTTTGCCACTGAATCGCGACTCTTCCCGCGTTATTACACGTGCTGGCTACGAGAAAACAGGTCCACGGGATACGACGAAGCATAACATCCTGCGCACCTGTCGAGCCATCAACGACGAGGCTTCAGATCTACTCTATTCTCACTCGACTTTCCAATTCGCGTCATCGAAGACCATGTACCTCTTCCTCCGCAGCATCGGGAAGCGAGGTCGACAGCTTGTGCATCTCGTCGATGTGCATTGCGGCAGTCGAGAAGACGCCATGGCATTCGCTCTACTGGCCTCCTGCGAGCAGCTGCGGGTGCTGACGATCAGACTCCCGCGGCCGAAGATCTTGCTGCCTAGGTCGCCGCTGTGGTGTGTTGACGGGATGTCCGGTCTGCTTGAGCTAAGCGGACTCGAGGCCGTCAAGTTCGGCCACTGCGAGTCAGCCTTTGGCTGTATGGACGACAGCAAACCGGATGCAGAGGTGATAAGGAGAGAACTTACGAGGCCGAGAGGGACATCGGGTAGTATTCGAACGATCAATGGGTGTCTTGATGTGTGACCGTGTACATTCCACTCCGGCCATGATGCTGGACAATGTTTGGAGACGACTGCCTATCTACCATTGGCACATATCGCTTGGGACACAAGAAGTTTCGACATCAGCACAGTCTTACTCTGCCGGACGACTGGAGGATACCGGGCGGTCTGGACGATGGCCGACCCTCAACTCGTATATCTACAACCATTCCATCGTTGGATCGTGTGGCGCGCGACCTGAGCGATGGTAAGGTTTGGTGAACCCTTCCAAAACACGTTCATAAAGAAGCGCGCAGACACAACTAGCAGCGCTCATCGACACTACCAGCTCGCAAGCCCATAGGCCATATCCTGCTTGCTTTCTCAAGTCTACGCTCGACAAGTATTTGGTCGACCCCGCGGTATTGTGGATATGCAGGTACAGTTCTGGACAGCTTCGCCCCGGCAGAAGGGAACGAGGGGTAGGTGGGGCAACCCATACATGTCGTGCTTTCAATGCGTTCGGTGGAAGTAAAAGAAGAAATCCGCATCGAATATCGCATCCGAGACTGCTCTCCAAACTGAGTTGCCAGAATACCAACGCAGTCGTGCTTCCGATCTACCTGACCGTTCCTTCAAGATACATACCTAGCACTTCTGCACAACTGCGTAGAAACTGCGTAGAGTGTCACTAAGTCAGCCGAAGACACCACGTTCGAGCAACAAATAGCAGAACTCTTTCGACCACCCACCAACCCCCTCCCACCGCGACCATGGCCGCCGCCGCCCTCCGCAGCAAACAAGCCCCCCTCAAAGACTCCTACCGCAGCGACCCCTCCTCGGCAGTAGTCACGCTAACCTCCTCGGGCACCCTCGACGCCAGCTCCATCACCTGCTCCCTCGACACAGGCAAAGCCATCTCCGACGCGAAAAAAGTCGCCGGCCTGCACCAGAAAGCCGGCGGCGACGACCCGGACATCTCCGGGGAGCTGTGCAGCGGGGACATGCTGCTCGAAGCGCTCGTCGCGTGCGCGGGCGTGACGCTGAAAGCTGTGAGCACGGCGATGGGGATCCCGATTAAGAGCGGGACGGTGTCTGCGGAGGGGGATCTGGATTTTAAAGGGACAATGGGGATTGATAAGGAAGCGCCGGTGGGTTTCACGAAGATCCGGCTGGGGTTTGAATTGCAGCTGGAGGAGGGGGCGGAGGTGGGGGAGGAGAAGATTGAGAAGTTGGGCAAGTTGACGGAGAGGTATTGTGTGGTGCTGCAGACGATTGCGAAGAAGCCGGAGTTGAGCGTGAGTTTGAGGGGGACGCAGGAGACGGAGCAGGGGGTGGAGAGTTCGGTTGGGTGGTCGCAGAAGTCTTGAGGGGTCTGTTTGGTGGATTTGAGAAGTTTTGAGAGAGATGGAAAATGAAACTGTTCATACTGCACTGCATCTCACCTTTGCGCCACTGCCCTACAGCATAAGGAAAGCACTGTGTCCCTCTTCGATAGCCGGCGTTGAGCGGCCTGCGTACGTCCAGAGGCGCTGGGACGCCCGTCGTACAGAGCTCTGAGGGGTTTAATAACAATCAGAGGCCGCGTAACCCTGGTATAGTGTCAGATCAGGCGCCTAGCCTACACGTCTTCCAGGTTCTGCTGGCAGTTGCGTCCATCCGCCTTGCCCGGCCTTCGCGCTGAACAGTCGCTTGATATTGGACAGATCCAAGTACATAGCACCAGCTCATTCATCGTGAGAGCTGGATGAATGGATGAATAGTCCAACGGATTGATTCCGTGGTATTCCCACGATTCAGTTCAGTCGGGGTAGCATCGGGTTGTGGACGTGGTTCGCTCCGGCGCCATTCCGTGGCAGGCAAGTGCGTCGTCTTCGCATCGGCTTGCCGTTATCGCAATTCCGTGATCAGGCCAGACTGTCCAGCCCTTGCACTCGCTCTTTGACGACCGTTGCACCGACTCTTGACACTTGAGTTCCACAAGAGTCGTAGGAGATGGCGGTCTGTTTCCAGGTCGTCACGATCAGTCGCACAACCGCACAATAGACATTGTGTTCCTGCCAAGACGAAGCACAACAAAATGCTCGGACCAGAGATCTACCGGCAAGTGTGTGTTTGACGACCGGAGTCGTGGAGTCCGATGTGGCTTGCGCTTAGGCGCGCCATCTTTGCAGCAGGAAAAGCCGTGAAGATGCACGGTTTGACCTGCGTAGGTGGTGCAGCGGATGGCCGGAACATGTTGGAGGTGTGATGAGTTGGAATTGACGGTGCAGTCACGTGTGTCTGGCTTTTCGAGCAGATGTTAAGAAGAGCGGACGAAGCATCGAGACCGCGAAAGCAAGGGGGGATCATGGGTTGAAGGAGCGGCCTCCGATGAAAGAGTTTCCAGCTCTCCAGCCTGGGGCCGGTCGAGGTGTCACAACAGGCACGGCAGCCATTCATTAGTACGGCGGTGGCAGCATTGCGAGCAGCTACCGGATTTGCGAGATCGTGAGGATCGGTTGATGTTCGGTGCAAAGGTCATCCACGGGCATCATAAGCGCTGGAAAGCGAGCGAAGAGCGATATATCCGTGTTTCGGAGGCAAGCCGTGCCTCTCGGCGTAGCGGCAAGCTGCGCGCGAGAAGTGATGCCGTGTCCACCTACCGTGCTCACCTAGCTGTATAGCACCCGAAGGGTTGTAGTTGTGGTGATGGAGACAGCCATGGCAGACCACTGCAGAGTCATGCACCCTCGTCGAAGGCAGGTCGGCGTAGTCATCATCCGCATCCCGTGGTCGGCGCAAAAGTCTGCACAGACAAAATAGAGTTTCCCTCGCTGATGACGCTGGGTGCATTCACAACTCGAGGCTAGCGCGCGCGTCTTGCCTCCGACCAAAGCCCTAGCACTCCGGCCTGCTTGCTTTCCAATCTTCTCCCACGTCTGGCTGATTTCTTCCACTCTCCCCCCTCCCTCTGCTGCACCTCTGCTCCATATCGCGAGGGCAGGCCCAGCTCGGATCCAGAACTGACCCACTATTGTGTCGCGCAGCAGACAGCGCCCGTCCAGCCCTAGCACCTCTACCCCTCCTGCTTGGTGGCGGTAGTAGCGCTCTGCGTTGCGTGCCTGGCCCACTCCGGCAGCCAGGCGAGCCAGGAAGAGGCTGAGATCCACTTGCAGATCGAGGTTACCCAGACCTCACGACAACACCACCCTCATCGCCGCGCGAGCCATTCACTCCCCCTCCCGGCCAGGACAGTGTCGCCGTGAGTAGACCCGGCGTAACCCCCATCTCGCCGGACGCTGGTGGCACTCCCCCTCGGCCAATTGGCAGAGCTGATTACATCACCAACGCTCAACGGAAAGGTCCAACCTCTGGAAAATTCACTTCGACACCACTGCCCGCGGCGCCGCCCTTCTCCATCCATCCTTCGCGACTTCCCATTCTTCAAGCGCATTATTTTGGGGGTTCGGAGTGTGTGGAGCCCTCCCAGCCTGCGGTTGTCTTTTTGAAGCTTTGCTTCATCCGTTCGCTGTACCACTTCTTCCCCCAGCTCGTGGACGTGGACCCATGCGGACTCGCTGCAGTAATCCGCCCGCCCCAGTGACTGCCCGCACCATCTCCACTTCTTCCTCGCTATCCTTATACATACGATCCACCCAGCATGGACAACCAGTACAACCCTAATTCATACATTGCGCCGTACAATCCGGGGAACCAACAGCAACAGCCTCTGGGTTCTTTCGGCGGCCTGCCACCGCAGCATCACCAGCAGGAGTCGCCCAGCCATGCTACCCTCCCACCTTTACAGAGTCAGAATGGAGGCTATCAGTACGGCGGGATGGGCTTCGGCCATGCTGGCAGCCAGTCGCAGACCCCAACGACGCCGCACACACCCGTGTCAGGGTCGATGAACGGCAGCAACAGCAATGCATACCAGCACATGTCTACCAACCCACACCAAGGCTCCATGCTTCCACCCTCGAGCTACCACCAGGCCTACAGCTCGCAGTCCATGCAGTACCAATCATCCTCAGCCACCTCTATGCCACCCACCAGCGCATCCGTTGGCCTCCCGAACCTCCGCCCTATGCCTCCAGGTGGGATGACCGGCTTGCCAAGTCTGTCCACCGGCGGCCAGCTCGGCCAGCAGCCATCATTCATGCAGAACGAGGAGACACCTACACATGTGGTCGGCTCGCAAGGTAGGAGAGGCATCCTGCCCAGTGCGCCTGGACGGCCGAACCCGCCGGCGCAGGGTACTCAACAGAACACAAAGAGCTTGATTCCACAGAAGGACGCGGATGGAAAGTTTCCGTGTCCACACTGCAACAAGACATACCTTCATGCGAAGCATTTGAAGAGACATCTCTTGAGGCGTAAGGGTTATGCTGTGTATGTTTCTGAAGCTTGTACTAACGCGTTGCAGACACCGGCGATCGACCTTACATGTGCCACTTGTGCAAAGACACCTTCTCTCGCAGTGACATCTTGAAGCGCCACTTCCAAAAGTGCTCGATACGGCGAGGCAATCCCACCGGAGCGAACCACCTTGCGCATCAGCGTCGCAATACCAACGGCACTAACCGGCTATCTATGGGCCAGCAAGATGGTCCCATTGGTTTGGCCGGTCTGCAGGAAGTCTCTGGAAACAACTACACCGACGGCATGACGGCCAGCCCTACAGTGAACGGAGACGTCTCGGGCCGGTCGTCACGCGCCAACAGCATCATCTCGCCTGCGCAAATGAGCCACCGCGGCAGCATCGCCGGTCTCGGAATACTGGGATCGAACGCCGGGCAGAGCGATCCGATGGGAAGCTCGGCAGCGTACCAACCCGGCATGACAGCCTACTCCACGCCCAACTCGAGCGGCGCCAGTACCATGCACAACAACTATGCTTTCAACAATCCTCAGATGAGTGGAAACGTCTTCAACACCCAGTCTCAGATGCCTTTTTTAGGCCATCAGAGCTCGCGCTTCGGCAACAGCCATGAGAACAGCCCTCACCAGAATGGTGATGGCAGCGGTATGCCCGAATGGAACCGCATGTTCAACTCAACCGGCCAGGATGGCTTTATCGGGAGCCAGCCTGCGAACACGAGCTCGCAACAAATACACGTCAAGACCGAAAATGAGACCAAGCCCAACTTCACGATGCACGACGACATGAGCAGCCAGTCTTTTTTAGGTAGCCTGTACTCGCATCCGAATGCCTTTGGGAGCGAGTACGGGGAAAACGATCACGGCATACTTGGATTCCCGAACTGGAGTCCAGACGATCCTCTGCAGAGCAAGGTCGACAGCTTGATACAATATTGCTTCCCGCAGGGGATTGAGGCTGCACAGGGCGAGCAGACTGCGCATCTTGTCAGGGAGTGTCTGACACTGGATAACGTCAAGCATTTTGCGGAGCATTACACTTCATTCCACGGACACTGGCCGATTCTGCACATGCCAACTTTCAAGATCACGGATGCCAACGACGGACTTGTCCTGGCAATCATCTGCATTGGAGCGATTTACAGCCCGAAGATGAGTGTGGCCAAAACGCGACAAATGATGGATTTTGTACATTCCACCATCATGACCAACTGTACAGTCTACAATCGCACGATGACCGGACAAATTGCTGGACTGGGCAGCAGCTCGTGGGAAACGGACGAGATGCAGGCATTGATCATTCTTCAAGTGATGATGACTTGGCATGGCGAGCCGCATCAGCGCCAGACCGCACGGAATGAGTTGCCAGCTGTCGTACGAACAGCCAGAGCGATGGGTCTTTGCTACGCGACGCCCCCTGGTCACTACGCCTACAGTGTGTTGCATTTTGGCCAGCACCACGCGAACGCGCAGGTTGATGTCGGCAGCTGGCGATGGCACGGATGGCTGGAGCAGGAAAGACGCAACCGCGCGCTCTACATGTTGTTCCTGTCAGATGCAGCGTCGGTGATGTATTTCAACAACGTACCGCAGCTGGACGCGTTCGAGATACGCCTGAGCTTGCCTGCAGATGACGCTGCTTGGGATGCGAAAGATCCGGAGTCTTGTGCTAGCGCGCTCGGCTTGTACGGTCCACAGGCGCAGATCAAGAATCAATCTGGTACGCGGCGTCCTCGACAGCCTGGCATGCGCGAAGCGATGCGCACACTCATGGATCCCAGCGTCAACTTCCAGCCCAGTGCAACGAACGCTTATTCGAAGTTTGTGCTCATTCACGCTCTGATTGTTCGGATCATCGCGTGCCAGAAGACAGTCCTACTGCAGCAGGAGAACGCCTTTCAAGGCTTCAACATGAGCGGCAGCACACCCGCCACTCCCCTCTCCCAAAACGACTGGCTCGAACAACGCAGCGGCAGCGCCACCAGCAGCGGCCACGTCACCCCCACCGACGGCCTCACCTCCACCACCGCCGCCCAGCAGGAAAAGAAACGGCTCGACTTCGCCCTTGCCCGCTGGAAGCGCACCTGGGACAGCGACATGGACCTGCAATACCCGCCCTCGTCCGCGCAACTCCGGCGCTTCGGCTTCAGCCGCGACGGCGTGCACTTCTTCTACCTCGGCCGCAGCTTCCTGCAGACGCACCGCGCGACGGACTGGACGGCGCCGCCGGACGTGCGCTTCAAGCAGGTCATGTCGTACTTGAAGCGCATCAAGAGCATGGTGGTGGGCGACAACGAGAGCAAAGGGCAGGATATCGGGAGTGTGGGGGACATTGACGAGATGTATGGGGTGGATGATTTGACGCTTGATAGTGAGTTCATCACCACCTCTTTTGCGACTTTGTGGACGTTTGCTGATGATGTGACAGTGAAATTGCTCTTCAAACCGTACAACAGCCAGATCGACAGCCCGGTCGCGAGTGTTCAGACGCACTCCTTTTAGCAAAGGGATGTGGACGAGAACATCGATCCGGGCTTGTCGTGAGGCTGAACCGTCAATGCATTGTACGGCTGCCAGACTACGATCACCGCTTTTCCATTCCTACGGCGGCTGCGATTGCTCATTCGACTACGAGAAACACACACGCAACAATAACGAACATAGAGGTATAGAGAGGAACAACAATTCGGCGTTTTCCGGGAATCACAACAAAATCCATACACACACATACGACGACGAACTGGGACGAACGAATAGGAGTCTTCTGCCTGCCGGCTCCACGCCGCTTTCCCAAAAGCAACGTACGGACGGCGGCGGCGTTTCCGTCTTTTCTTTTTCTCTTCAAAAAGCACACATTTTCTAGATCGGGACGATGGGAGGATTGCTATGTCTGCTCGAGCTTTTGCTTGAGCTTGGGGTTTTGGATAGGGTACGAGGTTGCTTGCTATGCATGACGGACGGCTGCGTGGTTTTTGGGACTGATGGGTGGCTTTTACGTGTTTATGCGCTGGTATGAATGGGTCGGAGGTGTTTTGCTATCTCTTTTTTCGCTCGAGGCTTGAGGTTCTACGATCGACGCTCGCACGCTCGCGATGCTCGACGGGCTCTGTGGATTGGTGAGGGGATAGAAACAAAAAGAGGGATGGGGGTGTAGACAGTTTTAGGAGAGGAATGAGAGGCTGGGGCTCGCGCTTTGGCTGTCTCTCTAACGATTACTCTGTCATACTCTCTTTGCGTCGTTAGGTTCCTCGTGATTACCGACGCTTGCCATCCGCGAACGACGCAGTGACTTGGGGCCATGCGCTGCCTGCTACCTCTCCCCCGCCCCTTCCACGCCTCTTATCGCCGCTCGTCTGCGGGCCTCTCGTCGTGCTGCTGCTGTTGTGGCCTCTAGCAAGCCACTGGAACCGTCGACCAGCCCTTCTCGTTTCTCCGTCGCAGCTGCGACTTCTGAGCATTTTTGGAGTGTTTCCGTAGCAAGATGGTTCTGGCATCGCGATGCATCCTTCCTCCTTCTCACCTCTCACCCCACTTCATAAACATCCGTCTTCTCCTCCACCGTCCTCAAAAGCGGCGCGAGCACATTCGCGTCCCGCAACTGCTCCGTCACGCCCTCTCTCCTGCCTCCCAGCTTCTCCCGCAGTACCTCGTACTCCTCCTCCTTTGCCGTGTACTGCCTCACCACTTTCCCAGTAGCGTATTCAAGATACACCCTCGTATCCCGTATCCTTACCACCACTCCATCTAACCGCAGGAAAAAGCGGGAGAGGAGGAGTAGGCGTTCGGGCATCACGCGCACTTTGACCGAGAGCAGCGCGATGCCGTTGTCGGCGAGTTCGTCTTCGTAGAGATCTACCGAGTCGAAGAACAGAATCGGATCTGGCTTGCTCAGCAGATCCGTCCGTATGGGGTCGTGGTCGGCGGTACTCTCCCTCCACCCCTCCTCCCCCTTCCCACCGCTCGTCGTCCCGCGGTAGTCAGTGCTATAGCTCCAATCATATTTCTTCACCACCCCCTCCACCCCATCCTCAATCTGCCCCTTTCGATCCTTCTTCCACTCATCCGCAACAGCGACCTGCAGCATCCCCTCCTCCGTCTTGCTCACGCGATCCAGGGCGTCCGGGGCGTTGAAGGCGAGCGAGAAGGAGGTGGGCAGGTGGGTGAGCTGGATGTAGTTGTCGCCGAAGATCATTTCGGGAACGGGGATGGTGAGGCGGGAGTGCAGGGCTTCGATGGGGCCGGCGCGGAGGATGGGAAGTTTGCGCGTGGTGAGGCGCCAGGTTTTGTTCGGGGTGGTGTGGGTTTGGAGGCCGGCGGTGGGGGAGGGGTCCCCGGCGGTTGGTGAGGGGTCGCCGTTGGTGGCCATGGTAGAGAGGGAGGGGAGTGGTGGGGGGTTATGTGCATGTGACAGCGTTGAGTGGATGTTGTCCTCACCAATAGCTGGGCTGGCTGTTCACGTTCTCCGCTCGAGTGAAAGACCAGGCGCCGCTGTAGAGCTTGAGGATGCCTTGGCTTCGAGGACGGAGAAGAGGCGGGTCGGCCAGCGCGAGGAAATTTGGTTCGATCGACTTGAGAATCCCTCCCGTCCACGGGTCTGCCTCTTCTCCAAAAGCCCAAGAGCTCTCATGCTGCTGTGAGCGGCAACAGCACCGCCAAAAGGCCGCCAAGCCGAGCATCAGCTAGCGCCTCTTGAAATCCAGCCAATGACAGCCAGGTAGCAACGACGTAGCAACGACTGTTGACAGCCCGCCTTCGCCTTCGCCTGAACTTCAACCTTGAGACTGCCGACCATTGTCCACGCTGTCCCACTCTCGCTAACACATTCATTGCGAGCATCCACCATGGCCGACATCCAGAACCTTGAGCAGCGCTTCGAGGGCATCAGCGTGCAGGATGAGAACCTCGACGTCAACACTGCCGTCGCTGCTCAGCACAAGCAGAAGGTGGGCATCACCTCTACCAACCACCACACACAATACTAACACAACCCAGGGCTCACTCTCCCACGCCATCTCCTTAACCAACCTCCCCTCAAACACCTCCACAACCCAACCCAACCGCCTCAAACTCCCCCTCCAGAAACTCCCCGCCAACAGCCAACCCAAAGGTCCCACTCCCCTCACCAAAATCACCCTCCCCTCCCAAGCCGCCCAACGCCCCTCCTCCGACTCCCGCCCCTCCGACCCGGACCCTATCGCCCACCTCCCGTCCGAACCCAAACCCAAGCCCAAACAATGGCACCTCGGCCTCTTCGAAATCGGCAAACCCCTCGGAAAGGGCAAATTCGGCCGCGTCTACCTCGCCCGCGAGCGCGCGACCGGCTTCGTCTGCGCGCTGAAAGTCCTGCACAAATCCGAGCTCGCGGCAGGGAAAGTGGAAAAGCAAGTCCGTCGCGAAATCGAAATCCAATCGAACCTCGCTCATCCCGGCTTGTTACGCCTCTACGGCCACTTCCACGACAGCAAGCGCATCTTCCTCATCCTCGAGTTCGCGGGCAAAGGCGAACTGTACAAACACCTCCGCAAAGCGCAACGCTTCTCCGAACCCGTCGCGGCGCAGTACATCGCGCAGATGGCGTCGGCGTTGAAGTACCTGCACAAGAAACACGTGATCCATCGCGACATCAAGCCCGAGAACATCCTCGTCGGCATCCACGGGGAGATCAAGATCAGCGACTTCGGCTGGTCGGTGCACGCGCCGAATAACAGGCGGAACACCATGTGCGGCACGCTGGACTACCTTCCCCCGGAGATGATCAAGCCCAGCCGCGAGGACAGTTTCTACAGCGAGAAAGTGGACTTGTGGAGCTTGGGCGTGTTGACCTACGAGTTTCTCTGCGGGGAAGCGCCGTTCGAGGATAGTATGGTGATGACGCAGCGCCGGATTGCGCGGTGTGAGATGACGGTGCCGAGTTTCGTGAGTAGTGAGGCGAGGGATTTGATTAAGAGGTTGTTGGTGTTGGATCCGGAGAAGCGGTTAACGCTGGAGGAGGTCGAGGTGCATCCGTGGATTTTGAGGCATTGTGCTAAGAAGGAGGGGGAGAAGTAGGGAGGAGGGTATGAGGAGGGAGGGGGCGATGGAATGAATTTCGTATTTGTGTTTCTTCTTGGATGATGGGTGGGAATGCATGATCTGGCGTCTCTTGGGTAGGGAGGCTGAGGGTATGAGATACAGCCGCACGAGCTTTGAGCATCAGTGGAATGAAATGACTGTTCAGAACTGAGCCTTTTAGTCGCAATGATTTGTTGTACATTCTACTTCCGGAATATCCCTTCGCAACCATCGATCTCCTGTTCTGAGCCATATCGGCAGATATCGTACGGTTTGAGTGAAGATGGCTTTGTAGCTTGCAGGACTCCCGTACACGAGTCTCTTTGCTCGTGGCCTCCTGCGTACCTCCTGAGCGTGCCCGTCGTCGTGCTGTGGCGCTTCTGGCAAGGACATGCTCCCTGCTCTGGGAGCTCGGCTGCCTCCGTTGTCCGTGGTGGATGTTCCGCGTACTGCGGGGGTGCGCTTGTCAAGAACGCCTTTGGCAGACCGGTCGACGTAGGGCTGGCGAACCGCCTCTCGATGAGTCGAATCTTTCTTCCGACCGGCCAGTCGCTGAGCCGCAACACACATGCTCCGGCTTCTTCAGTGCATCCAGTGATGAATGCTTTCCCGAATCGCTCGTCCTGAATCCTTCTCGTCTCACCGATATATCTCATCAAACGGCCTCGTATCATTAAAACAGCTCTCCCAGACCTCATTAACCACCTTCGCCGCCTGCACATCATCCCTACACGCCGGCCGTTGCGCCACAGACAAAGCCGCCCTCCGCCGTACACACTCCTGCAACTGCCCCGTAATCTTCCACTGCCCCCGCGTCCAGAACTCCCGCATAAACCGACATTCCCCGGACAAAGTCGAGGCGCGTATCTCCATGCACGCGGCGTGTTTCAGATCGAACGGGTCGAGCACGAAGCGCATGTGGTCGTAGGCGTGCACCATTTCGTGCGCGAGCGTGTCTTCGAGGTGCCCGCGGTTGCGCATGTGGTTGGCGCAGATCAGGATGCCGTATTGGGGGTCGAAGCCGCCGCCTTGGGAGGTGGTGCAGCGGCGGCAGCGGACGTTGTGTTCGTCGATAGTAGCGCCCGGGTTTGCTGGCGAAGGTGAAGTGGCGGGGTCCACGGGGGGTGTTAGGAGGGCGATCTCGGATTGTAAGAAGCGGATGATAGGCGAGTGCTTGAAGAGCCAGCGTTTGTCGGCGTCGACGCGCTCGCAGTCGGGTTTCTCGTTGAGGAGGTCGCGGTGGTGGAAGTAGCGGGCGCGGTCGGTGGGGGAGGCGTGCCCGGTCATGATGCTGAAGAAGGTGGACCAGGTGTAGACTGATGGGTCGGGTTGGTCGGTCGTCATGCTGTCGGGGAGGTTGCGGGCGATGGGAGGGGTATGAGGGGCTGTGTCTGTTTGTGTGGCCATTGTGTGGAGAGTCGTGCGGAAGGTCGATGCAGTCCTGTATCAGACTGCTCGAGGTGTAGTTGTAGTTGTTGAGGTTGTGGTATAGACGGTAAGCTTTCTGGCGCTAGCGGAAGCCACGAGGCAGGGGTGCAGGGACCGGGATGACAGTGGGGGTGGACAGCGACGAGGACAGATATTATAGGTAATCAGACGTGTACACGACAACTGGTATATTGAGCACAAGGAGAGCATAGAATCGCTAGACTCGACAAGGAGATCCGCCATGAACCACCCCATTCCCTGAACTCCACCCGATGCCTCCTCCACGACCTCAGCACCGCAGCCTGTCCGCCAATGTCGAGCAACAACAGCAACAATGCCTCCGCCCTCACCACCTCCTCAACTCTCCGTCCCCGGGCGAAAAGACTCATATCAGGACTCAGCGAAGGTGACGAGAGCGCCCCCGACTCCTTCGACTCCCCACCTCGAAGGATAGCCTCCCCATCACCGTCCCCCTTCGAAAGCAGGTCCGCCTCTCCCATCCCAGCACCATACCCACAGCGAACGAGCTCCAGCCGGATACGAGACGATGGTGGAGAGCGGTATGCTGGCTACAGTAGCTGGGGCCGGCGAGCCCAAGTCAATGCTGGAAGCGGAGGGCAGAGGAGAGCAGAGAGCCCAAACTCCTTCGCTGGGATATGGGGCAGTAGCTGGACTACACTGCAAGGGCTGGCCTCTGACTTCCTCGGGAATGAGTTGACAGGTACGGGCAATAGCAGTTTAAAGGCGAAGAAGAAGCCGGTGGGCAGCAAGCTACGAACTGCGTCTGATAGCAGTGGTAACACTGCCTGGGGTCCGACTTCTGCCTCAAACCCCCAAGCGGCCATCGGATCCGGCACTCGGGAGTCAAGAGAGGCCGCTCTTCGGGCACAGAAGCGGAAGGACATGCTCACGCGGCAGGAGAGCTCTTATGCTGCGGATGCTCTGGGCAAGTTCAAGCGGAGGCTGTCGGATGAGCAGGAGTCGAGGTCTGCTCCGCCCGCTGAGAACGATGATCGAGCTGCGTTGGTTTATGTGCATCACGTCAAGAAGGATGACACGTTGGCTGGCATCACGATCAAGTATAACTGTTCTGCGAATGTGATCAGAAAGGCCAACCGGATGTGGCCGAACGATACTGTACAGAGTCGGCAGACGATTGTACTTCCTGTAGATGCTTGTGGGGTCAAGGGCAAACCGGTGGCAGCACCTGACGCACCATCCACAGACGACCTCCTAGGTACCGACGAGACCGACGATATGGCTGCAGAAGAAATCTCGACTCCCAGACCCACGGTCAACGGCGACATCACTGCTGACATGGCCACCCGCGACCGCACATCCTCCCTCTCAACAGCCAGCCCCCGAACCTCCGTCTCCATAACCTCCAGCAGCTTCCAACAAGGCGCCGCACCCACTACTAACGCCTCCACAGCCGAAGCACCCTACACCCACGACTCCTGGGTCCTCCTGTCCAACTCTCCCCACCCCACCGAAATCGCCCGTCTCTCCCGTCGCGCCCTGGGCTACTTCCCTCCCGCCCGCCGGAAAAGCATCTCCCTCTCCGACCTCGACACGCCCTCTACTTCCCTCGACCTCGCCCGCACATCCACCAGCACCAACAACCCTGTCCCATCCCCCTCTAACGCTCCGGCTCCCGCACGCCCAGGCCACCGAAGACGTCTCAGCAACGCAACGAACGGCTATTTCCCCTCCTACCTCGCCGGTCCCGGCGGCGTGGGTAGCATGTCCGCCAACGTCCACAGTCCGGGACCAGCGCAAGACGGGTTGAATAAGTTCTTTGCGAAGCATTTACCGGACGTTTCCAAGCCGAAGAACCAGCGCGAGCTGTATCAACCAGACGTACCGATGTACCGAGACGACGATGGACCCGGGGGCAGCGGGACCGCTACACCCAGTCTCTTGCCCAAAGACATTGGCGGCGGAGCTGGTCTGAATCTCGAAAATGTCGGGGGTGCGATCGAAGGCTGGGTTAGGCGTATGGCTGTCAAAGCTCGAACGCCTTCTGAACCTGGCGCCGGCAACGGCGGTCCTGGGACCGGGGGCAGTAGAGGCAGGGGTTCGAGGAGTCAGGGTCTCGGACCTCGCACGAGCGTTGGAGCGCCGGGGAAGGGCAGGAATGGTGTTGGGGATTTGATTGAGATGACTGATGAGTTTGAGCTTGGTGGGGACGATGAGAGTGAGGAGGAGGGAAGGGGGAGGTCGGAGGTTGGGTCCAATGCTAGTGGGAGTGGGACGCAGTATTTTGGGGGTGCGGTTGCGACAGCGAGGGGAGTCAGTGGAAGTGTGGGGAGGAAGAGTGGGAAGGGTGATTAGGGGTGGGTAGGCTTGAGGGACTTGGTGCGGAGGTTTGGTAGAGGAAATGTGAAGAATTGAACGCCTGTAACGCTCTGTGTCAAGCGCTCTGTCTCGAATGTCTATCATTGCCAGGAGTGCGGAAGACAATAGTCTGTCTACCTGGCTGCTTGCATCCGACCCAGATTGCTCTGTACAGCACCCTCCCACGTCCAAATCTCAGAGCGGACTAAGCTTCCGCGCTGCATCGATGGTCATGTTCTCCAGCAGATGCCAAAGCGTCCCTGCTTCTCGATAAGCCTTCCATGCGTCTTCGTCGATGTCTCAAGCTCCGCTAAAGTATTCCGCGTGGCGGCCCGTCAGGCGGGGTTGTCGATAGAGTTGAGGACCGGACCATCCATCCGTGCGCCGAAGGAGTCTTTTTGGTTCTATGTGATTTGTTGTTGCCATCTGGTAAGGCCATGGTGGGGGCCAACAAGGGATGATCCGGTGCAGCCACGTTGATGGAGGATTGTGTGACTTGGAATGGGCCGGGCTACTGGTGGCGAAAGTATTTCAAGAACGATGAGTCTTGGGTGGAGATGGCGTTGGATTGCGTTGGTCGCTCTGGTTGCTGGTGGTAGTTTGCTGGAAGGCGTTGGACTCAACCTTGCCGCCAGTTGATCATTCGGTGGTAGTACCTCTTGTCGCACCGCTGGGACGAGGTCCAATTTCCCGTCCTTCTCTGAGATATGTTGTCTTTTGGTGGGCCTGGCGTCGCACATAATACCCGGTGGTGGTGGTGCTTCGTATCCGCTCGAGTAGTGCGAAGTGGCAAGCATGCCTTGCAGACCTGGCTTTTAAGAGTCCGTTGGTGAAGTAGACCAGATTCCTTTGAACGCAGAGCCTTCGGAGCCAGAGAATCCTAAGTGTTGACTTGAGGGTTGCACAACAATCGGCCGTCCGGTTTCGCTACAGGGCGTTCTCCAAATCTGGTCCTGGGCTGCCGTGCCTTCACTTCTCCTCCCTCTCAACCAGATGAATCTTCGGCATCGAATCTCGCAAGTCCCGCTTATCCTGCTCAGTAGGCGTAAAGCCAAACGCCGCCTCTGCTCTGTCGGAGAGCAGCAAGCCAAAGGCGGCCCATGCCATCACGCCGCCACCGACGAGCATGCGCGTCTTGGGGGTGAGCGCGCGGTATGATCTGGAGATTGTGTTAGCCGGGAAATAGAAATGCAGGGCGGGGGCGAGCATACTGCCACAGAGACATATTGTAGGTCCTGCTATTTCTAGGTTGGTGAGCTGTTGCGAGGTCTGGACCCACGTGAGGTCTGATGTTGAAGATTGGGCTCTCGGCTCGGCCGGACGGGAACGGCCCATGAGCGCGCTAGCGGAGCCTATATTCCAACCACGTCTTGCCTCTGCATCTGTTCTTCAATCTCATCACGTTTCCATCCCATCTTTACTACGGGGGGCTGTTGCGTTCTTTTCTGTTGTACGTTCAAGCTACTAATATTCTTCTCTACTCTTGCATTAGAGGTTCACGGTGGTGCCGGGGCAAGTCTGGTGTCCAGGAAGAATGGGAGTAAAAAGGACGCCAACTCTGTGCACTTGACCGTTGCAAAACGGCCTTGCATTATGGTGAGGATACGAGGCATATTCCGCCACGCATCTCTACGCAAAGGAAACCTTTGGCGGAGTCACGCCGCCGATGGTCGCGCATCCAAATACCTCTTTCCTTTAGGAAAGTCGCCATACGAGGTCAATGGCATTTCGAAGGCATCTCCAGCTTTTACTGAATCAGCACCTAATCTGCTGAGACACCCTGATGCTTCCCGTCACTGGTTTGGGTTGCTCAAGTATACCTCTGGACATATCTCATTGTACGTGCCGTGCTCTAGGGATTTCAAGCACAACACTGACCACTGTAGACCGCCGGATCAGTGCAGCATACTGGAGACAAACTGGTTTTCTGTCAAGTTGCTCAGCAAAGCGAGGTCAGCGTTCATCAAATCTCAGCTGAGCCATGTCTTGCAGTCTGTACCGAAGAATCAAGAAGTTCCAACGACAACTTCCAGTCTCGGGATGCTGCACCGTATGGCACTCCAGATGTTTTCATTGCAGAACGAACTACAAGAAGTTTACCTGCAAGGCTTTGGCCAGAACTTCGGAGATTTGGGCGCTCGATGGAATCCTGGTTCCGCATTCGCAACGCCGCAGTATTATTGGAATGTCCGATGCCAAATATGGCGCCCGAATGCCGAGGGACCATACTCGAGTCCCTTGATCAGCATCTCTGCATCGTGGGGAGAGCCATCAATCGGATGCAAGCTTGCGCTGAAGGGTAGTAAGACATGTTCCCCGATGTTATGTATCAGAGTCACGGGCCATCTCGGCAACAGAACTCGGGAGGTCCACCAGGGTCGGGTAATCAGCTCGAAGGGAGTCATTAGAGAGACAATGGACATGTTGCTGCACCACGCTAGGACGGCAACGTCTCAAAATGTGCTCTCTGGCCTGCAAATAACCTCACTCATGAAAGATGCTGCCCTGCAATATCTGCCACGGTCGCCCTTGGCCTCTGTCTTGGACTTTGAGGGGGTGGAGCTGACGGCTCAAAAAGGGAAGAAAGGCGAGCGCTATGTTGACAACATGCTGTTGAACCCGGATGGAAGTGTTCGCCTGCATGCAGACCGGCAGCCGGAGGATCCTGCATCGCAGCCGGCAGCCAGAGCTTCCTCACTATCGGATGGCGTACGCCGGAACATGATCACGCAAAGTCAAACAGCGCTGGAACTTCGTGAAGAAACCCGAACTGTGGATTTGTAAGTTACCATCTGGTGTCCTATGCTCATCATCGTTGTTGACCCTATCTAGGTCTGCTGCCACGTGCGCTAGAATCGGCATACCGAATGTACGAGTCACGACCGTTGGCTTCAGCAGCTCTTCGTTCGATCGCTACCATCAGAATCTCGCCGAGATGTTCGAGGAGGCTTCTGCGACCATTAAGGAATCTGGTATAGCCTACCTGGCGGCAGCTAGTTCACTACTCGCACGTCGCTTGCCGACCGCGTGCTTCGCCATGCGATTCCAGATTCATGGGCCATGTGAGCACCTTCCTTCTATTGCAGAAGGTACATTCTATCCATTCACTATAAACGTCAACACGTCAGAAGGACTTGTACCTTCTCTTGCTCCGAGTATTGACAGCACAAGTGTCCGACTGCACATGCCCAGACTCAATGGTCTACAGATTGCCATTGCTGGTGACCAACAGCCCCCTCTCAAGGTTGATTGGCAGACCGGTTGGCTCAAGATACGACTCGTGGAGCAAGCATCTCGGAGACAACATGAAGCAAGTCGCGATTCCACATTGCTCTCAGCGTTAGCTGATTGGCACCAAGTAACCTCGATGGCCGAAAAGGTGATTCGGAACGTTTGTAAAGAAGTCGTCTTTGACAAACTCGAAAATGTTCCGAAGATGGTTGCCAGTGCGATATTGCGCGCGGTGCGACTCCCCAGCGCAGCTGTTGAGCTGGCTGCAGTTCGTGTCGGGTTGATGCCTTACCACGACGCTTCCGTATTCTCGCTTGCTGCATTGGCGCATCCCACTCCATACGAGAGCTCAACGGTGCATGGGGACGTTGAAGGTACCTTGCGAGCCGAGAACATCACTACTCACCACGAGGAGACAACACACCACAACGACAGAGCTGTTGAAGAACTACAAGCAAGTCAGTACCCGCTGGAAACTGGCAGTCTCGCTATCGGTGACGACACCAGGTCCATTCCAGAGCAGTTTGGACGAGATCGCGCAGATGTCAATGTCTCCCGCGCAACAGAAACCGACGTTGCGTGTCCAGCAAAGTCAAGAGTGATGCTGATAAGGTAGGTTCATTTGAGTAGTATTTCGCTCAGGTCATCTCTAAAAGCAGATCAGGTCAGACGTACTCAGTCAACAAACGGCATTCCATGAGGTTTTCATACATTTTGAGCACCCAAAGTCGGTGGAGTCGCAAAACGCCGCACAGGCGCCTCTAGAAGACATACTGTGCTCGAGCAGTGGCACTGGGATCCTTCGGTTCGCGTGTCCAGCGGACCTACTATCGAGACTGTCTTTGCGGATTCCCGGTCTTTCCATGATTGATGCACACTATCGGCCCTCGGATGAACTACGAAAAGCTCTGCATACTTCCGACACCCGCTTTACCAACAGGCTCGAAGTCAAACTGTTCATAGGTGGTACGACCCAAATACTTCTGAGTAGTAGACACCGATGCACTCATTTCGGAGCCGACGCCTCATCTGGAGCATGGATCGATCTCACAGTCCGTCTGACAGGTCGTCTCTCAAATCAACAGACTTCTCAGACGGACACGCTTGCTTCGCAGCTCGAGTATCTTCATCAAGCGGTAGTCGACACCGTACGCTCACTGAAAGAGAGCAAAGGTACCGAAAACAGCGAACCTTCCACTTTCGACGTTTCTGCCATTGCGCGGGCGCTTGTGGACCAGCGACACAGGTTCGTTTCGGTAATGGACATACAGTGGGTGGAGGCTGCGACGGTCTTCAACGAACGACCTCTCTCCAAAGGCAAGGCTACTGCGGAAGTGGAGACTGCAGAAAGATCTTCTAGCAAGGAGGATCGCACAGATTCCAGTCTTGTGGGGGAGACCGCCATATTGAACGATACGGACAGCACAGCCAAGCACTCTGACGATGCTCACGAGTTGAAGACCCACGTGGAAGACGCAGAGAACGTCCAAGCCGATGGAGCGGAAGACAAAGATGACGAAATGAGTTTGAGCATGGCCGAAGCTGAAGCCGCAACGCCTGCAGAAAGCCGAGCGGATGACGAGGTGGCCAAGCACCCCGACAACCGCAACAAGGTGCAAATGTTCACGGAGAATGCAGAGAGCGATCAAGCCGATCAAGTGGATGATGGAACGACTTTGGACATGACCAACGGCGAAGATGCCATGCCTACAGGACCGGATGATGGGATGGTCTTCATCGCTCTTGGGAGCAACGTCGGCGATCGCTTGAAGAACATTGAGGATGCTTGCAATTTGATGGATGCAGATCCGGACGTCCGGGTCCTGCGGACCAGCAGTCTGTACGAGACGCCACCGATGTACGTCGAAGATCAGGAACGTTTTCTAAACGGGGTCTGCGAGGTGAGTACTGCTTGCGCTGTTGATGCTGACGCTTACTAACAAGCCTAGATTGCTACCAAGCTGCAGCCCATCCACCTACTGGATCGTCTTCAGGCAATCGAGCAGCAACTTGGACGCGTCAAACTCATCGAGAAGGGCCCCAGAACCGTGGACCTCGACATCTTGTTCTACCGAGACGAGCGAATGAACACCGAGCGATTAGTACTACCTCATCCACTCATGATGGAGCGCGACTTCGTTCTCCGGCCTTTCTATGAGTACGTAAACTCATTCCCCATTGATGTGTAAATTCTAACATTCGCCGCAGCTTAATTCAACCCAGCAGGCGTCGTGGCCTCCTTGGAGAGAGCGTGGAGAAGCAGGTCACAAGGGCCTTTCACAAAATCAAAGGTCAAGCAGATCCCAGCTTCGCCCACACACCACTCGCAGCAGGGTCGAGCCCTCTGCAATCGGATTTCTCCGAGCGCCAGACTAGAGTGATGAGTATTCTGAATACTACTCCGGACTCATTCTCAGATGGTGGAACGCACGATATTAGTGATGGAGATGGCCTCAGACGCACGATCGAATCGCACGTTGCCGCAGGCGCAACTATGATTGATGTTGGGGGCCAGTCTTCGCGGCCGAATGCGCCGGACATCACGGCAGACGAGGAGATTGCACGCGTCGTGCCAGCTATTGAGATGATCAGATCGCTGCCGGGGGCTGAGAAGATAACGATTTCCATTGACACCTATCGTGCCGCCGTTGCGGAGGTAGCGGTGAACACCGGAGCTCATGTGGTCAACGACATCTCGGCCGGCCAGCTGGACCCAGATATGCTGCCCACCGTTGCAAGACTGGGTTGCACATATGTCATGATGCATATGCGAGGTACTCCATCTACCATGCAAAGCGAAGAGAACACACAATACCCCAATGGCCTCATCACGACCATTCGAGATGAGCTCGGAGCGCGTATAGATGCTGCTATGGAAGCTGGCATACGGCGCTGGCGCATCATCCTGGACCCTGGTATCGGCTTTTCCAAAACCCAGCAACAGAACCTGGAGATCCTTCAGAGTGGTCGCGGCCTGCATAAGGGGAAGTGCAGGAACATGCCATGGCTCGTCGGCAGCAGCCGCAAGGGTTTCGTCGGCAAGATCACAGGGGTGGAAGAGCCGAGAGAGCGGACCTGGGGCACGGCGGCGACGGTCACTGCTGCCATACGCGGTGGTGCTGATATCGTCCGCGTGCACGATGTCAAGGAGATGGTGGAGGTGGCGAAGATGGCGGATGCTATTTATCGGCGATGAGCTTCGATGCTGTGGTGATGTCGTTGCTCGTGTATATTCGTGCATATGGTGTTAGATGCTGTGCTTTGCCGAGCATGAGCGGCATGGGATATGCTGCTGGGCGTTAGAGCGATGCATTGCTGTGGTGTTGAACTGCATACTAGAGGAGGTGCTCGCATTTGGTGCATGTCTGGAGGCAACTTGGCGTGGGGCCCATATTACCATGCTCGCGGGAGTTTTCGCTTCTGCAGTGTAACAAGAAGTATTTTCGGTTCGACCGACGTTTCTCACAGTCTCATCTCACAGTCTCGTCTCTCATCGCTCGGGCATGTTGCTGTAGAGATCGCGCCACGACTCTGCCTCTTCATCGTAGTCGCCAGCGCTGGCTTGGTTGGCCGACGTGCCTTGGGCTTGTGCAGGAGGTGCAGAAGGAGTTGGTCTCTCAGTAGCCGCTGAAAGTGGCTCATAGCCTTCAATAGCTGTATGAGAAGCAGACTGTCTATCAGGCGGGCCATTCGTCTGACGCGAGGCACCTCCGTTTTCAACGACAGTAGATGCCATGACCTGGCTCGGCCTCATCGAGGATGTGGTGTCGCCACGCTCCAGGGCCAGCTCATGGTGGTTTGCGCGAGGAGCACTTGCAATGAAAGGGTTCGATGATCGCGAAGTAGGCATTCGATCGTCCGGATGCACCACGATCTTCGGATGATACCCTGGCTCCCGCTCCCAAGCCGGCACTTCACTGAGCTGCGTCTTCACGTAGAGTGACTTCCTCGTGCACGTGTCGCTGCAGTAGTCTCCATGCGCTTTGGCTTTTAACTTCCACGCCGCACTTGTGCCTAGAGATTCTGATCGCGGAGGGTTCGAGCACAAGGCGTAACCACATTTGCCATCGATCCGACGTTCTTCGACCAGGTTGTCAAAGTCCGATGGTTGGAAGAGTCGAGCAAGACTGACGAGTCTTGATACATCGACAGAAGTGAAAGGTGTCGCAGATGGGAACTCCAATAGGGTCTCAATATTCCCAAAGATACGCGCTTCAACGTCTTTTCGTTGCTGTATCTTGTTGGCGTGGTAGAGTGCTGTGGTGAGATGTCGCTTGTTGGTCGCCGCTGTGGCTTTCTGCTCGTCGCTCAAAGTTGGTTGTGCCGATGGCTGCTTCAGTATGGATCGCGCGGGCGTGGTGGTCTCCATTTGGACGCCGTTCTCGATACCAGTTGATGTCGTCAGTTGTCGTCAGTGAATTTGCTGTTCCAAAGGCGAACGACATGTGAAAGTCTAGACTTAAGCTCTCTAGCGGCTGATCCCGCTTGTGACCTCAGGCTTGGCTTGGCTCGTCCGGCGGCGCCGCTCGTGGTGGACCAGCAGGCTCCCTCCCGTAGGTACTTTGCGTTTGACCTGCCGCTGAACCATATTCGTTGTGGGAGCAGCATTGTTGTCCATCCATCTCCGATATCACACCAGAAGAGGTTGCGGGCTGCCCATCCTTCCAACGGTGTGAAACAACATACGAAACGCTGAGCTGGCCACGCAGGCCATTGCGTCAGTCAGCCTTCCTGAGGGTCGCAAGTAGGCCGACTACCTCTAGCATCCCATCGAACTCACCGGCGCACATTGTACATAACGCCTAGCATCCCGTGCGAGCGCCTCAAAATGACCGCACCGCCCTTCAAGGTCAAGTCGGTATACGAATACACTAGCGAGCATGAAGACGACTTGAACTTCCCCACGGGACAGATCATTACGGTGACGGAGCTGGAGGGAGACGATTGGTATGTTGGGGAGTACACGGATGCCACGGGTGGCAAACATGAAGGCCTCTTCCCTTCGAATTTCGTGGAGAAGTACGAGCCAGAAGTGCCGACAAGGCCAACAAGACCTACCAGGCCGAAACAGGAGGCTCAGCAGCCGGCGGCAGCAGCCCAGCCTGCTCCGAGTATTGTGAATGAGACTGCTGAGAATGAGGCACCCCCGGCCTCTGCAGCTACCAAGCCATCTGCACCTCCAATCGAAGTGCCCGCGGCCTCTAGCACAACAGAGGAGGTCAGATCTCCACCTTCAGCAAGCAGTCAGACTGCTCCCGCGACATCAATGGAAAAGGCGCCGGCACCCAAACCAGCACCAGCAGAGCCTGCCGAAGGAGCCAAGAAGGCGCCGCCGCCAGTCGCCGCCAAGTCAAATGCCTTCAAGGACAGAATCGCGGCCTTCAACCAGCCAGCAGCTGCACCTTTGGCTCCCATGCAACCTGGTGGTAAATCAGCTCCCTCTGGCGGCTTTATCAAGAAGCCATTCGTTGCGCCACCACCCAGCAAGAGTGCATACGTGCCACCACCTAAGGTCGACCCTGTTCAGAAGCCTTACGTTAGAGATGAAGATCCAGAGATCAGACAGCGACAGGAGGAGGATCGCGCTGCGGCAGAAGCTGCAGGACTGGCCAATGAGGCCTCCGCAGCTGCACCCGACGAAGAAGAGGAAGATGCGCCCAAACCAATGACGTTGAAAGAGCGTATGGCACTGCTGCAGAAGCAGCAGCAAGAGCAAGCTCAGAGGAGAGCAGATACTGCGCAGAAGAAGGAGAAGAAGGTACCACAAAAGCAAGCTTCGGAGTCTTCTGACCAGCCAGCTGCACCAGAGGCGGAGACAGAGTCGCTTGAGAGAGTCAGAAGCGATACAACAGAACGAGCATCAATTGATGCGCCTCGAGAGCAGCGCCGAGTGCCCTCTACTCAGCGACGTCCGACAGAGCCGATGTCACCGGTGCCAACGCCAGCCGAGCATGAAATCCTCAGCGATGGGCATGAAGCAGACCAGAGTGGAGCTGGTGACTTGACTGAGGACGACACTGGCACTCTTGGACCTGATGACAACGACGAACGCCAGGCCGAGCCTATGCGCCATCCTACCGCACCGAAGGTGGAGCCTGACGTTGGCGATGAGGAGGACACGACTGAGGGTGATGAGGGAGAGGAAGAAGAGGAGATGGACGACGAAACCAGGCGCAAGCAAGAGCTTCGGGCACGTATGGCACGTCTTGGAGGCGGCATGCCAGGCATGGGCCAACCTTTCAACCCGTTTGGAGCACCACCTCCGGCACCAGCGCGGAAAAAGCAGCCTTCTAGAGACCAACAAGCAAGCGAAGACGCGCCATCTCCAGCTTCGCAGCAAAGAGCTCCCATGGTGCCAGTACCTGGCATGCAGCGAGTGCAAAGTCCGGAGTCTGATGTGACCGAAAAAGTGCCATTGAGAGACGAGGAAGTCGAGGGCGTAGAGGAGGAGGATGCAGCGCCGCAACCGCCAAGTCGAACGTCGACGGCGGAACGAGGTGCTCCTCCGCCAGTGCCAAAAGGTGGGTTATCGAATCAACACCACAGGAGCTATCAACGAGTGCACATTGCTGACGTTTTTCTAGACACTCGACCTGTGCCTCCACCTCACCAAGAACGTGCAGTCCCGCCACCTCCGCCGCGAGCTCCAGCAACAGAGTCTCGCCCAGTTCCTCCTCCGCCGCCCCCCAGTGGTGCGCCACTTTCGCCTGGCCCAGGTTCGGAATCTGATGATGAGATGTCGAGTCATGCTAAGAGCACTTCGGCAGATGCCTCAGGTATCGAAACGCCTTTGCCCGTACGAAGCCGTGCACCACCAGTGCCCTCTGGCCGCGATGTGCCGCCTCGTCCGCCTCAGTCGCCAGATGCGAAACGTGTATCTCAACATGACAGCAGCGAGCCTCCTTCAGCATCATCCGACAAGCGGTCCAGTCGCGTCCCTCCTCCTGTGCCTACCGGCAGCGCCCCGACGTCTCCTAGACCGCCTCCACCTCCACCACCCACGCAAATGCCCTCTTCGATGGACATACATGAAGACGAGCGTGTTGGCTCTGACTACGACGGCGACTACGATACCGATATAGCATCAGGCGCTAAGCACAAGGATGCTCTGAAGGCTCCACACAATCGCGAGTCTAGTTTGACCGACAATTCCACTGCTGACGAGCTGTCTCTTGGATCGCCTGCCGCACCTCCTCCAGCACCAGCTCCACGAGCAGTTCCGCCGCCGCCGCCGGAAGCAGCGCCCAAAACAAGGCAGTCTATTGATCGACCACCTCCGCCAATCCCATCGCGAGATGCTGCTCAAGATGATCCTGAATACGATCCATACCGATACAATGGTGGCGGGCGGGGCGTCCCTCCTGTGCCGAGCGGTGTTCCTGCCGCTGCCCCTCCACCGCCTCCGCAAGAGGCTGAAGAAAGCTCAGACGACGAGACATATGCACCGCCATCACCTCCTGCACGAAAGTCCACAGACCGTGCGCCGCCTCCTGCACCGCAAGAGCGGGTTGTACCTCCACCGCCTTTGCAAGAGCGTGCTGTACCTCCGCCTCCATCGCAAGCCCCTCCAAATACTCTGGCACCTAGCCGGACATCGACGGATATCCATAGGTCTCAGACGACCTCCCGGAGGTCGATGGATCAGGCTCGTCCTAGCGGTGAACACGGTCAGATTGCGAACGAGCTGAATCTCTCCACCGACACACCTTGGTGGACCTCCGATCAGCCATTGCCGCCTTCTCTTCAAGGTCGCAACGGTGTCGACGTACTGTTCGAGTGCGAAGAGACCTCCAAGTCGAAGCGTGGTGGACGCAAAGAGATCACAAAGGACATCTACATCCTGTACATGGACTACAGCCAAACCGTGATCTCAGCACGCTACGACTCACAGGACCCTGCAGACGTCCACTTCGAGCAGCGACATGAGCCTCCAGCTCCTAAACTGCGACAAGACCAACTCGAGTCAGCATGGCAGCGCTTCGGAACCAAGATCGCAGACGCCGCGAGCCAAGTCGGCCACAGCAAGAAAGACGCCCACGTCGGCGACGGCACGCCGCAAAGCCTCCCCTTCGAGCTGATCAAGGCGCAAGGCGACGCTCTCCTACCCGTCGGCACTCGCGCGTACGGCGCTCTCGTCTACGCCAACCTCGCCAACGCATCGACGATGCAGTTCGACGAGATCCGACGCGGAGACATCGTCACCGTCCGCAACGCCAGGTTCGAGGGCCATCACGGCGCGATGAAGACGAAGTACAAGACTGACTATGGACCGAGTCACGTCGCTGTCGTGGAAGAGTGGGATGGGACACGGCGATCTGTGCGTGTGTGGGAGCAGGGCAGGGAGAAGAAAGGGGGCGTACGGAGTGAGAAGTTTCGGCTCGGCGATTTGAGGAGTGGAGAGGTCAGGGTTTGGAGGGTTGTTGGGAGGGATTGGGTGGGTTGGGAGTCGTAGGGATGGATGCATGGCTAGGTGCTTTGTTGCAGGAGCGGGAGAGTGGTAGAGAACGTATGTAATTACACGGTATATGGAAGTGAACGGGTTTCAATCAACTGCGAGCTTGGAGACATTTCTTTGTTCCATGCTTGAAGAGCCCAATGCTTCGCGCGACCTTGGGTTGCGGACACGCCGACTCGCGGGCCATGCCAGGCAATGCGAACCAGATGCCCTCGCCATGATCTCGGTGCCGGGCTCCGGGCCCTGTTTGAAGGCCCTGCATTCGTATAACGTGTCGATGTCGGTGCTGCTGCAGACTGCGGCCTGCGGTGATCGAGCAGAGGCTGTGGTCGATTGATCGACCCGTTGCTGAACGTGCTACATATCGCGCGCATGACGTTGTGGGACTCTTTTTCCAGATCAAGGCGTTGCTGTCGCTGTCGTGCTTCCCTCTGAGCCGGACTTGAAGTTGGAGTCTCCCCGGGCCCCTGTGCGTTGGAAGGCTATGGCGATGCACATGCTGTGATCCCTAGGGCCTCGCCACTCTCCTGTGCGCCAGCGAAGACATGCAAGCCTGACGATGCCGGTGCCGGCGCTTGGCTGTGGAGCTAGGGGGTCCTCATCGCGAGGTCCAACCTCTTACGTACTTCGTGGGCCAGCCTGGACTCAGCGGATCTCACTCCGTCATTTATCGTACGAGATGTCGTGTTTCCGTGGGACGAAAGTGCTGTCCAGCGCAAGACCACTGGGTGTGAGGCCGCAGGTGGCAAACCAGCCAGCACTAAGGGAGAGGGTCACTAGAGCCTGCCTGCTAGTCTAACGGGGCAGAGGTGATGTCGAAGCAACCTTTCGCCATGTGCGACACACATGTGCAATTTCCACCCGGCAGTTGACAACAAGAGTGTTCGAGCACTCGCCCATAGCACGGTTCAGTCGTTTGGAAGCCTGGAAAAAGGTGCAACACAAGTGCCGGACCACGCTTGCTGCTGCGTAATGGGTTTGGGAGAATAGGTAAGTGGTTCCCTCGAAAGGTGGGTGTGTGGGACAAGGGAGCTGTTGTACTCCATGTCGTGGAATGAGGAATGGGGCGATTTGTGCTCCTGGTCCGCGAGGTAGGTCGAAGGAAGACGGAGCTCGTGGTTTGAAACGACAGCAGATGCGCTGGAAGATGGTGCAGCGGAATCAAGGAAGTTTTGACAAATTCGCGCTGCACGCTGACCAAGTCATGCTCCGCGCGGGTCACGAGGACCCTCGTCGGACAGATCGGAGACTCCTGAATGGCGTTCCAAGAGCCATCCTGCAGCTTCCCGGTAGGCAATGCGCAGTGAATGAAAATTGGGTTGAATGTTGTTGGGCCGCTCCGGGCTCGATACCTGAGCAACGTGAATGCAGACCGGCAAGCCGATCGGCGGCGATGAAATTTGAATACGTGACGCTGCAGCCTCCCGCCAGCTCAGGACTCACCAGCAGGGCTTGGACGCTGTCGGGTCGATTCCTACGTATCAGTGCGATTGTTTGTGTTATCATGCGCAGTTGATCAGACGCAGGTCAACCGGTGCAAAGCTTCAACGGCTCTCGCTCGACTGGTACTCACCGGACGCACCCAGGCCGACGGGTCCTTTTGCCACGAAGAGCGCGCTCCGTGATCTGCAGCTCACAGAGGGCGGCGAGAGAATTTCCAGAAGACAGCTCATGAGACATTGGCGTCGTCTACCCCATGCATGGCGCAACGCCTCGTCGACCCGCTCACCATTGGCCCCTTGGATGGATGGTGATGCGTTTCTTTGTTATCAATTGCCTGCACAGATGCAGTTCCAAGTTGCCTCCCGGGACAGTCATTCTCAAGGGAGATATTCGATCCCAGTATACCGGATCGCCGAGTCCGAAACTCGAGGTTGGTTTGCTGGGGCGGGGCTGCTAAATCAAGATGCCCGTGGAATGTGGTCTGACTAAGGTGTGGGTGGTCTGGAGAATGTCTGGACGCTGCTCTTAGAGTGCAGGCGTCAAGGACCCCAGCACCGCCGTCTGCCCTTTGCACTTCGCTGACAAGGTCTCCACAACTCTCCAAAGGCTGCCCGGTCAAGGCTTCCATGCATGATGGCGTAGTCCCGATGAAGCAACGTCGGAGGCAAGGGGGTATTGGATCAGCTAAGATGTTCTCATTCAAGTCTGTCGTGAGTACGGACTCGATGTCGCCGAGTTGACATCCAGCTCGGAGCTTGGGCTTCACCTTCCGAACCTCACCGAAATAGATCTTGTTGGGCTGTGGTGAGCGTACATCGGACATCGCATACTATTCAAGCAATTGCGCAGTGACTGAGAAATCCATCCTGGTTGACGCTACCGACCGAGCAAACCTCAAACGTCCAGCAACTGTCAGCCTTTCGCGTGACCTTTTTCCCATTGCTTTCGAGCAAGTGTTGTTGTGATACATCAATCTTCCATCCGCGCGCATCGTATGCGGGCTCCACTATGACCTGCGTTAGACTCGCTGTACCGGCAGGCGGACCGACGGGTGGCTGAAGGGCAGAGAAACGGTAGGTTTGTTGCGATGCCACTGCTTCGTGGTGGTAGAAGCATTTCCAATGAATCTCTGGCGATCTCCTGTATCACGCGAGGCGAGTAATCCTTGTCAAGTTGGTGACCTTGAAGAAGTGTCATGTTTTTTTTTGGCACTGGCAACAGAAGTCGTAGCGGTCATCTGATGAGAAGATCGTGTAGACTGAGCGGGAGCGCTTGCAGACCCTGTCCTGTTAGACAAGTTACTTGCTATGAGTCTTCGGGGAAGTGGATCGAGGCTCCCTGCCATCGGCGGGCAGTGGTGAATGACCTCCAAGTGAAGTGGGCTTCTCTGCGGATACCCGCCTCCGCCCCAGTCGTGTGTGGTCTGAGCTTTCAGGATGCTGAGGATACTCTTTTCGAGGCTGCTGGCGACCCAGCGAGTCGGTGTCGGATGAAATCTTGAAGAGGTGTAGCTGCAGCCGGCCAGATCGGCCATTAAAAGCCCTCCGTTGACGTGCGCTGCGAAGCCGGCCAATCCCTACTACACAAGCTGGCCCTTCTCGCTGCTTCAAAACAACTCTCATATCGTGAGAGCTGCCACCTCTGCTTACTTCTGCTCTCTCTCTCCACCCCAACTTGTTTCGGCGCCGCCGACATCCCTTTGTCTCGATCCGACGGCGAACCGCGGAACATCAATCCTGCAACCACTGTCTCGCCGGCAGGCATATCAACACGACTGCCAGCATTGCGCACAAGAACACCATTCTCGCCAGCAATTAGGATCCATCGCTCTTTTCAACACAAGCGCCGTGGTACTCTCCAAACCTCGCATGCCATCTCGTCGAGCCTGAGCTCACGACAAGCCAACTTCCCACTTGTTTGGCCGCTGCTGAAGATCGATCGTACAGAGTTGTCGACCGCGCCCGGTGAGTGCATACGTGTAGCAACGTCCATCGCTTTGTGACACGTTTCATGCATTCCCCCTTCGCCACCAGCAGGTGAATTCCGCTTCCGCCAGACCGCTGACGCAACCACAGGTTTCGATACTCTCACCACAACGACAGACGAACCGTCCAGCGGTGTTCAGTCGCGTTAGGGGGTGTACAGACCATTATCGTCGTGGAGTAAGGTCATCTTGAACTTCACTGCAAGGCCGAGAAGTCAATCTTTAGCTTCGAGACCGTCCGGCTAAATCTTGCGCTAGGAAGCACCGTCGACCTCTCACAGGGCGCAACGACACGGGCCGATGTGGCGCGCAGCAGAAACAACCCAGTCTACCAGGCACTGCAGCCAGTGCCAAGTCGGTCGCTACAGATCGCCGTCAATCAATCACGACAACGCCTGTGAATACTCGCTGGCAACGGCGAGAAGCCCATTCGACCTACCGAACGAAGCGTGGGCGCCGTTCAAACACCTCACAGTATCAAAGACATCACTTCATCCGACGATCGAAAAGAGCAGACAACGTCAACACTACGACCACCCACAACGATGGATCAAGGTGAGCTCCAACCAGCATCCCAGCAAGTTCTTCGCTTCTGCAGATTAGCCGCAGTGGTGCTCGCAGAGTACATAATGGCTTTACTGCTCCCAGTCAGCACTTCTCCGCACCGCCGTTGAAAGGCCGTGGGGTTGCATGAGCCGCGACGATTCTCGTGCTGCATATCGTCGGCTTTATAGCCCTGCTGTCCGCCAGCGTGTCGCGGCGACTGACGCTGCTGCTGGACGCTGTGCAACTTCGGGCGTCTGCTGCCTCCCCTTCGCGCTCTCTTATCCTTCACGCCTGCTGCTGTTGATTTGCCGTCTCAGTCGCCGACGTTGCGACGTCTTTCAGGCCGCACCGCTGACAAGACGCCGCAGACAGCTTGCTCTCATCTCAGCCGATTGTTGGATCCGACTATACTCTGTCGTCTCAGCACGATCCCTTCGCGGGACAGCAAGACGTCCATTCCTACACCGCTGGCGGTGCCTTCGATCGTACCCGGCGTGATGGGAACACGCCACAGTCTGGTTATACGCTGGCCGGAAGGAATTCCCAAGTAGCTCGATTTGGACCGGACTCTGGACTGGCGGCGGAGGTGAACAGGTACGTATCGCTGTTTTGACACTCATTGGTGGATTCTCTTCTTCTACTGGCCCTCGCACTGTTCTTACCGTCCGACTTCACCTCCGGTGTTGGTTCTGCTTGGGCAGGCTCTCGTTCACATGACAGTGGAGAGCTCCGACGCCATCCAGAATTAGAGCGTGACCAGCCGCGGCAGTGAGATCGAGCATTGAGGTCCAGCTTCCCGGCGAGCTCTGTCGATGCGCTGGGCTCCTGCACCTCATCACACGACGGCCACCGTGGCATGCGTCTTTCGATGACGGAAAACGAGCTGCCCTCACCGGAGGGTTACACGATATCCCGCAAAAACCCGCCCTTCACTCTCAGTCCTTTCTTCTTCGCAAAAGCTCGGGACAGTGTCCGGCTAACCTCCTGAGTTGCACAGCTTCCGGCCAACTTCAAACAGCTTATCTGATTCGAATTCGGGGTCGATCTCAGCCAGCCCGTCTTCAGGTGTGTCCAACAGTAACCCGTACCACGGGTATCAAACGACGGGTTACACCACCCTCCCAGATTTTGCGACAGGTTCGGTGTCACTGTCTCAACATTTTGCAACACCACAGGCCTTCTCTGCGAACCGGGGCTCACTCCTGTTAGTCATCCCCTCCCGTACGACGCAGTGCGACAACTCGTCGTCGACCACCTTGACTGACAGATATATCACAGCTCAGGAGACGCGACGTCTCTGTCTTATCATTCAACCGCGTATCCTCCGTTGCGTTCTCCAGTGCCTGGCATTGTCAATATCAATGACCGGCTCTCATACCCGGCGCATGCACAGACATACCTTACCAGGCCTCACTTCTCTCCTGCAGGCTACGGCTATCCAGATACTCCTCGCACGGTCGCTGCGCCCACCGGCTTGTCATTCGGGCCCGGCGGAAGTGGGTATCACTCGAGCATGGCGACTCCACAGAGCCCGTCGGCGCACAGTGCCATCGATCATAGCTGCAACTTCCCCTTTCCGAACCTAGAAGGATGCGCGACGGTCCAGAACGCCGCTGGCCAGAACATCACCTTCGACATCAACGCAAAGGTCGAAAAAGGCTTCTTCCAGGCGCAATGCGATAACAAGTGGACGTGCTACCGCCGAAACTACTTCGCGGTGACGTGCAGCTACACCATCACCCCGAACAATGATAAGTCCTCCCTCTACTACATCAAAGGCCAAGGACAATCCGACAAACGGATCAAAGCCATTGCGATGTGTGTAAAGGCCATGATCGACGGCAGCCAGGGGAAGAAGGTTGAGCTGATCCAACACACGCCCCGACGCGACGCGGGATCGAAGTGGGAAGTCAACTATGTGCATGTCGCTCCCTTGCCGACCGGACGGCCGGAGCATGGCATGCCGTCGCATGGAGGCTTCCATCACCCAACGATGACCTACCACCCCACCTGGCAGGGAGCTATGCCCGATCTTCCGTACCAGGCCATCGCCGGCCACGTGGACCCTTATTCCTCGCAGGGCCAGATTCTGAGCCAGAGCAGCACGAACGGCGGATACGGCAACGGCGGCTTGCACATGCCCATGCAAGGCCTGCCGACCAGCACCACCTTCGACCGGATCCAGTTCAAACAAGCGACCGCGAACAACGGAAAGCGCCGCGCTTCGCAGCAGTTCTTCCTTCTGGAGTGCCAGGTCCTGGCCGATGTGCGCGCGCGCGAGAGTGACCAGCCGGAATGGGTCAAGGTCGCCTGTCGGACCAGCGAAAAGATTGTCGTCCGCGGCCGCTCGCCGAGCCATTACTCGAACGAAGGCGCACCCAACCAGAGCGGTCGCAGCGCCGGCGGGAATAATGGCAACAGCTCGTACACGATGCACCACGGCCCATCGTACGGCCCATCGAATCCCGGAGGCTTCCGCGCTGCCAATAATGGATACCCATCCCGCGCCACCTATCCTTCCTCGTACGGCGGCGGGACACAGTACCCACTCGTATCGATGGAGTCTCCAGAGAGCCCCGGCAGCGTCGAGGGTGGTGCATCCGACGAAGCGCATCCGATCGATCTCGGAGCTCACGAAGTCGACCGTGCGGGCATCCCAGACCATCCGAGCTACTCCTACCACCCCTTCGCTCAGTACGATCCTGTCATCCCGAATGCAGGCCCGAACCTGCCACTGCCCAAGATCGAAAGCTCGGGCACCAGAGGCACCACGGAGCCGGCCAACTTCCAGGTCACGCACGGGCACGGTCTCGGGCTCTTCAACGAGTATCCGGAGGCGACGCCTGGTCCATCGTTCCGCGTGTACCCTAATGCGCCACGCTTCCAGGGCTTCGAGTCTTCGTCGGGCTTCTATCCTGAGTTCGGGCCTGCTCCGTTCGCCTAGGTCTCGGTGGATCGCCGTCGGGACGAGGACGTCACCACACTTGGCGGCTCAACATCAAAGCCAATGCAAACCAACACAAGACGGGCTGATCGCATACCAACCACACATACTATTGCATCAGTCTACCTCCCAGTCTGCAGCAGTCAGACTGCACTGTGCATGCTGGACGCCTCATGACGTGGCCATGAGGTGACAGCCCGCAGCGTCCGCGCTGTAATCACCCCAACCGACTTCGCCACCATTACGGACCTCCATGTCGACGAATGTCCCAAGCACTTCTCAGGCACTGCGCTCTGTTTAGTAGGCTGCTCATACGCACTCGCGCTTGCGGAACCCACATTCTGTCCCCCATCCGGATGCTCCGTGGAGACGACGATCCCTAGCACTTCTCAGACATTCAGCTTCTGTTTAGTAGGCTGCTCATACGCTCCCGCGCCTGTGGATCTCGCCTCCTCTCCTTCGCACGCTTCGTCGTTTCTCCACATTTCCTCTTCGCAACATTAGGGATACCTGGAGTCCACAGTGCGGTTTCACCCATTTCTTTTTCGGCCTCCACACCAGGACATGTTACCTAGACTCGGCATTGCATTTCTTTCTCATCGCGGACTTGACTTCTGGCGTCTAGGGTTCTGGTTAGAGAGGTACTCTTTGGTTGGGTTCTGGGACAGGGACCGGGACCGGATGGCTGGCTGGCACGACGGGACGGCCCCTGATGATTTGTACAATACCTTACCTTCGACGACTGACGACACGGCATGAATTATCTGACAGATCGTAAGATACCACGGCGGGCTTGAGCATCAGATGGCGTTTTATGAGCGTTCTTGTCTTTGCTTGGATGGCTGTGAGGAATGGGAAGGAGGAGGAGGCAACTAGGATGGATGAGATGTCGAATTGAGTAGGTAGCTGGGGTAGATAGTGAAGACCGCACCCAGTATGTATCTGTAGCGGGTAGATAGTTGATTATGAGGGCGGCATTTTCAACTTCGTCAAGAGTTTTCCAATGTGTCGATCCAGCAGCATTTTCATGTAGTTGCTATGCGTGAAGTGCGACACAAGCCTTCTGTTTGACTTCCCGGCTCCGTAACCTTGACGCATGCTCATGACTCGCTCCCACTTTATCACACCACCAACACAGCTACATCACCTCTGCCGGCTTGAGATCTGAGATCAATACAATGGCCAGCCAAAGCACAGTAGAAGCGTGGCTCACATGGGCCTTTTCGCCCTCGATATCAGCCATCTTGGTCACGCTTGTGATCAGTCTCCTCTCGCCCATACTGATCCATATCTACCTGTACCGTAAGGCGCAGTCGAAAGAATTACCCTCATTCCTGCTACTTGGGCCCAGTGGTGCTGGGAAAACTACCCTCCTCACGCTGGTACCAACACCACGATAAGCCTTGCAACCTGCCAAACACTGATCATATCGCAGTTCGCCAACGGCACCCCCTCCACCACCCATACCAGCCAAGAACCCCAAACCGCTCTCTGCCGCTTGCCCTCCACCGTCCGATCCTCAGAAGACCGCTACCGCTCCGAACACGATACCTCCTCGCGCTCCCAACCCCAGTTCCTCCTCGTCGACACCCCGGGCCACGGCAAACTCCGCCACCACGCCGTCACCTCGCTAACCTCCCCGGGGTCTCTAAAAGGCCTGATCTTCGTCGTCGACAGCGCGGCCACGAGCTCCTCGGCCGGCCTGACAGCAGCCGCAGAATACCTTTACGACATCCTGCTCATCCTCCAAAAACGCCACACCCATTCCAAAACCTCCAAAGACCCCACCGCACTCCCGGTGCTGATCGCAGCGAACAAACAAGACGTCTTCACCTCCCTCCCCACCGGGCTGGTCAAGAGCAAGCTCGAAGAGGAGATTGCCCGCGTGAGGCAGACGAGGAGTAAAGGCTTGCTGGATAGTGGGATTGGCATGGAAGATGCGAATGTGGGGGATGAGGAGGGGAATTGGTTGGGGGAGTATGGGGCGCGGGAATTTGGGTTTGGGCAGATGGAGGAGCATGGGGTGGATGTTCGGGTGGCAGGGGGGAATGTGAGGGGGGAGGGGGAGGGGGAGGGGAGGGTGGAGGAGTGGTGGGGGTGGGTGGGGGAGAATTTGTGAAGGGTGGAAGCAGAGTGGTTCTTCGGTGTGCTCGTCGGCCGGGGATGGAGCACTTGTCGACCAGGACTCTCCGCGCGCAGCCTTGGAAGACGTCCAACGACTCTCTCAGATCAGAGCAATCTGACTGCAACATACGACTTACAACCATACAAGGCATACCTAGGAGGCTTCGCCGGCTAACCCAGCACTCCTGCGGACGACTTTCTCCGAAGCTCAAGGCTTTCAGAACCCACGCATATCGCAGTGCCCGCCAGCAAGCTCTCTTATTAGGACCATTCCGACTTGATGAACGAGGTTCTCTGCTGCCTAAGTTGGGAAGAGGGCGTAAGCATGCTGCTGCAAGCACGCCGCTTAGGAACGATTGGTGTTCACTTTCGGCCGTCTCGACGAACTGCACATGGCCCCCTACCCGAGACTGGAAAGAGAGGTAGAGGCGGCGTTGTACCCTATTTCGTCAAGCCGAGATCTGGATAATTGGATGGCAGACTCGTCCTTCAGTTTGCGGAAGGCGCCCTCGATGGCCTCTGGCTCGGCAGGCGAGCCTTTACGACTTACATTTCACGTGTACCTGTAGTTATGAACTTACGAATTATGATCCAAAGCATACGTGTTCATTCGGCTCAAGCTGACGGAGAAGCGAGCCTGCCACTTACTCTCATGGTCTTTTCAATGTTCATGAGCTGATCATGGTCATACGTCACGTCGGCGTTCCATAATAATAGTTACATAGCTCTACGCCTACTCCCTCAGCGCCCGTACCAGACTGACGCTCGCATCCTGACTCGCACATCAACGCCAGTTAAACACCAGTCCGGTCGCCGGCGACGAAGCCGGCTCAAACAGCTCCGCCTCTACGTCCCTCTTCCTCTTGAACCCCTCCCCACAAATCCTCGCCCTCCGCTCCCTGAAATCACTATAAAACCACAACCAGTTCTTCTGATCCGCACAATCATCCCCATGACAATCCGGCATATTCTGCTCGGTGCTCGCCTGACTCGACCCGATCCACGGCTTCGGGTACGGCCAATCGCTGAAATGCAAAAACTTGGCCTCCTCGAGTATCCTATCCGATTCCCACTTCTCCTCGGTACTGCCGAGATATTTCGCGTGCTGGTCGGGTTGGGATTTGAACTCGCCGGTCAAGAGGTCGTATTTGCGGTGCGGGATGATGAAGCAGCTGCTGCCGTACAGGTCGTTGACGATCTCCATGTCGAAGTCGTTGTTGCCCCGTTCGGCGAAGGCGCGTTCGATGCGCGCGAATTCGAATTTGGAGGGTTCGATGAGGACGAGTTGGGAGGAGAGGAAGGGCTGGTCGAGCCAGTAGGCGCGGGGCATGCCGACGGGGGCTGAGGGGAGGAGGAAGAGTTCGTCCATGGGCTGTATATCACGTTAGTGCATGTTCGAGGGGGGTTTGTTAGGGTTAATACATACCTGCAGGACTGTCGCGTCCGAGTCAAGACTCAGGACCCGCTTGTACATCGTCTGGTTGAAGGCGAGCAGCTTCGTGAAGCTCTCTGCCCACGTCGGGTCGCCTGCCATCCGCTCCACTTGGATCGGCACCAGACGCACGTTGTACTCATCTCTTGCCTGCGCCAACAGCCTTCCATGGTTGGAATTGTCACCAACCGTCCAGTCCTCCGGATACATCATCATGTTCTCCGCCTTCGCCCTCAGCCGGGTCAACGACTCGAAGATCATGAGCGAGTTGCACAGGTAGTCCTCGTTGGTAACGTATTGACAGTATGCGTACTGCGACCAGTCGATGCCGTCTTTGGGTATAGGCTTGTCCAGCACCTCACTCCCCTCTGAGCTGCCCTCTTGGTCAGGTCCTTCCGGGAACCAACCACGCTGTTTCGCATACTGCTGGACCGGCGAGAACAGGTTGGCGAGCAGGAGGATGCTGGCAATCACCAGGAAGGTCCGCCAGAAGGCTTTCGAGTTTAGGCATTCTCTCGCGTTTTGGAAGAATGATCGCTTCGAGGGGTGGTTTCCCTCCTCCGACTCTCCCACTGGCGCGTACTTCCAACTTGACATGAGGCGGTCCATGTTCTGTAGCGGTAGAGCTTCGGAGACGGTCGATTTCCACTTTGCCAGGAAGTCCACGGGCATGGGTGGTTGTATAATTTATACGGCCAGCTGAGTTATTGGGTCATATGTGCTCTGACCCGTGTAGGAGTCGTGTAGAATTCGCGGCGGTTGCCTGGTGGTGTATATGCCGTCCAAATACTGCTCGAATGTTGTAGCCTTCAAGCGGAGGTTCGGGGATGTAGTCAGCTCTTTGGCCAAGAAGCAGACGAGGCAGACTTCAGGGTTGGACGTCGACACAAGTTCAGGTTGATGACAAGCAACCACTCCTGCTCTGCCACGTTCACGACTCCGTTACAGCTCACACGTGACTCTCTGGAGGATCGGAACAAGGACGGGAAGATGGCCCCCAAACTTGTTCATTCGGCTTGCATGACTTGGCAGTGCTTAGATTGCGATTCCTGAAACTCAGTGGATCTAGCAAAACGCCCACTGGCGGCGGTGGCAGATCGAGCGAGAAGGGCCGAAAGCGAACACGATGGGTACAAAGGCAACATCTCATCAGCGGTAGCAGAAGACGCTGACACCTTCCCTTCGGCCACGTTTGCGGACGAACAACACCTCCACCTCCAGCGGAAACAGCTGACAGAGAGTGTGGAGAAGTCCTCCGATTGCCCAAAATAAAACCTACCCTGCCTGGCCTGCGCGCGCTTAAGCAACCAGCAAGGTTGGGCGCTACGGGCCAGCTCCAGAGGACCATTTCCGGGGACCACCTTGTCCTCGTTGGCTGTGCATCCGGGCTAGAGCAGCATGATGAGGGACTCGACAGCGAAGAATAGCTCGAAATGCAGCCAACGACCGCAGCATAGCGAGCTTCCAAGTTGAGCAGCAATGCAGCATGGTATGTTACGCGAAACGAGGCTTTGACGGCGGGCGCCGCAAGCTCTCTCGTGGTGTCGATAGCCCACGAGCTTGACCACAACCGGCCCCCAAATACCTTCTTGTAAGGCTCGCACGGGCACACGTTCGCTATCACCAGCCGCAGGCTAGGCGAGTAGGATGAGTAGCGTTTCATGAAACCGTCGCCCACGATCTCTTCTGTCTTCCTACTCTTTCTTGTGTGTGTTGGTGCGCGCACGACCCTGAAAGACACATCCTACGCTCGCTTGAACGCCTTCTTTGCTTTTCTTCCACCTGGACTTGCGATCTGATTGAAGCGTTGATTATCGTTGTACTCTAGCATACACACGAGCAGGAAGGGTTCCTGCGCGAACAGCAGCCGGGCTGCGACGCTACACCTCATCGCGACCATGTCGAGCCGGCGGACACCTACAACACTTGCGCCTCTACTAGCGATCTGCTTATGGGCATGGAGGACAACAGCATTCGTCAACATACCCTTCTCGGACACATACTACGGGGTTGATGGGCCGTGGCAGGCGGTCTCGGTCAACGTGGGCGGATGGAACGACGGTACAGCCGATCGTTTACAATGGACGACAATGGACCTGATGCCGGGCGGATATTACAACTCTTTCGCGCTGGACAATTCGCTCTGCAGTCGCGGCGCTTCTGAAGACTGCGGCAAGGGAGGAACATGGGATGTCGACTCGTACACTCCGATTCAATACCATCCCGTCTGGGACTACACCAGGAGCTCCGGCCAATACATGTCCGGGACCATCTACACACAGAACTTAAACGTAAACGGAGATGACCAGTACACGGTCCCGAACGCCAGTGTGGCAGTGGCCAGTGTGGGCAACCAGACCTTACCCAGCGGAAACCAGATCGACATCGAGCTTGGCTTCTTCTCGCTGGGTGCTGATGACCCGTTGCAAGAGTTTACCACCCTTTCATCCGGTGTCAACGACTCGACGATCAATTTAAATCTCATGCCCGGCTACTTCAACTCGAAGAAGATCACAAAGTCAAGTTCCTTCAGCTTACACATTGGGTCTACGGCGTTCGACTACCCGGGATCGATGTATTTCGGCGGTTATGACAAGGGCAGGGCTATCGGACCGGGCACGACATGGGGCACGGACACCTACCCACCCTTGCAAGACATCATACTAGGCGTCGAGACTGGAGGCTCGCCGTTCCCGTTCGGGAAAAAGAGCGGTCTCCTGATATCGAATACGAGCACAAACGAGCCTATCCAGGTCCAGCCCGAGCCTGTGGTGCCATATCTCCACCTTCCGAAGCAGACGTGCGACAAACTTGCTGCACAGCTGCCCGTGACATTCGACTCGAGCGGCTACTACCTTTGGGATACTCAAGACCCGACGTACACAAACATCACCACTTCGGCGGCATACCTGGGCTTCGTCTTTCCGCCGGCAGCAGGAGGAACGGACGACGTCATCATCAAAGTGCCCTTCGCGCTTCTCGTGCTGAACTTGACGGTCGAAGCATCAGGACAATCTGGCAGCACGCCTTACTTCCCGTGCATGCCTTACGATCCAGATGGCGGCAACTGGCTTCTCGGACGCGCATTCCTCCAAGCTGCCTTATTCGGCAAGAACTACGGCAACGGCGTGTGGTTCCTCGCCCAAGCTCCCGGCCCAGGCTCATCGCGCGCGGGTCTCGGAGTCGAGCCCCACGACATCCAAGCCGGCGCGACCAACCTCGACTACTACCCCGACGACGGCCGCTTCGCCGACTCCTGGTCAAACTACTGGACCGTCCTCGAAGGCGACGACAGCTCCAGCGACAGCAGCGATGGCGGCAGCAGCAGCGGTGGCAGCTCCTCCTCGTCCTCTGACGACGACGACGATGACGGGCTCTCCACCGGCGCCCAAGCAGGTATCGGCGTCGGCGCAGCCGCAGTCGGCATCGCCCTCCTCGCCCTGCTCGCCTGGTTCTTCCTCCGCCGACGCAAAACGCGCAAAGACTCAGATTCCGGCCACGAGCAAACCCCCTTCACCGCGGCCCACTACAGCGACGACCCCAAAACGCACTCCGCGCCGCAGCAGCAATGGCACAGCCCGCAGCCCGAGCACCGACAGCCGGGCAGCGTGCACCATTCGCCGTACAACGAGCAGCCGCAGCCGCAGTACCCGAACCCGGGCCAGAACCAGGGTCCTTATCATCAATCGGCGTTCCGGGAGAATTATGTGCCGTATAAGCCGGAGCAGGGGCATGAGTTGAGTGAGCTGGGGGGCACGGCGCAGAATCCGGTGAATGAATTGCCGGGGCATGATCCGCAGGAGTTGGAGGCGCCGTATAAGCAGGAGCGGAGGGTATGATTGCGTTGATATTTCGTGCTGGGTCTTATAGCATTGCATTTGTTTGTAGCCATTTCAGTAGCGATTTATTCTGGATTCAGATATGATGAACTTTTGGGATCGTGCGAATCTTCCAACTGTGATTGAGCCGTTATCATGCCTCTACTCTGCGTAAGCCCAAGTGAAGATCAGTGTGCCTATCATACTATACGTCTGTGATGCTTGTTCTCCATGTGACAGCCGTCAAGATGTAAGACATCGCGATGGGACACCCAAAGGCGGTGAAGTCAGCTGTCGAAATCTTGGCAGCAGAAAAGTATTTTGCCTTCAGACAATCTTCAAGCCATCGAGGCGAAACTTCACACACCACTACACCCTCCACCACACCACCGCTACGATGAAGACCACCTGGAAGGACATCGCGCCGGTGCCGACCTCCCAAGAATTTCTCGACATCGTCCTCTCGCGCACCCAGCGCCGCCTCCCCACCCAAATCCGCTCCGGCTTCAAGATCACTCGTATCCGAGCCTTCTACATTCGCAAGGTCAAGTATACCTCTGAGACTTTCGCCGAGAAGCTATCCGCGATCCTCGACGGCTTCCCTCGACTGGCGGACATCCATCCGTTCCACAAAGATCTGCTCAACACGCTGTACGATGCCGACCACTTTCGCATAGCGCTTGGGCAGCTGAATACCGCGAAGGGTCTGATCGAGACGGTGGCGAGGGATTACATTCGGTTGTTGAAGTATGGACAGAGTTTGTTCCAGTGCAAGCAGCTCAAGCGCGCAGCGCTGGGACGAATGGCGACGATCTGCAAGAGGTTGAAAGATCCGCTGCTGTACCTGGAGCAGGTGCGGCAGCATCTTGGACGTCTGCCCGCGATCGATCCGAATACGCGGACGCTGCTGATCTGCGGGTATCCGAATGTGGGCAAGAGTTCGTTTTTGAAGAACATCTCGCGAGCGGATGTGGATGTGCAGCCATACGCTTTCACCACGAAGAGTCTGTTCGTGGGACATTTCGACTACAAGATGCTGCGGTTCCAGGCGATCGACACGCCGGGGATTCTGGACCATCCGCTAGAGGAGATGAATACGATTGAGATGCAGTCGATTACTGCTATTGCGCATTTGAGGAGTGCGATTATGTATTTCATGGATTTGAGCGAGCAGTGTGGGTATAGTGTGCAGGCGCAGATGGCGTTGTTTCAGAGCATCAAGCCGCTGTTCGCGAACAAGCTGGTATTCATCGTCATCAACAAGATCGATGTGATGCGACCTGAGGACCTGGATGCGGAGACGCAGGCGAAGTTGCAGGAGCTGTTGAACAGTGGCAATGTGGAGCTTCTACAGCTATCATGCACGACCTCCGAGGGTTTGATGAACGTGCGGAACGCGGCATGCGATCGTCTGATTGCAGAGAGGAACGCACAAAAGCTAAAGGCGGGCACCAATGCGACCGGCGAGCCTACTGGCAGATTGGGAGACGTTCTGCGGAGGATACATGTCGCGCAGCCGCTCGGTGGCGTGGTTCGAGAGTCGTACATACCAGAAGCAGCACTGAACAGGATGAAGTTCGACAAGGAGGACCCCAACCGACCGAAGCTCATGCGAGACATCGAGGAAGAGAACGGCGGGCCAGGGGTCTTCAACATCAACCTGAAGGACAACTACCTCCTCGAGAACGACGAATGGAAGAACGACAAAGTGCCGGAATACTACCTCGGCCGCAACGTCGCAGACTTCGTCGACCCAGAGATCGAAGCCAAGCTCGCTGCGCTGGAAGACGAAGAAGCGAGGTTAGAAGCAGAAGGGTTCTACGAAGGTGAAGAGGAAGACGAGCTCGAAGACGCCGACACGGCCGATATCCGCTACAAAGCAGACCTCATCCGGGAGAAGCGCGAGCTGATCAAGAACGAAAACCGCATGCGCAAGAGTCTGAAAAATCGCGCTGTCATTCCCCGAAGCAAGAAAGCCGTGGACCTGGAGAAAATGGAGCAAGGTCTTGCGAACGCCGGCTACGACACCTCCGCTATCAGCGCCCGTGCTCGCTCAGCTTCGCGCCCTCGCGGCCGCACCGCTGCTTCTGCCGCCGACACACCAGACGGCGACGCCATGGACGTGGACCAAACTCCCAAAGAGCGGCTGGCGCGCTCGATCTCTGTCGCTCGCGTGCGCAGCCAGTCGGCTGTCAATAGACGCGAAGACGGCGTGACGGACGAAGTGGCGAGGACGAAGGCGGATCGGTTGGCGAAGCTGGGGCAGAAGAAGATGAATCGGATGGCGAGGCAGGGAGAGGCGGATCGGCATACCACGGCGGCGAAGCCGAAGTGGTTGTTTGCGGGCAAGAGGGGGATTGGGAGCACGCGGAGTCGTTAGATGGATTGGTTTCGTGCGGTGTGGGCAGTGCGTTTTTGTTGTGGACACGTCTTGCTGCCAGACGTGTTGGGCGTTGCGGGTACTGGGCTTGATGTGTTACCTGAGGGTCTTCAGGTACGTCGAGCGAGCGTTCAAACCTATGTTACGATCATCATAGACGAGAAGGTCCATTCATATCGGCTTTCAACCATATGCAATAGACTTGAGACTTCAACTTTCGATTGCACGCTAAGGGCCACAGCTCGCGATCAACGTCGGTCAGTAACAACGTTCAAGTCCTCCTTGCGCGAGCCACTCCAGCTCCAAGGCACCCAGCTAGTCGACGGCGCAATGACGAGAACTCAAGCGACACAGCCTACTTTCCCATCTCCAAACTCACTCATCATCATCATCATCATCATCCTCCTCACTCTCATCACTCCCCTCTTTCAACTCCCGCACCATATCCACCCACCCCCCACCGCCAAAACTCGCCTCACTCTCCCCTTGCCGCACAAACCCCAACCCCTCATAAAACCCCACCATCCCCTCATGCGCCAGCAACGCCACCCGATCCCCAATCGCATGACTCTCCATCCGCTGCAAATACGCCTTCATCAGCGTGGTCCCCAGCCCCCGGCGCTGGTACTGCGGCAGCACGGCCAGCGACTGGATGCACACGGTGCGGCCGGCTTCGTTGTGTCCGACGCCGGAGAAGGAGGCGGGGTAGGTGGCGGGAATGGACATGTCGGCGTCGGTGACGGTGGGGTGGGTGGATTTGGTGGCGACGATGTGGGCGAGGAGGACGGCTTTGCGGGATGGGGCGCCGGAGTAGACGGGGGTGGCGGTCGAGGCGGTGGGGATGGAGGAGGGGTTGGAGGAGGAGGTGTAGAGGCCCATGCAGAGGGAGCCGCAGGTTTGGAGGCGGTATTGAAACTGTGAGGACGGATTTTTAGTAAGCGGTAGATGGGTTTGGGTGTGTTTCTGGCAGGGATGGGGGAGAGGGAGATTTGTGGTACGGATGAGCGGGGTTGTGTTGCTGCTTTGATGCCCGATGTAAGGTGGAATAGGAATGTGCAGGTAGCTGTGTTTCGTGTTGAAGGTGCTGCCCAACATGCTACAAACATTTCTCTTTTCCTGAAAGAAAGAAAGACATCACGTGCTGCTCGTTTGTGGGAGATGGGCATACGAGACACACCGGACTCTCCGAAAACAGAAGCCAGCGCATACACCGCGAAACCCGTACAACCGCCATGTCGCAGTGACAGACGCGCGACATTTGCCCTGCCTGAAGATGGAATGACGAATGGACTGACCTTTTCTCTCGTTGCGCGTTCGTTGGGAGGGAATGCCTCTTCCTCTAACCGTGTGCACGACTCGACGTCGGATATGGTGAGAGTCTGCGTGTAAGGGTGCAGTTCGTCGCGCTTGTCGTTGTTCTGCACCATCTGGCTGAACAACGAGCCCTGTGGCATGTCGTCCTCGGCGTCCATGGGTGCTCGTCGTTTTTGTCGTTCATCCATGTCCTCGGGCGACTTGGTTAATTCGGGCATATCGTTGAGTGCCTTTTCTTTGGCTACGGCTCCCAGGTCGCGCGGCATCGGGGGGTTCTGTGTGGAGGGTAGGATCGAATAATAATCCTAGTATGCGCTTTTCTTCTTCTGCCGCTCCGAATGGTCCAGGCCTTTGGTTCGACGTCACACCAGCAGCGCACGCACAATCAATGCCCCGCGAGCTTCGTCTGCATGGGGGTAGCGCTTGCAGGCGGATGTGTGCTGGCTGCTCGTCTTTTCTCCGACTTCAGCTCGAAGGAGTAGGCCTTGTGATGTGCTCCCACAGTGTCTTGCGTTCCAGAGGTTGAGTGTCCCACGGAGTCGGTGTTGAAGGCGACAGCGACATCCTGGGCTTCTCACTTTCACACTTTCACCCCGCCAAAGAGGGCTAGGCCGGAAGAGTGCATTTACGAGATGCGGACAGTTCGAAGTGCAGCAGCAGCAGTGACGAGGCGTAGACACTTGACAGCATTCACTTCTGCTTGACCGCTCTGTTCTGTAGCACACTCGATACCTGAGCCCACATTCACTTGAAGACGACTGCTCCAAGCGTCATGCATCGGACACGCAAGTGACTTCTGCCTCCCGCTCTTCCACCTTCCAGCGCCTTCGAAGCTAGTCAGGTAATCAGGAACAAGAGCAAGACCACTTCAAACACCAGCACTCCCTCTTGCGGCCCACTCTCAAACACCCCCAACGAGCACCGGCCGGCAACGTCGATGTGAGCAGCCAGACATTTCATCCTCTCCTTGACCCGCGTACCACCACGATCAGTCCGACATTCCTCTTTCACCTCGACTCCCCTTCCCCATCGAGCGACGTGCATCCTCGCCCTCTCGATCACGCAAGGCACAGGTCCTGCTCGCCGGACACGAGCCCACTGCCATCTGAGAGACACCCACCAACATGTGAGTACCAGCAACAGACCACCCGACCCGCTGGCGCGCTGGGTAGGACTCTGTGCAACGCTCCCTGGAACCCGCTGACCTCTCCCTCTTTGTTCGCGCCCGCAGGCCTCGCATCACCATCTCCATCATCGCGCCCAACCACGACCTCGACCAGCAGATATTAAGCTACGAGCTGCCCACCACCTTCACCCTCGCCGACCTCAAGGGCCTCGTCCACGACGACACCAAAGTTGAAGCCCCGTCACAACAGTACTACCTCAACAACACGCCCATAGCAGGGGACGAGAAGACGTTCGAGGAGGCCGGGATTAAAGATGGGGATATGCTAGCTATGCTCATGCGTCAACCTCAGCAAGAAAACAGCATGGGTTCGCAGCGGAGACAGCCGCAGCAGCAGGGGCAGAGGAGGACGGCGCCGCAGGGCCAGCAGGAGATTGAGACGGCGCGGTTGAGTATTTTGCAGAATCCGGCGGCCATGGCGCAGGTGCGGGAGCAGAGGCCGGTGTTGGCGGAGGCGATCAATGATCCGGCTCGCTTTAAGGAGGTGTGGTTGGAGATGATCAGGGAGGATGAGGACCGTGAGGGCGAGAGGCTGGAGCAGATGAGGTTGTTGAATGAGGATCCGTTCAATATCGATGCTCAGCGGAAGATTGAGGAGATGATCCGGCAGCAGTCGGTGCAGGAGAACTTGCAGTTTGCCTACGAGCACAACCCTGAGGGTATGTCTTGAATCCATCTACCACTGGCATTTGCTAACAACAACATTTAGTATTCGGCCGCGTAACCATGCTCTACGTCCCCGTCGAAGTCAACAAACACCCCGTCAAGGCCTTCGTCGACTCCGGCGCGCAAACGACCATCATGTCCCCCTCCTGCGCCGAAGCCTGCGGCATCATGCGCCTCATCGACAAGCGCTACTCCGGCGTCGCCAAAGGCGTCGGCACCGCACAGATCCTCGGCCGCGTGCACTCCGCCGACATCAAGATCGGCAACGCCACCATGTCCTGCTCGTTCACGGTGATGGAGGGCAAGGACGTGGATCTGTTGTTAGGGCTGGACATGCTGAAGCGCTTCCAGGCGGTGATCGATCTGAGGGTGAATAAGCTGGTGTTTGGGGACGGCAACGAGGTTAGCTTTCTGGGTGAAGCGGATATCCCAAAGTACTTTGAAGAAGCGCTCGCGAACGAACCCACCGTCGCCGGGCCCAACGGCACAGAAATCGGCACACAATCCGGCACCGTCCGCTCCGCCAGTAACTCCCAAGCGGGCGGCTCCTCCTCCGTCAAACCCGGCGCGTTCAAAGGCGCAGGCCAGACCCTCGGCGCATCATCTTCATCAAAACAGCCCGTATCAAACGGTCCGACTCCCGCATCCACACCCGCTGCGGCGCCGGGAGCGTCCGCGAAGCCCAGCCATCCGAAGGAAGCGGTGGATCAGCTCGTGAGTCTGGGGTTTACGCGACAGCAGGCGGTGGCGGCGCTGGATGCGTGTGAGGGGAATGTGGAGTATGCGGCTGGGCTGTTGTTTCAGGGGTGAAGATGTCCTCAACACAGGAAGTAGAGGAAAGGGATAGTTAGAAGAGGGGTGCGGTGCGGGGGAGGGGGTGGTGTGGGATCTTGATTGCTGCTGGAGATATTGCTGCGATACTCGTCGCAGCTGCTGGGTAGTGCAGGATGGCGACGGAAGTAGACGATGATGGCAGCGAAAGGAGATAGATGCGATCTTGACACTTGCTTAACTACTTGCATGAGCGCTGCCATGTGGCCGCAGCTCGGAGCGGAATATGCATTAGACACGATCATATAGCTTCAATTCATGTATACATAGCCTTCACCTCCCCTCAACTCCCATCCGCACCATACCCGTTAAGACACAACGGCCTCTTCGATGAACAGAACCAAAGCAAGACCATCTCACTTTCTCACTTGCGAGGCGCGTGGTACTCCCAGTCCCAGTACCACGGCACCCCGTCTCTGCCTCCAAACCCTAAATCCCCCATCCCCCACCACCGTTCCTCCCACTGGCTCCTCGCCGGCGAACTCAAATACTCGGTCGGCTTACCACCCCATCGCCGTGCGGTTCGTCAAGTCTTGCCTTCTGAACTCTACTGACTTTCTACCAGTGCGATGGGTGCTGCTGGCCTATGAGAGGGGGTTTGGGTCAGCGGTTTTCATGAGAGTTCAGGCGGAAAATCTGAGGATGGGGAGTTTAATGGTGGTATGGAGGGCGTAGGGAGAATCGAAGTGAATAAAAATGCTGGGGCCCCCCAGGTGGTTTTGGAGGTTCGTCAGTCAAGCGGAAGATCAAGCGGAAGATCAAGCAGAAGATCAAGCAACTGTTCGTTCGTTCATCCATCAGCCATCTGCTCGGTCAACTCGTTCACTGATCGATCAACCTACCGATCATCACCAACCCATCCATCAACACATCGACCAACTCTTCAACCAACCAGTCAATCAACCCGTCCATCAGCTACAATGGCGATCATCGGGTACGTCTAGTCCAACATGCAGGAGGGGTTCTCCGAGACGACTGGCAAAGCCGAAATGACTACGCAGTGCTCCGAGACCTCTTCAGCCTTGTCCCGGTCTTCGAGAACACCTGCTAACCCTCCAGCAGCGAGTCGTTCGAAAGCACCTCCACCATCCTCCCGGGCATCTTCTACGTCCAAGCCAAGGCCCTCTGCAAAGCCTTCCGCGCTACGGGAAGCAAAGACCTCTTCGCCGCCTTCCAGCGCCTGATCGAAGCCCTCCGCGTCGCAGAGGCCCTCAATCACCGGAACGCCGGCCCTTTCCGTCTGATCGACGTCGTCTTCGCTGGGTCCGTCGGACCCACGAGGACCACGGTCCGCGATGGTCGTGCCCTCGATTCGGACATCCGTCTGACTATGGGCTTGTTGACCGGCCCGAGTAACGGTGCGCCGGAGTGGGTGCGCGAAAAGGCGGGTGTGGTGTTGTTGCTGCGGAGGTCGCGGTCCATGCCCCCGCAGGAGCAGGAGGGTTCTCCGCCGGGCATCATTGGCGGCGGGCACCGCAACAGCACGGCTGGGATGTTGACCGAGGGCGAGGTCGAGGAGATGATTAGGGAGGAGGCTGCGGAGCAGAAGAGAGAAGTGCAGCGCGCGAATGGGTACCACGGGTACGTCAGAACTGGTGGTGGAAGGCTTCTCCAAGACGCGCGCATGTTCAAAGGACTGTGCGGCGCTCCGAGACATTTCTGTTCTTCTTTTGGCGGTCGAGACTTCTGCTGACTTTTCTTCTCGGCACTCTAGGTACCCGTTCACCCCGAAGTACCGCAGGGCTGCCGGCACGATGAAGGAGGCTTGGTGGAAGACCCCCGGGTTGGATGCGATGCCGTTGGAAGAGGTCTTCTCCATGCCGACGTCCGGGCGTACGGTGGCGAAGCGTGACTCGGGGATGGAATTCGACGAGGAATAAGAGGTAGCGAGGGGGTGGGAGCAGAAGGGAAGGGTGGATGCAACTCAGAGCTTGCAAGTTCAGGCGATGAAGAGGGATGTTTGACGGGAAGGGAGACTGTATACTTGTGCTCATGGTTTTCTGTATTTTGTGTGTACTTAGACTGTAAAATAAGATAGCTGCAAATGTACTGGAGGTGTACACCAAATGCTGTCCATCGTGAAAAGTGGTCAAGAATCGAGGTGTAGTCCGCTTCGGCTTCTTGTCGGTGTTTTCTACGAGCTAAGCTCGAAATGGACGACGCTCTTGGCATCAATGTCGTGTGTACTGCAATAAACAAACCGAAGCGCGTCCACTCCCACCGCGCACAGTCCGCTCACTTCCCGCCGTGCCCTTGGTATACGAGGATATACTTATTGGGCATATCAGAGGACACCACCAGCTCAAGCGCAACATCATTAATGGCATCCCGCGGCAACGCCAACCAGTACGTGGTGTATGCAGGCGCGTCCGAGAGCGAGGACGACTTAGCAACGGCCAACGCGAAGCAGCACAAACGCAACAACAACACTTCATCGAAAGCAAAGAACGCCAGCAACATGCCCGCGCGTCGCACTAGCACTGCGGTGACGAAGCGCAAAGCGCCCGCGAAGACGCAGAATCGGCAGGCATTGAAGGATCGCACGAACGTTCAAGGTGGCAGCGATAGCGAGGAGGCCGACAATTTTGATGAGGACGACATGGCGAAACCAAAGGCCAAGCGCGCGAAGACGACTGCGAGCAAGACACAGACATCACGCGCTAATAGTGCGCCGGCGAAAGCGAAGACTACAAAACGCGCGCCAGCTGCCGAAGCACTGGGTGTCATTCCAGAGACGCAAGCAGATCCGAACGATGTCTCCATGTCAATCGAGATGGAGCAGGACGGCATGGATATAACCACTGCGCCCACACCACCACGCGCACCGCCATTCTTCCAGCGAGCGCGTTCCACCTCCGTCCAACCTCTTCAACCTCGCGCCAGCGCGCGATCAGTCTCCGCACAACCAGGCTACCCACCACCACGCGAGCGCAGCGGCAGTGTTAGTGACACCACGCGCGAGCGAAGGGGCGGCGATCCTGAGATCCGGCGGAAGCTGAATGATGTTACGAAGAAGTACGAGAACCTGAATATGAAGTACCAGAATCTGCAGGAAGTGGGCCAGAATGAAGCGGACACCAACTTCGAGAAGCTGAAGCGCGCAAGCGACGAGAAGGCGAAGAGCGCGAACGAGCTTATCGCGAGTCTTAAGAAGGAGATTGCGGAGCTGCGGAAGGCGTCGTCTACTGAGAAGGAGGATAAAGGGCTGCAGAAGCAGGTGAACACGCTCAACTCGTCGAATGAAGCTCTCAGCAGTGAAGTCTCGAACCTGAAGGGATCGCTGCAGACTGCGCAGAACGAGGTCAAGTCGATGGAAGCCAAGCTGGTCGCAGCAAGACAGCAGCTGTCGAACAGCGCGGCAGAGAAGGAGAAGCCGGCCAATGCGGCCACTACCCGCAACGATCTGAGTCGCAGCGTGGGACCGAATGCAACAGATGCGCAGAAAGAGGCGAAGATGAAGGAGAACCTCTACTCCGACCTCACCGGCCTCATCATCAGGGGTGTGAAGAGGAAGGAAGGCGAGGACGAGTACGACTGCATCCAGACGGGCAGGAACGGCAGTAAGTCATTCATCCTTCCCTCAATATCATCGTACATACTGACTTCTGATCTTCCAGCCCTCCACTTCCACCTCTCCATCGCCAACGACGCCAGCATCGCCAACCCCAAAACGCCCTCTGGTCTCTCGTACGAAGAAGCCGAGTTCGCGTACGAGCCGCTGCTCGACCAGAACCGCGACCGCGACCTGATGGACCTGCTGCCCGATTATCTGACGGAGGAGATTTGCTTCCCGCGGAATCATGCGGTGAAGTTTTATACGCGGGTGGTGGATAGTATGACGAAGAAGATTGTTGTTGAGGAGGATTGATTGTGTGTGTGGAGGGGGATGGGAGAAGAACGTGTGATTTTGTTGATGTCGGGCAGAATGGTCTTGTCTCGGGGTCAGAAGGGGGGAGGGATGAGCTGAATGAATGGGTGCGTTTGGGTACATGACCGGGGCGTTTTGTTGTGATACCACGGAGCGGGTAAGGCGTATGTGTGGGCTTCTTTCGCAGTCTCTCAATCACCTTATGCTATCGAAAAAATTCCCTCCGCCTACCTCATGTCTTTCTTCCAATTACTACACCTCTCCCACTCTATCTCGAGCTTCTCTGCTTTCTCAAGATCGTGCCATGACACGCCGCCGCCGCCAAGACAACATAACTTATGCCACAACGTCCATCTGTGATGAGATATACGCGGCCGTACGTCCCACCACACATCCACAGCAACAGATTACTGTCGCTAACACTCTCAAAGTCGTGGTCTAGTGGTATGATTGTCGCTTCGTAAGGCACCTCTTCGACTATGTTAATTGTTATGACATCCGCTGACCTCTCCCAGGGGCTCCCAAAGCCCTCCTTTCAGCAGAGGGGAGTGAAATGTGACAGGCCCCGGGTTCGAATCCCGGCGAGGCCCCGACCTACATCTTTTGCCCTTTTGCCCCTACCTGTGTCCAAAGGACGGGTGTTGTCTTTTTGGAGACGTACGGATGGAAGGGGAGCAGCAAACTCAAATCAGGAACTGACGGAAGACAGGGTAGCAACAAATGTTCACAGACCTGTAACGGTTAAACTGGAATGGACAGCTTGCTGCTTATAGCTACATGCAACTCTCACAGTGCTGCTGTGCCGCTCTACTTTCGCATTCACTCGCCGACGCTCGGGCCAAGCTCGTGAGTCTTGGCGTACTGAATCTTGCTGCGCCCCTGGGGCGCCTCTTTAAGACTTTACGATTAGTTTTACAACCAAACCACATCAAAGCTTACACCGTGTCACCACATATGATTAATTTCACTTGTCATCCGAGATGGATGCGGTCCTACTAATAGCTCCATAATTGGTCTTGTCGCCTTGCTTGTGTCCAAGGGGGGCGTGAGCCCGGGTCGAGCGGCCTCTAAAGTAACACAGATCTTGATGGTAGTATGGCTGTCTTTTGGTCTTGCTCAGCCTGGAGACGAACAGGTGGAAGGCAAGGAAGAAACCTTCATAAGTTAGACCTGGAAATGTCAACTGGGAATGGACGGCTTAACACTTCTGGCTAATACAGTAGCATTGATCTCAAGACATGATTACGGAATGTCGCCTCGGTTCTTTGGCTACAATACCGCTGGCAGCAATAGCGCTGCGAAATCCTTGCCAAGATGGTTTGCGACCTTTTTTCGGTCCCAAGACCAGATGCTCTGAGGTGTCATGACAGACAAGCTGTCGGATTCTCGAATCGACATAGGGACTTTGGGTCAATTCAGATCGTTGTGTGGAAGCATTATTGAGGCGCTTCTTTGGGTGAGAGGAACAAATTGAGGCGGTTCAGGTTCAGCAGTAGGGACGAGGTCGGGGCATGTTGTTGACTATCAGAAACAGCAGCAGGCAATAGGATTCCTCTGTGCTCATCATGCAGCAGAAACGTGAAAAGTCGCCGGACAATGATCAATCCGTCTTCTTTGGTCCTCTTCCCTGTTTGCCGCCCAGTGCCGCGCTGAGCCTGCCGAACATGTCCACGCCCATAAATATAGCTGAGAGCTACTGTCAGTACTTGGTGAGGCCAGGGCATCGTTCGACTGGGACCAACTCACAGAGAGCCAAATACGGCACATACAACTTCCCCAACTCCAGTTTCTCCCCATTACTAAACCCGCTCCAGCTCAGGTAGTCCGCAATACACGTACTCGTCGTCAAAGCGGTTGTAGTCGCGAACATCAACAGGTGGATCGGGAGTTTCGGATCATCTAATATGCCAGGTTTAGTTCAGGCCGCCACGCCTTCAGGCCATGAGCCAGTTGAATCACTTACCTCGCAGCAATGCCCCGACAGCCCACAGACTGACCGGCACGTGGTACACCAACTCCATGATTAGGTAGAAGCGAAACCACGCCGGCGGGGCCGTGAAGAAGCGGTCGTGGTATGTTGAGATATAAAATTCCCTGATATCCGTCATAAACGATGGGCGGAGGGTGGAGGGGTAGAAGGGGTAGGCGTCGACTACTAGGAGGGGGGTTACTATAGGTTTTTCGGACGGGAGGGGAGAGGGGGGGAGGGGGGGCTCTTACGGAAGATGATAGGGATGTGGGTGAGGAAGAAGAGGAGGTAGAGGAGGTCGCGTTTGCGGCCGAGGATGGAAGACATCGTGATGGGGTTTCGGTTTTGTCTGTAAAAACGGTTTTTGACTGAAATGGCGTCTTGTTTTGATATGAGAGCATAGGTGTAGAAGACGCGAGGTCTACGCGAAGGGATGTAGGGAGGCTTGGCGTTGGGGTGTGAGAGAAGTGAAGGTGGTTCTTCATTCCGAGGCACTTAGATGCTCTGAGCTAATTATATTCACGGTGCTATACAGTAGAACGCAAGTTGAGGTTCTCCAAGAGAAGAGCGGAGTATATAGGTGGCTAGCCAAGCGTGCAGCTCATCCGCATTGGACTCAGAGGAGATCTCCTCTATCGCCTTCTTACACCGCTGACAGCATTGCGGGTGCTCCAGTGGAATGGCAGTGTAATTTTTAAGTCAGTCGTACATCCAGCTCCGCGGACTGGAGGTCTTTCACGGTATTGCTGCTCCGGCTGGAAATGATGGCATGACATCCTCTCCTTGCCACAGAACTCGGAGACTGAGTTCATCCAGTGAGTCTCTGCAGACCATGAGCTGAATCAACACAGTCCTTAGGCGCCGGCTTTCTCATAGAACCAGCTTTGATCATCCAGGCCTCGATTGATCCATCGATCAAGGAGTCGCCAACGCCTCCTTGACTATCCTCGCCACCTCCGCTCTCTCCACCGGTTTCCCTTCAAGCTCTCCTCCCGCTCCAAGTAGCTTCTTCAACACATCGCCCATATTCGCCTTGCCACCAGCCTGAGCCTTCACCTCCGCGACCGTCTTGCTGACAGCATCCCTAATATCATCCTCGGACATCGTCTCAACATCACCCGCATACTCCTCCAACACCTTCGCCTGCCCATCCTCTCTCTCTACTAAGTCCTCCCGTCCCGCAGCCTTGAACTCATTACTCGCCTGCTTGGCCGATGCTGCTCGTTTCCGTAGTATCGAAAGCAATTCCATATCTGTTTTGATCGGGCGATTCGTCTTCGCCGAAGCCGTGACATCTGCTAATAGGCCTCTGAGTACATTCAGCCGGTTCGTGTCTTTGTCTTTCATGGCATTCTTGAGGTCTTTCCGGATCTTGAGGAGCAGGGGAGGCGCTGGGAGGGTGGTTGGAGGAGGTGTCGCGTAGTGTCGGCATTGTGAGCAGGTCCAGTTGTTTTTGATGGGACCTGAACTTCGTGGGAGTAGTCTTAGACTTCGAATGGGATTCATGTTGCCTGGCTGTTGATAGGGTAGTTGTTGTATGATGGAGAAGGGCGTTGTCTCGATATATGCAGGTACGCGAACTAGTCCGAAAAAGTTGGAGCTCGAGGCGCAACGCGTGAAGTGAAGTCGAAGAAGTCTTGTCCACTCTTTGACAATAGAACGACGCTTTTCGAAGCGAAACTTCACTCATGCACATTTCGACTCCCATGAAAACTCTTCATTCTCAGCGCACGCAATCTTTCACCTGATGCGAGGCCAAATCGCGAACACCCACCTCCATCTCCTCGACTTCTCTCGATAGCGCCAGCTACACTCCACACCAGTCGCATCGAACATGGCAGCCGCCGCAGGGCCGGCGACGCCTCAGAGGCCCCTCCCAGGCATGTTCATGGCGACTCCTGCTCCTCCGGCGCCGACCATATTCGCAGCAAATGCGGCATCTTTGCGCCAGAACCCTCAGCCCGCGCAAGCACAACCCAACAGCAGCGCGAGCGCGAGCAGCCAGAGCGTAGAGCCGATCGAGCTCGCGGCGAGGAAGATCAATGATACGCTGGCAGGGGAAGAGCGGTTCCCGCAGCTGGAGGACTACGTGACACAGGGCATCAGTGGGGAGTATGAACTGTCGACAAATCCAGCATGGACGCCTTACCAGAAGCTCAGCCAGTACGAGCTACCCGCGAAACTGCTCGATCAGACGAATCACTCCGGTCTGGCGCTACAGCTCGGCATCTTCCCAGCGATCGGCCATGCATGGGCGGCTCTCGACAACTGCTTGTATCTGTGGGACTACACGCTCCCGAACCCGGAGATTATTGGCTACGAGGAGCAGTCGCATACCATCACCTCCGTCGACCTCGCTCTACCTCAAGCCGGGGTCTTCATCAAGGAGGTTGCTCATCTGATTGTACTCACCACCACCGCCGACATGCAATTACTGGGAGTGGCAGCCAACACTGCGCCGTCAGGCAACAAGACCATCCAGCTCTACAACACAAAGATGTCGATACCCGTGCGTGGGCTTGCGGTGGAGCATGTCGTGTCAACCAAGACCGGCAGGATATTCTTCGTGGGAAGCTTTTCCGAAGACATATACGAGTTCCGCTACCAGCAGAACGATGGATGGTTCACGAGCAAGACCACGAGAATCTGCCACACGAAGACGCAGTTTTCAATGATTGGAGAGAACACGTCGAGGACACTGGGATCATTCCTCGGCGGCCAGAAGGCGCAGGCCCAGATCAAGCAGATGGTGGTCGATGACTCGAGAGACCTCTTCTACACTCTGAGCACCCGGGACGAGATCAAAGTGTGGCGCATTCAACCGGAGCTGAGCTGCGCTGTCATGAGGTCGATGGGAGCACTAAGACAGAACCTCTCTCACATGATGCCTCGCTCAGAACTGCTGGAGAACTGCAATCTTGCATCACTGTCGGCGATTCCAGCAACAGAAGCCAGCAGGGTTGCTCTCGTTGCGACAACTACCACCGGCTGCAGGCTTTACATTTCACTTACGAGAGGGAACTGGTATGGCGGCGGCGGTGGCACTGGTCGAGATCCGCCAAACAGCATGCAGATCCTGCACGTACGGTTCCCACCTTCGGATCCTAATCTGCAGCAGCAATCAGCAGGCTCTCCCTCACAACCTGGGCAGAACGCCGTAGCACCATATGGAGCTCAAGGAAGCACCGTCGACCTCAACTCGCAGGTCCTCAAGGGCACCGAGTACGGCTTGCGCTTACCGCCTGGCAACTTTCTCGCTTCCTTGCGCAGCAGTCCGGGTCAAGGTCGATTGTTCTGTGCTGCTACGGACGCTGGTCGGGTGAAGAATTACGAGGCAGCGCAGATGAACCGCCGCTTCCCAGAATTTGGCATGTTCATTGATCTACCCGGCGACTTCTATCGCATGATCGATACTTCGTCGCAACCCTATGGTGCCACCGGTCAGCCCGCTGGCTTCGGCAATGAGCTGGCTACGCAGTTCGATCAGCCAAGCACTGAGATTGCCATTGTCACGTCTTCCGCGATCCAGATGATTCGGAGGAGAAGACTGGTGGACATGTTCGCCGCCATGATGAAGTATCGTTCAACGGACGACGGCCTCGAAGGTGAGGTCAAGCGCTTCATCTCCAGGTATGGCCGAGACGAGATGGCGGCTACAGCGCTTGCGGTGGCTTGCGGTCAAGGCATCGATGTCGCGTCAGATTCTCGCCTTACCAGCATCACGGATCCGGAGGTCAGAGAGGGCGCGCGGAAGGCTTTCACAGACTACGGTGGTGATCCGGAGTTCAATGCCAATGCACTTACCACCAACAACGCGAACCCAGTGGACAATGTCCGACCGAGTCCACGATGCATCGGTATGGCGCTGTATATCTCCCGCTTGGTGCGGTCAATCTGGAGGAAGCCCATCATTCTGGAAACCGTTGCTCCCGGGCAAGCCGTCATGCTGACTTCTACCGTCGGAGCTCAGAAGCTTCGCAACGTCCAAGAGGCCCTCACCAAGCTCTACGAGTTCCTCGACGCCAACAAGAGCTTCATCAACGGATTGAACGGTGCTCAAGCTGCTTCCAGAGGAGTGTCTCGGCAGACGGACCTCGCAAATCAGGGTGAGGCGAAGCACATGGACAGCCTGATGAAGCTCATCCCACGCATGATCGAAGGTATCGCGTTCGTCCTGACGCTGTTCGAAAACAAGCTCGAGGATATCCTTGCAGGCCTGGGAGACGAATCACGGCAGAAGGCGAAGCAACTCACATACGAATCACTCTTCGTATCGAGCGACGGACGCGAGCTCGCAAAGGAGCTAGTCAAAGCCATCGTCAATCTCAACATCGCCAACGGTAGCAACGTTGACACTGTTGCGGAGGCGCTTCGGCGGAAGTGCGGCAGCTTCTGTAGTGCAGATGATGTCGTGATCTTCAAGGCTCAGGAGCAGGTCAAGCGGGCTTCGGAGGCTGGTGGGCAGAGTGAGACTGGAAGAGTGTTGCTGAATGAGAGCCAGCGATTGTTCCAGAAGGTGGCGCCCAGTCTGAGCGATGATCACTTGAAGTGGGCTACGGAGCAGTATGTCAACATGGCGTTCTATGCTGGTGCGATCCAGCTGTGTCTTGTGGTGGCTGGCGAGAGGGATCGCGCGAAGGCGGCAGCAGGGTGGCTAAAGGATGGCAGGCCAGAGAATGACCCGCGCAAGGATGCTTTCGAGAAGCGCGAGAGATGCTTTCATCTGGCCTTTGCGGTCATCGAAGCACTGGACGCTGAGACCCAGAGCGTGCCGGAGAGGATGGAAGGTCAGTATACGGTCGCTGCGAAGAGGCGCAACGAAGCCTACGACGTCGTCAACACATCCGACGATGCTGTATTCCAGACATGCTTGTACGACTGGTACATCGGCAACAGCCAGTCGGACCGTCTACTTGACATTCAAGGGCACTATGTCACCGACTACCTCACGCGTCGTGCGCAGGAGGGTCGAGGACATGCCGACCTGCTCTGGCGGTACTACGCTCATCACAACGACTACCTGCAGGCTGCCTCTGTACAGCTGGACCTAGCGAGGGGATTCTTCGAGCTCAGCCTTGAAGAGCGGATCGAGTACCTCAGCCGCGCTCGCACAAACGCCAGCACACGGCAGACAGCACTGATGGACTCGCGGCAAAGCAAACAGCAGCTTCTGCGTGAGATCTCAGACCTACTGGATGTAGCCAACATCCAAGACGACATCCTCCAGCGCATGAAGAGCGAACCCCGCCTCACCGGTCAGCGGCGTGAAGAAGTCCTCAAAGAGCTCAACGGCACCATCCGCCCCATCGACGAGCTATACAACCAATACGCCGACCAAGCCGCCTACCACGACATCTGCCTCTACATCTACCAAGTCGCAGACCACCGCAACCCAGCCGACATCAAAACCACCTGGCAGAACCTCATCAACCAAACCGACGACGCCTCCCAAGCCGTCTACGCCCGCACCGCCCTCTCCTGGGAGCTCGTGGGTGAGAAGGTCCGCGAAGTCGGCCGCCGCCTCAACGTCAGCGACGCCACATTTCCCATCCAGATCCTCCTGCCCATGCTCCAGCGCTACGCCATCGCCGCGCACGACCAGAAGCCGCCGCCGACCTGGGCGCTGGATCTGTTCCTCAGCCTCGATATCCCGCACGAGACGCTGCTGCCGGTCATGGAGCAAATGTACTACGGCAACGAGCACCCGTTCGTCGGCGCGAAGCGGAAAGTTCTCGCGAGCCAGATGGTGTATCTGATGCAAGGGTGGTTTGAGGAGAGTGAGCGCAGGGGCGAGAGGGTGCCTTTTGGGAACGAGGAGAATTTGAGCGTGGTGTCCGATTTGGTGGCGGCGTTGTTGCGGACGGGGGATTTGGAGCAGGGGGCTAGGAGTGGGGCGGAGCATTTGCTTGCTGGGGTGCAGAGGGCGATGCGGTGATTGGGGGTTGGGTGTGTTGGGTGATGCGTGGGTTCTTTCTTGATGTTGTATTGGGTTGATTGTCCGGTTGACGAGCGTTAGCGTGGCGTTGGCGATGCGCATCTGCGGTAAGATACGCCTGGCAGGCTAGGCGAAGGGGAAAAGATGCATAGCGATAACAATGACATCGAAGGATTTCACCGCAGCCCCCTGTTCCCTTCTCTGCATGTCGTCCAAAACGCCTCACATCCCGCCCTTTTCTGCCTCAGGCCTGTTCGCATACCGTATCAAGTTACAAGCGACGAGAAGACAAGACATTCCAGCTCTTCTCACAGTCTTCCTCTGCTCTACGGCCGTTAATCGAACGGAGTCATATTGGATGCTCTGCCTCAGGCCCGTACAAAACCCATTCTATAACCAGTCACAAGCGACGAAGCGATCTTTCAGCTCTTGTCCCAAGCAATTTTCTGCTGGCATAGTCACACCACCCCCCAGAAGCGCGCGAGGAACAAGCGCGGAACAAGACGACAGAAAGCTCGCAGGATGCGGACCAAGACCTCAAAAACGGACCAAGACCTCACAACACTGCCATGTTTCGAAGCAATCTGCTTCTCGGAACCAATTATCTTTGCGGGAATGTTTTGCAGGGCTGAAGCGATATCACATGGCTATGTACACTGCCTGGTTGTGACTGCATTGTAGCGATGCATGGGCGATGTGGTGAAGAGGTGGTGTGATGGGTTTGAAGGGGAGTATATGTTTGATTCGTGGTCAGCGAGGAATGAGAGTTGTATATACGGACAAAGACACGTTTGTTTGACGACGGTCTGATCGGCACTCCTTTCCTGCAACGATTAGCAGACGAACGCAATGGCGAACGACAACAACAGTGGAGGAGACGACTGGTCTCTGTTCCCATACGAGCCGGTCAAGGCGGCGCCGATCGTCTTTGCTGTTTTCCTTACCGTGATTGGGGTATACCAGATCTACCAGTCGTTCTGGAAGTACCATTGGAAGAAGTTCGGTGGGATCATGACCTGGGTAAGTCGTCCTTCGTTCGCGTCAACGCCACGACCGCTCTGCCGTTCTCGAGTCAAGACCCACCAACATCGAGGAAGCCCTCCACTGACAATTCGTCCAGGCCACCACCGTCTGGATCTCCGGCTTCATCACCCGCGCCATCTCCGTCCACCAACCGCACGGCATCAACATCTTCATCGCCCAATTCGTCCTCATCCTCATGGGCCCGCCCCTCTACGCCGCCGCCGAATACTTCATCCTCGGCCGCCTGATGTCCTACCTCCCCTACCACACCGTAATCCACCCAGGCCGCGTGATCAGCACCTTTGTCATCTTGTCCGTGATCGTGGAAAGTCTTACGGCGAACGGCGCGGCGAATAGCGCGGGTGAGGGACGCACGCCGGCGCAGGTGGAGACGGGGCTGGCGTGTTTGAAGGCCGCGTTGATTGTGCAGAGTGTGATTGAGGTGTTCTACCTGACGCTCGTCGGGTCCGTGGAGTGGAAGTGTAGGAAGGCGAGGTGCTTTCCGCGGAATGTGAGGGTGGTGTGCTATACGCTTTACATCACCAGCACGATGATGCTGGTACGGTGCATTGTTCGCACGATCGAAGGGTTCGAGGCAGCGGCGTGTCGTGCTAACCCTGCCGGACCGCCGGGGCACTGTGGCGAGGTGTCGACGCACGAGGCCTATCTTTGGGTGTTTGAGATTGCTAACATCACGCTCTTTGTGGTCATTCTTGCGCTGTTTCATCCTGGAAAGTACTTGCCCCGGGACAGCAGGATCTTCTTGGATCCAATCGATGGGAAGACTGAACGGGTTGGACCTGGGTACTCGAAGGCGGACAAGCGGCCGATGCTGGCTACGATACTGGATCCGTTCAATCTGTTTGGGATCGTTACGGGCAAGGGCATGGCTATTCAGCCGTTCTGGAATGAGCATCAGCCGATCTATGATGGTGGTGAGGTCAAGGAGGACAAGAGAGGGGAGAGGGGCCAGAGCGCGGAGGCAGTTGAGTCGGGGTCGCCGTAACGCTTTCCGGGGGCTGTCGGTTGGGTGATAGAACAACACTGTATGTATGTTGGTTGCGGTAGGCCGATTCCGGTAGAGATGACTAAATGCTTCGAGTCCTCTTGAGAGCGATCAGAAGGCGCTTCTCACCGGTAACACACGCCTTAGCGCTCGAAAGGACAATCTTGTAGTCTTCAAGGCACGAAGATGGTGCGTTGCCCATCAGCCATCGGGTACTATCAGCATATCAGTGTGGAACATGAGCAGGGCTTGAAATATTGTGTCAGATGACGAGGGGAGAAAAATAGACCAAACAGAGAAAGACAGGTCTGCACCAAGCCACGCAAATAAGTACAATCAAACCGTATCAAGCGTACAGAGCCTACTATCGTCTTGCGTACAAGTTTTTTCCTCTCTAGGGTATCAACATCCATCCTCCCACAGCATTCCTCTATGCTCAGACAGCCTCCTTGGCCTTCTTCTTATCGCTGGCGCCCTTGATGATATGGGAGAGATCGAACACTGAGGAGCAACCAAGTCAGCAAATAGTCTTGGACTAGGGGTAGATAGTAGTCGAGCTTACCAGGAAGAGAAAGCGGGAAATCCACAGCCGCAAGCAGGATAGCAGCGAAGATATACCAGCCCAGCATACAAACGACGAAGGCGATCGCGCCACCTGCAGTCAATAGAGGGGCGGCAGCTAAGGCGTTTTCTTGCGCAAGGAACCAATATGCGGCGGCGAGGCAGGCGAAAGCTGGCACGAGTAGGAGCAGGATGAGGAAGAGGATGAGGTTGGTTCGCAGAGCGCAGATGGCGTAGACCAGGCAGAGGACGCCCATGAAGACGAGGAAGAAGGCTGGAGGGGATGTCAGTGAGAAGCTGGTCGAGCTTACGGATATGGATAGAGGGCAGCGTACCAAAACCAGAGGTGAACTCGGTCGTCTCAACGCCTAGCCCAGGGTTGTCCGGGTTCGGTGAGAACGAGCCGTATGCGCCGGAGTAAGGGGTCAGGGTGATGCCGAAGGCGAACCAGAAAGCGCCGAAGGAGCCGAAGACTACGCAGGGGAACGTGTTGCCGAGAATCCACTGGTGGGTTGTCAGTCATCGAGTATAATCGGAAGTCAGTGATGATCGTACTTCACCAATGGAGCCCAGAGTCATCAGAATGCCGCCGAATGTGAAGTAGACGCCAATGCTAGACGCGCCGTTTGTGGGCGCGCCTCTCCATCCCATGAGATCGCAGGAGAGGGGTGTGAGGGAGAGCAAGAAACCGACGAGAGCACTGTAGGATGTGAGTATGCATCGATCACTGCGCGGTAGGTGAGACTTACAAGGGCGTTGGGTTACCAACGGTTTTTCGAAGCTCACCAGCGACCTTGTTCTGAGGAGAAAGATAGATCTTCTCAAAGAGCTCGGGGGAGATAGACAGGCTGCCCGTGGTGCGGATTCTCCTCAGCGCATCATCTGCGTCGTGGTTGCTATCCAGATGGTAGCCTGCGCATCTCGCGTCAGCAACCCCATTGGCAGTCTGACTGAGGAATGATACATACCATTCGAGAAGTCCTTCTCGAGAGGCTGTCCATGGTTCTCGCCCGACATTGTGGAGGTTCTTGAGATGAGCGGTCCTTGCTATGTACACGAGATCGCGGGCCCCGTCCTGGAAGTTCAATGAAACACGGATGGGATGGAGAGCAGACGACGGAGCAGACAAGGTCGAAAAGGGAAGAGCAGGAACAGGAGGAGACTGGTATCTTATTCTGTACCTCGAGCAGTGCACGGCTCCGCACGAGACCCCGTAACACCTAAACCACATTACGGAGTGAAGCTCTGATCAAGTGGACCAGCCATTCGTCGTGGTCCTCGCGCCATCCGGACGAGCTCTCCTTTGCTGCGTTGGAACGCGTCGAGTGACGTTTGGGGTCTCCGGGAGCTGCCAGAGCTATCCAAATCTGGAGGGACGTCCTGGTTGTTTGCCAACCTCATTGGCCCATGTCATTTGTTATGCACGATGCGAGCAGGTCGAGCGGCGCTCCGGATATCTGGAGATCACGCTTGCCGACCGCCGTAGGCCTAGTTAGCTCCCTCAGATAGTCGACCAGCGAAACTCTGCCTCGACAGGCCCCCGTAAACCACTCGCTCCGCAGTGGGCCTCCAGATTTCCGGGCAGAAGGAAACGAGGAGGCGCCAGGTTTGATGCCGCACTAGGACGGTCTGGTGAAAGTGGCGTTGATCATTGCGGGGAGACTGGGGTGGGAGTGCTTAGCACCGACGAGCTCTCCGCAACCCAGGAGGACGGACGATGTAGCCGGCACTCGTATTGCCGAGTTTCGTGGTTGATAGTGGGCTGGACATATGGGCCTCTGACTCGCCGTCCAAACCTCTGCTGGGTTGTCTTTGTCCGCGCCGCGAGGCCATCAACAACCAGATGTCCAGCAAGCGGCCAGGAGGGAGGCGGTAGAGACTATTCCCGGGGGCCCTACCGCCTGGGCACGCGGCACGCCATGCACACGCCTCCAGTAGCCCAAAAGCCTAGGAAACGGGGTGGTCGACAGATTGCACAAAGCGGCGAATTGTCGGAGACGGTCAGATGGACTGAGCGGTGCTGGGCGTTGCTGCTGAGGTGGCCGAGCGGAGATCGCGATTCGTGAAGTTGGTGGAGCTGTAGCAAGCTTCAATGTTTCCAGGTTCCTCTCACAGCATCATCGACCAGGCCGAGCCTCCTTGAAGTCTAAATCGCGGTATTATTTGCGCGTCGCCTAAGATGTTGCGTACATGTGTGGTTGGTGTAGGAGTGCACGATGAACGGCTAGAAGCAAGTTTGTAGTACGGCAAGAGCGAACGAAGGCCTCTTCGCACCACAGCAGAACAGTAAAACGCAACGAGAAGATTCGCTAAACGTAGGTGACATGCATTACTATGTTCATTCTCATCCCAGCAAGAACTACAGGTATGTCCACTTCCTCGCTATGCCACAATACGCCCCAATCGACCCAACGCCCAGTAGCACCGACGCTGTAGAACATCAAACCCGCTATGCTTCCCCATCCCTTGTGGAATCAACGCGATGTGCCGTCTGATGCCGCTTCTCAAAAACACACCCCCTCTCCTACCCCATCAACATCCTCGCCGCATGCTCACCCCCCGACTCCGCCGCCTCGGCCGCCAAATGCGCAATCTCCTCCTGCACATGCAGCGGATTCGGGTAAAACCAAGCCGTCACCGCGATCAGAATATAAACCATCACGCACAGCGCGCCCTCGAGGTAGTCGGACTTCTCGTCTCTAAGGAAGTTGCCCACGACCACGATCGCGAGGATCAGCACCACGGCGTCGAAGAGCTCAAAGTTCAGGCCCATTTGCGCGCCCAGGCCCCAGCCGACGATGACTACGAGAGGCGTGTTGAGCAGCGCGGTCTGGATGCTGGCGCCGAGGACGTGCGCGAGGGCAAAGTTCATCTGGTTGTCGTATGCTTCGTCAACGGCCGTGAGGTGCTCGCTGGCTTTTTCAACGACGGGGATGAGGATGAGGCCGACGAAGTGGTCGCTGACGCCGCGTTCCGTGACGATGTACTCGATCTGCTGTACCAAGAAGATGGCCATGAACGACACGAACGTCAGCGCGATGCAGAGCGCGATAATGGATTCGGTGAAGGTGAGTTTGGCTTTCGCCAGGTCTTTGTGGCGGTCGTGGTCGCGCTCCTCGTCGGCTTCGAGGATGTCCTCGTACAGGCCGTGGTGAGATCTACTCTGGAACCACAGGTACATCAGAAAGGCGATGAGCAGGACGATGGCCGTGGCGTGGGAGATGTGGAGGGTTTCCGTCTTGAGGCTGGCCTGGCCGATGATCTCGCGGTTCAGGAGGCTGTTGTAGTAGACGGTGGGGATGATGAGGCCCATGCCCGCGACGAGCATAAGATTACTACCCACTTCGCTGATGGCCTCGTGGAACGTCTGTTGGGGGTGGAAAATCCCGCCGACGAAGAAGCAGGTGCCTGTGTATTTGTTAGTTTTAATTCAGACTTGGATATGAGCGGTGCCAACGTACCAAGACACAGAAGCATGTTGGCCAAGATTGAGCCCAGAATCGCCGCCTGTATGACCTGCACGTTCTTGCTCCCACCCTTGATCAACACCATGAAGAGAATGATCTCAACAAGGCTCCCAAACGTCGTCTCCAGAATCACACCCACCACTTTCGGTATCTTCCTCGCCAGCTCCTGACCAGCGAATCCGACCAGGTTCGCCGCCGGCACCATGCCAATATATGCGGTAATAAAGATCCACAGCGAATGCGTCCTCTCTTCCGGCGGCTTCGCAGCATCTAGAAAGTGCAGCACCATTGCCGCTATCGTGAACGGCCACAGCACATTCGTCCACTTCGAGACATGATTCGAGCTCCTCCAGCAGATGCGTACAAAGTGCCAGGGGTGGAACCAGCTGCGACCGCTCTCGCCGTCGGGCTCGATGCCAGGAGTCACTTTGTGGCCGTTGTGGTTAACTTGCTTGGCCTCGCCGCGCTCCGCTCTGCTGCCGTCATTCTGGCGGGAGCGGTTGCGGGTGTTGTTGCGCTTGCGATTGCGTTCGCTCCGGTTGCGGGTCCCCTGCGCGCTGGCGCTCTTGCGGTTGAAGAGGTGCATGCCCTCGCGGTCATGCTCTGAAGGCTGGGTCGGTTGGCCCTTTTCGCGGTCCATTGTGGCGGTTGTTTGTGGTGATTGAGTGGGTGTGGGAGTGGAAGGGCAAAGATGAGGCTTAGGTGTGGTTGTTGCTCAGGCCGATGCGGTTGCTGTGCTGTCGAGGGGAGCACGAGCTCAGGTTACGAAGGGGAGTGCACGAACTTCCTCGTGCGTAGGGATAGCACACAGGCATTCAGCGTGGTAGTAGAAGAGGACGCTTGATGAGGTCAAGTTGCGAAGGAACGTGGTGTGCTGCTGCTGCTGCAACCGATCGAGACCAGCAAAGCATGTTTCGAAGTTGGCAATCGCTGGCACGCCTTGGTCGTTAATAAAACAACGCGGTCGCGCTTAGTTCTAAGTGCATCGGAGACAGATCCCGGATGCAAATCATTCGCCTTCTCCCACGACTGCAAAAACAACGACTGTCACAATCTATCAATTGCTACAGAATATACGTTTCTCGAGTGCTCCACTCATTCAATGCTTCGTCTCGCCGAGAGAAGCCAATTCTACAAAAGCACAAGCATCTCCTCGTCTTGCTCCTGTCGAAGCTACAACTTGGCTTCCGTAGGCCCAGACGCTAGAGCAAGTCGAAAGCATGTTGTGAGATCGTGCGATGTGAGATGAGCTGGCAGTCGAGGCAGTGCTGCTGGAGTTGGTCAGGCAAGCTGCCGACGGTAGGAAGGGCTTGGTATGGGAAGATGGGATTATGGTTCTTCTCACAGACAGCGACAACCCACCGATACGAGAGAGGTGGCTACTTCCGTGCACTGGGGTTTGAGAGACAACATCGACTGCCCCCGAACGGATCTGATGGTTGTTGATGCCGCCTCGTCACTTTTGGAGAGACGTGGAAGAGACTTGGTTATAAGGTGCTCAAGTCCAAGGAAGCGTGAACGCGGTGAAATGCTATACATGAGCTTCAAGCTCATACAAATATCCTGGCAGACTTCCAACAAGCCAATGCCAACCAACAAAACGTTCTCTCGCATCATCAATCAAATGTTGAGAACGCAAGCTCGTAGGCGAGACCCAGGGTCAACCGGGCGTGCTGCAGCATATGATCGAAATCAAGATATTCAATCAGATCCTCCGTCGTATGGATCTTCTTGTCCGAGTACTTGAAGTCGCTCTCAATGACGAACGCGCTCGGGTAGCCAGCCTTCGCTGCCGATGCGTGGTCTGAACACGCGTAGCCGCACTTGGTCTCGACGTACGGAATATCGCAGTACGAGCTCACGACCTCCTTGATGAAGTCGGTGAGGCCTGCATCAACGTAGTCGGTGATGACGCCGACAGACTCCTGCTCTCCAGCAGCGATTGTGCCGCGGGTGTAGCCCGTCATGTCTTGCTGCAGCATAGCTTTGACGTCGCGGCCTTGTCTGGAGTACTCGTTGAAAATGGCTTGAGAACCGAGCAGACCGCCTTCTTCTGCGCTGTACCAGTGGAACTCGACTGTGTTCTCAGCTCTACCGTGAGCTATGTCCTCGTCCTGAAGTAGGACTCGCAGCGCTTCGAGGATCGTGACGGTGCCAGACCCATCGTCGTCCGCGCCAGGTGCAGCAAGGATGCTCGGCAGGAAGAGGTTTATGCTGTCCTGATGAGCACCAATGACGACCGTCTTCTCGCTCTTGCCTGGCAAAGTGGCGATGATGCTGCTTTGCTGCCAGTCATGCTCGAAGGGCTGGACGATGCCAACGCCTGCGTCCGTCAAGGTCTTGTTGACCTGCTCCATTAACCACTCAGACGACTTCTTGCCGTAGTCCGACTTGTAGTAGCGCGTGTGGAAGCTCGTGAACGTCTCCAGATGCGAGCGCATGTTGTCCTTGTCCAGCTTCTCCAGCAGCGGTGATACTGTCTCATTATTCTCGACCTTCTTTGGGTACTTCACGGACTTCTTGACTGCTTCTGCCCTGCTCTCCAGTTCTGCGTCGCCGAGCGAGGATGTCACGTCAAAGAACTGCAGACCCTGTCGTCGCAGCGCCCACTTCTCCTCTTCGGTCACCCACTGTCTTTGATTCGGTCCATGCTCGATGAGGAAGCGCTCTTCAATCGCGACAGGCTGCTGGGGGCGTAGTCGATCGAGAGCGTTGCTGAGGCCGAGAGGGAGCGATAAGGCGTGCGATTGTGATGCTGCTGCGAGGCAGCTGAGTAGCAATGTCGACCTCATCTCTGCTTGAGTCTAGAGGAAGAAGTCCACGGTATGATTGTCGAAAGATAAGACGCGTTTGCTCATCGACAAGGCAACGAGCTCGATGACGGATCCTTGGCCCAAGCCAGCTGCTCCAGCCAATAAGCAAGAGGCGGTCTCTGCTGAGGTCTCTTCTTGAGCGATATCGGCGACGACGAGCACAACCTTTGCTTAAGGTATATCTCGTTCCGCGCCACGAGAGGAGTCTTGCACATTTCCCTACATCTTCTCCTCTTTGCAGTACAAAGCGCTTCAACATTAGTCAAAATGCCTAGCGCTGTGAAAGGCCCGCAGACCTTGTGAGTCAAAGATCTCCCAATTATCGATTTTAAGTCCACACAACTGACTCGGCTGCAAGGTACGACAAGGTGTTCGAAAGCCATATCGTCGACGAGCAGGACGATGGCACAATCCTCCTCTACATCGACCGACACTTGGTCCACGAGGTTACTTCGCCTCAAGCCTTCGAGGGGTTGACCAACGCTGGACGAAAAGTTCGACGAACAGGTACGGTGATCAGTGAGGAGATGGTGTGAATGTAGCTAACATACTATTCTTCCGTAGACAACACTCTTGTTACCGTCGACCACAACACTCCCACCGCCCCTCGATCGACCTACAAGAACGTCAGCCAATTCGTCAAAGAGGATGACTCGAGACTACAATGCGAGACACTGGAACAGAATGTCAAGGACTTCAAGCTCACGTACTTCGGCTTGGGCGACAAGAGACAAGGCATCGTGCATGTGATCGGTCCAGAGCAAGGCTTCACACTCCCAGGCACGACTGTCGTATGCGGAGACAGCCATACCAGCACACATGGCGCGTTCGGTGCTCTGGCCTTTGGCATCGGCACAAGTGAGGTCGAGCATGTTTTGGCCACGCAGACGCTCATGACGAGGAGGAGTAAGAACATGAGAGTGCAGGTAGATGGACAGCTGGCTCCCGGTGTGAGCAGCAAGGACATTATCCTTTATGTGATTGGCAAGATTGGCACGGCTGGTGGCACGGGGCATGTGATTGAGTACTGTGGAAGCGCAATCCGAAGTCTAAGTATTGAGGCTAGGATGTCCATCTGCAACATGAGCATCGAGGCTGGAGCAAGAGCAGGTCTGGTGGCGCCTGACGAGACTACCTTCGAATACATCAAGGGTCGACCGCTTGCACCAAAGCCTGACTCTGCTGAGTGGAGGAAGGCTGTCAAGTACTGGGAAGGTCTGAAATCGGATCCCGACGCGAAGTTCGACGAGGACATCTTCATCGACGCGAAGGACATTGAGCCTACCGTGTCATGGGGTACGAGCCCTCAGGACGTCGTTGGCATTACTGGAATGGTCCCAGCACCAGAAGACTTCGACGACAAAGACAAGAAGGAGGCTTGTGTGCGCGCGCTTGAGTACATGGGACTCAAAGCACACACGAAGATGACAGACATCACACTCGACAAGGTGTTCATTGGCTCTTGCACGAACTCGCGGATAGAAGATTTGAGGACGGCAGCGCATATTGTGAAGGGCAAGAAGATCGCACCAAATCTCAAGCGCGCCATGATTGTACCTGGCTCTGGCTTGGTCAAGAATCAAGCAGAGGCAGAAGGTCTTGATCAGGTGTTCGAGGATGCCGGCTTTGAGTGGCGAGAAGCTGGGTGCTCGATGTGTCTCGGTATGAACCCGGACATCCTCTCACCTCAAGAACGATGCGCAAGTACAAGCAATCGCAACTTCGAGGGTCGGCAAGGTGCCGGTGGACGGACGCATCTCATGTCGCCTGCCATGGCTGCTGCTGCCGCGCTTGTTGGCAAGCTGGCAGACGTTCGAGAACTCGCTGGCTATGAGCAAGCTCTGCCCAGCTCGAAGTCAGCACCCAAAGACATCCAACCGCCTACAGTCGACGACCCTGATTCGGACGCTGATCTCGACAACATCCTCGACCACACTGAGGACAGCCAAGGCAACGTCGTAAAGACCGGAGCACCATCCACCGGCAACGGCATGCCACCATTCAAGCAGCTCAAAGGCATCGCAGCACCAATGGAGCGCGCCAACGTCGACACCGACGCCATCATCCCCAAACAATTCCTCAAGACCATCAAACGCGCCGGCCTAGCCAAAGGTCTCTTCTACGCCCAACGCTGGAACGCCGACGGCACCGAGAACAAGGACTTCGTCCTCAACAAAGAGCCCTACCGGAAGTCCAAGATCCTCGTCGTCTGGGGCCCCAACTTCGGCTGCGGCAGCTCACGCGAACATGCTCCCTGGGCCCTTCTGGACTTCGGCATCAAATGCATCATCGCCCGCTCCTTCGGCGACATCTTCTTCAACAACACGTTCAAGAACGGCATGCTCCCGCTCAAAATCGACAACGAGTCCGACCTGAAAACCATCTTCGAGCAAGCGCAAGCCGGCAAGGAAATCGAAGTCGACCTCGAAGCCAACGTCGTCAAAGACGCCGAGGGCAAGGAGCTGGCGAAGTTCGAGGTGGAGAGTTTCAGACGGCATTGTTTGTTGAACGGGCTGGATGACATTGGGTTGACGCTGGAGAAGGAGGGGAAGATTGAGCGGTTTGAGAAGAGGCGGACGGAAGAAACGCCGTGGTTGGATGGGAGTGGGTATTTGAGTCGGCATCGGACGGGGCCGGTGAAGGTGGATGCGGCGCCGGTGCCGAAGACGAATCGGGGGGAAGAGAAGAGTGAGCCGTTGGAGTGGTAGAATAGTGTTATCTCAAAAGCGATGTTGTGTGCACATACTTGTTTTTGTTTCTGCTACGCTGAGAGAGATCGGCCGTTGAAGTCAGGGGTCTTCTTAAAACCGAACATTCCTTCATCCCTATCCTTTCTTTGAGGATCACCCGTTACTCTGATTCGAACACCCCATAGACATCGATCCATCCTATTGTACGACAAACAAGCGAGAGATGTTGTCACGATAAAGGTTGGCCTGTCCATGGCCGAGCGTGTGCACAATCACTGAAGGTGGAGCAAGATTTGTACTTCCGTCCACCACCATGCTGAACTCCTTATACCGTTCCTTCAATTGTACACTTTCCATATAAAACCAAATCCTTTACCTGTGAAGACAACAAGATGTCCTCAGCCCAACCCGCCTGGAAGCAAAAAGCCGCCGCCAAACGAGCAGCCCAATACGCCTCTATCCCTCCAGAATGGCGACTCCAGGAACGCCTTCCACAACCGAAAGACACCTACTCGTACCTCAAAACCTCCGGTCTCCTAACTCCAGAAGAGCTCGAAATAACCGAAACGGCCTCCGCCGCCCTGCTCCTCCGCCGAATGGCCTCCGGCTCTCTCTCCGCCGTCACCGTGACCAAAGCTTTCTGCCACCGAGCCGCCCTGGCTCAGCAGCTAATTAGATGCTGCACGGAGATGTTCTTCGACGAAGCGGTCCGGCGAGCGGAGCAATTGGATCAGCATCTCGCTTCTACAGGGACGGTGGTGGGACCGCTCCATGGGCTTCCGGTGTCGTTGAAGGATGGCTTTGATGTCGAGGGACAGGACTCGACGTTGGGGTGGGTGAGTGAGATTGGGAAGCCGGCGAGGGAGGACGCGGTGTTGGTGGGTGTTTTGAGGAGGCAAGGGGCGGTCTTTTATGTTAAGACGAATATTCCGCAGTCGCTTATGGTATGTATAAGGTGGTGGGTGCCACGAGAAGGGAATGTGCTAATGTGAGGGCAGATGTCGGATTCCTATAACCATATCTTCAAGCAGTCGGTTAATGCTTTTCATAATGAGCTGATTTCTGGTGGTAGCTCGGGCGGTGAAGGGGCGCTGGTGGGGGCGAGAGGGAGTATTATTGGGATTGGCACTGACATCGGAGGCTCAGTACGCATACCGGCCAACCTACAAGGACTCTATGGACTCTGTCCTACGAGCCGACGTATAGCTTGGGAGAAATCAGGGTTTGCTACCACTCTCTCATACTCATGACTGCTTTGCTGACTGAATGCCAACAGCTCCCGCGAGTATATCGTTCCCTCTGTCGCAGGGCCGATGTGCCATGATCTGTCTACTCTGGAACTATTCATGGAAGGCATGCTAGCAGGAGAGCCATGGCTATACGACCCAGTGACTGTACCTCTACCCTGGCGGAAGCAGCTGGCCGAGAAGCCAACCAGCACACCGCTGAGGATAGGGTACTATTGGGACGATGGACACGTGAGAGTGCAGCCGCCTATTGAACTGGCTACTCGGAAGGCCGTCGAAGCGTTGAAGGACGCCGGACACAAAGGTAAGAAGTCATCAACATTCTCGAGTGGCGATTGCTTCGCTAACTTGGATAAAGTGTTCAAGTGGGATACCACCGGACACGACCGCGCATACGATCTTTGGCTCAAAGGCGTCCTCGCAGATGGCGGCTCACGATGTCGTAAGCTCTGTGAGGCAGGCGGTGGACAGCCATTGATCGAAGGCATGCTGGTTGGACAGGAGAAGGACAAGCTGGATGTCGAGCGAGGAGAAGCTGTAAGCATCCAGCCCGTCACGCCTCGAATTATTTCATCCCTGCTGAACAACCCATCTCAGGTCGCCCGCGAGATCCGAGACTACCAAAAGCACTACCTCTCCCGCTGGCACGAAGCAAAGCTAGATGCTCTCATCATGCCCGTGCAGACGTATGTTGGCTTCCGACCGAAGGAATGGGTGAAAGCAAGCGTCTACGTCGGTTATAGCTCACAATGGAACCTGGCCGATTTTGCGGTCGTGTCAATGCCTGTTGAGACGGAGTACCCGGACGACCTGCCGGCAAGTGAAGAGGGTGAAAGTAGCTGGAAGGAACACACGCCAAGGAACGAGTCGGATAGGTATAATTGGGAGCAATGTGAGTTTGCGTTTGAACTAGATGGGCTCGAGATACTAACAGTCTTGTAGATGATCCGGAGTTAGTCAAGGGGATGCCGGTGAGTATTCAGGTTGTTGGTGGGAAATTTGGCGAGGAGAGGGCAGTAGCTGTCGCGAAGGCGGTGGAAGAGGCGCTGAAAGATCGATAAAGGTTAAGACGATAAACAGCATGGTCAAGTAGGAATTGGAGATAGCTCGTTATTCAGATAATATCTCCGATCGCAAGACCTTGTGATATTGTGACATCCAAGCAGATGGTTGTTGCAGCAGGAGTGAAGCCGAGAGGCCCACTTCCAACTTCTGCCGCTATTCAACAGAACACTTTTTTGAAGAAGTCGTAAACCGCCTTACACTCAATTGAGGTCGAAAATATTTCCAGCGCTGCTGGTCTAGGTACTGACAATGCCATCACTAACGTCCCACCTCATCAACCTCGACTCCGGAGCTCTCAAAGCAGCAACCACCCACCCCTTCCTGGAAGCAGCAGCAACAAACCAGCTCCCGTTAGACAAACTCAAGTCATGGCTCGCTCAGGACCGCCTATACCAACTAGCCTACGTGAACTTCATCGGCCGAATGATAGCAATGATACCCGTCCCCGCCAGCTCCGACAGAGAAACCTCCCTCGAGTGGCGAGCCGTCGACCTCCTCATCGACAGCCTCACCAACATCCGGCAGGAGATGAAACTCTTCGAAGACACCGCCGAGGCCGAAGGCTGGCTCGAAGAGATCTGCTCCGTTGAGCCTACAGTCCAGACACGAGCGTATCAGGACCTCTTTGCTGGTGCAACAGCACAAGGACGACCGCTTATAGTTGGGCTTACCGTGCTGTGGGCGACGGAGGAGATCTATCTACGCTCCTGGAGGCACGCCTGGAGTAAGATGGACCAAGGACGGCCGGCGAAGGAAAAGGATCTCATGCAGAGGGTCTTCATCCCAAATTGGAGTTCGGGGGTGTTTGAGGCGTTTGTGAGGAGGATTGGGGGGTTGGTGAACAAGTTCGGGGGGTATTACGAAGAGGATAGTTGGGAGTGGAAGGAGTGTGAGAGGGCTTGGGGGCAGGTGGTTTGGGCGGAGAAGGAGTTCTGGCCGGAGGTGAAGAGCTCGTGAGACCGGCTCGATTTGAAAGGCAGTGGCGTTTTGACAACAGATGTTGTATTGCAGTGTACGTTTTCAGATGCAGTGCCCATATTTTCAATGTTCGCTCATGCGGACGAAGCTTTTTGACCGGTCAACAGCGACGGGTGCCGGATGCCTCAAGCCTTGTTACCCCCAACCTCGTGTGTCTCAGCGGTCGTATCGCCCTTTGGCAAGTCTTCGGCAACAGACGTAGCGTCTCCGGCACCGAACAGGTGCTTCTCCGCAACGATGGTCTGGCGCTCCTTTAGGTCGTTGCCCTCGAACACTAGGACAAGAAAGTTAGCAAAAGCCAGCATATTCCGATGAAGCTGGAATCCACTTACAGAACGTCAACTCCTCCAAAGTCCTTCCCTTAGTCTCAGGCCAGAGGAAGTAGATGCAGACGATTTCGAAGGCCAGCCAGCAGACGTACATCAAGAGGTACTTCCAGCCGGCATTGCCCATACCAATGGGGTTGACGAATGTGCTGAAGGCGCCAGCACCACGTCCCCAGAACTGGAAAACGGTGATGCCGCGGGATCGGATTGCGTACGGGAAGAGCTCGACCAGGTAGGCTAAACTTCTCATTAGCAGTGCTTTCCAAAATGGCTGCATTTGGGAACATACTGTAGGTCAGAGCATTATACCCCAAATTGTAGCAAGGCGAGTACAAAAAGATGAAGAAGATCACCAATTTGCCAGCCACCAGCGACTCCGTCATCGCATATCGTGCATTCGCAATAGTCCAGCCAACGTAACAACACAGCAGCGAGCAGGCGCAGGCCAAGTACATCTTCCTTCTCGGGAACTTGTTGACGATCAGAGCGAAGAACGTCGCGTTGATAAGCTGCCAGGCGACATTGCCAACGTTGATCTTCTGGTTCGTGAAGGGGTCGGTGTACCCGATTTGCTCCAGGATAGTCGACATGTAGTACGAGATGAGCGTGTTGCCAGACCACTGCGTGAAGAGACCGAGCAGAGAGCCGATGAGGATACGCTTCTGGTTACCTTTTGTCCTGACCAGATCCAGCCAGGAGAGCTTCGCGGTCTCGAGTTCGAGCTTGATGGTCGTCTCCATTTGAGCGAACTCGGCGGCTACGATGGGGTTGTTGCGGTCGCCTTCACCGTGATACTTGACCAGGATCTCGAAAGCCTCTTCTCGGCGGTCCTTGGAGATGAGGTAGCGGGGTGATTCCGGCACGAAGAAGATGAGTCCAACTTGGAAGAAGGATGGGATGGCCTGCATGAGCGATGGCAGTCTCCAGGACCAGTCTGAGCCAATCTTCGATGTACCGAAGACGATACCAGCTGCTGCAAGCGCCCCGATGAAGTAGCTGGAGTTGAACAGAGAGCCGAGGACTGGTCGTTCCTTCGGGTAGCCGAGTTCACCGAGCAAGGCAGAGCCGGAGACGATGCAGGGAGCGATACCGAAGCCTAGGATAGCACGAGCCATGATGTACATGACCACGTGAACGCTGCAGCATTGGATGATGGCGCCGACGATCATGATCATGCTGCCAGTAAAGATGGACCAGCGGCGACCAAACCGCTGAGCAAACCATGGGATGAAGGGCACGCTGGCGATGGCGCCAAAGTTGTATGCGGCGGCGATGGTGCCGTTGAGGGCATAATGGTCACCGGGGTTGTCGAAGTCTGTAGGGACGCATCAGCATCAGTCAAGCTTGCTCCTCAAACACCCAAATGCCTTACACTCTTGCCATGCCGGAACAAACTGGACAGCGTTGATCATCTGGCTGTCCCAGCCCGAGGTCATCTCAATACCCCTACAAGTCCCGTAAGCTTCCACCCTGTCTCAACAGCACACGAATAACTCCTTACATGCATGTCGGAAACAAAAAGAGATACAGATATCTCAAGTTCCGCTTCTGATACCACGGCACCTTGTCCTCCTCAATGGCCCTCGTAACCACGGGATCCGCGCCCTCTGCTGAAAACCCTCCCATACCCATCTTTGCTGCTGTCCAAGCTTCTCGAAGCCGTCGCCGAGAGATTGCTCGAGGAGGTCGAAGGAGCAGCCCTGTAGAATGTGAAGGCGGAGAGGCCGATGGAGACAGACTTACCAGCAGGGCGGTGGAGCTATATACACCATCCAGACCTACCTTGTATGCAGCTCAGCACTACTACACCTTACATGAAGTGCCTGTGCTCGCGCTCGTGCTTCATACCCGCATACAACCCCATTCACCTACCTTGTCCCAGACCACGCAGCTTCGGACCGCGGTTCCAGCACCAGCATACAGCTCACTCGCATTAAAGCCCTTGGCATCACCTCAAACACATCCCCAAACCCACCCAGAGGCTGGGAAACCGAATGCGTAGCGTATCCCTGCTGCGCATCAATGCTACTCTCTCTGCTCCAGCCTTCGGCAAGCCTTTCGTTCTCAAGAGCCGGTGGAAGGCGAGCAAGTCTTTCTCGTGTTCTTGATGCCCATCAAGAGTCATGCGAGTCGAGGCCAAGGTGAGCTCCGCAAGCCACCTGTCTTGGCCAGCATGGTGTCATTTAGCCTGATAGTCTGATGTTCGTGGGTAAAACAATCCGACAGCCGCACGAAGGTGAAGTGTATGGTGAGATCCTGGAGGATGCGACCCCACGGGGCGAGCATGGGCGAGATAGTGGAGGCTCGGTTGCTTGCCGAATATCGCTGGGTCTTTCCTCTTTCGGTTGGCACGTGCGCATCACGTGAATAGAACAGGTGAAGCGAGTGCGAGTTTGAGGACATCAGTCTTACTTGCTTCGTCAAATTGATATCTGAGGGTGAGAGAAAGATACTATACGGAGTTTCAGATCATACCATCTTTTGCGACAGAACAACCGGCGGTACGACGGTCATACCATCCGCCATGATGTTGGCGATATGAATTCGTACGGAGTGAGGAGTAAGCCGATAGCTCGCGTTGCGATGCTTGCAATGCGAGACACAGCATATTAGAGTGAGACTTGATCGCTCTACGGCCGAGAGTCACGGAAATCATAATGCTATTTTCCGAAACCAAAGGCGATAGTTCGCGAACCAGGTGGTGGTTGTTTTACAGCTTCTAGAACAAAAACCCTAGTGATCCATCTCCAACCCAGCTTAGGGCAAACCAGACCACACAATCCCAGTCCATCACTGCCAAGCAGCCAGCCAACCGTAGGTATTCACATCCCTCTCCCAGTTTCCCGAAGTCAGCATACGTACACCCTCCCCCTCCACGCAAAGCCCACCACATCCACATCCCCCCCAACGCAGCCACCCTCACTCCATCCCAATCATCCCCTCAGTCGGACAAGTCTCAGGACACTCAGTGGCCGTCTCGGTAGTAAAATGCTTCGTCGTCCTCGTCCTCACCGCACAAGTCATCGGAAACTCCGTAATCGTCGATATCATCAACGGCCCAGCCGTGTACGAGTGGTGATCAGTTCTCGTGTGATTCCAGCCACCGTACGTCGTAGGCGCGTAGCTGAAACTGGGGAAGGAGAGCGAGCCGACGAAGGTGCTTTGCGAGATCGGCGGCGGAGGGGTGGGCAGGCTGTATGTCGTGCTTGAGAGCGGTGATGGGGTTGAAGTAGGTGTCGAGCTGACGATCGGGATGACTGTTGATGTCGTCGTGATGTCTCCGGCGCTGACGGATGTAGCGGATGCTAGAGTCGATAGAGGGGCAGAAGTCATAAGGCACTTCCAACGACAATCCTCGATTTCGCTGCACGCGTACCCATCGAGACAGGGACACGAGGCGGAGGTGCCGGTGCAGGCGTCTCGGGAGGCGGAGGTGAGGTAGGTTGATGGCTATCAATCACGCAGTCGGTTAGTGGACGTTGCTTCCGGGGTAGGAAGACGGGTGAGAAGACTGACTGGGATAGTTGTGCCGGAGGTCGTCATCATTTGGTCCGCAGGTATCGTATCTGTGTACGCTGGCAGTGCTTGAGCGAAGGCGTAGCGGAAGAGCGCGAAGAAAGCGATATGAGCGAATGTGGTGGACGACATGGTCCTGATCGACATGGGTGTGGAACTTCTGGCCGTCAGTATCGCATGGTCTTATCCTCGTTGGTGTCGCAATCACTGTCCACTCCGCGTGGGAAAGCAGAGCTGAATTCTTCCAGCCGACGCCGTTGCAACTTGTTTGCGTCTCGGCATACCGACGAAGCTTGGTTCCACATTCCAGTCACCCTGGGAGATTTCCTTGACCCGACAACCTGGAGAGCGCTGAGTGGATGACGGAGACCTGGAATCGTCGAGTGTAATTAGAGTAAAGGAATGGACCATGAGCCAGATGCCTTTCAGCTCCTAATCCATAACATGCTCTCCAACCCGCAGAGCTGTTCCATTCTGCACAACGCCCGCTAGAACGCTCACGCAAGTCAAATCACTAGCGATGTTTACTTTCCACCCCACCCCTTCCCCCTCATCCTGCCCTCAATCGCCCGCCAAATATCCTCCACGACCTCCCGATCCCTCCACCGATCCTTGCCCTTATCCACCTGCAACGTCAACACGCCCCTCCCCCACCCTTTCACCGTCTCCGGCACCACCTCACCCTTCCACCCGACATACACGCCCAGCGCGTTTGCGAACAGATCCGCCGGATTCTGCCACTTGTAGTTCTTGAACTGCCACGTTTGCCCCGTTGTGAAGACGGCGACCACACGCTCCCAGTAGTCGTGCCGAAAGTGCTCGGGCGAGTCGACCAGAATGAAGCGGACGGGGTGTTTGGAGATGTCGTCGGAGAGTTTGCGCGTGAGGTGCAGGATGTTGGCGCCAGAGGAGGCAGTGTTGTCGGGAGGTTGGTAGATGCCGTCGACGAGGAAGGATTTGATGTTCGGCATGCGGAGGAGAGAGGAGGCGGAGGGGGAAAGCAGGATGATGGGCTCGGGGCGGCGACCGGGCTGGGGGGCTTTGACGGGCGGTCGGAGCGCAGGGTTGTTGGTTAAAGTGGGTGCGGCGGGGGTCGGGGTGGGTTGTGCGGCCGAACGGCCTTTGAGGAAGACGTCGGCGCAGCGCTTGCGGACGCCGCTGTAGTCTTGCAGTTTGCTGCCGCGGAGGATGGTGTTGCGGTCGCCCATTTTGCGTTCGCTGGCGTAGATGGCGCGGAGGAGCTCTTCTTCTTTCTTGCGGGCTGCGGCGTCTGAGAGGCCTGCATCGCGCATTTCAATGTCCTCATCGCCTCCTGCGACCAGCGCTGCTGCATCGTCGGCTTCTTTCCGCGTGGCCTTGTTGTCATCCAGGCTGCGGATGAACTCGCAGGCATTCTCTGCAATGTCGCCATTCAGCCAGTTCACCAGATCCGTCCTCTCTTGGAAACTCAAGCTCGTTACAACCTCATCCTTCCCAGCCTTCTTCAGCTCTTCATTGATCGCCGCGACAGCATTGATGTACCTAATCGTTTGTTGCTCCCTGTTCTGCCATGTGAAGTAGACAGATCTCAAGTCAACCGCCTTGCTTGCGGCTTTCGACTCGAACCGTGTCTTCTGCGAGATGGGAAGAGCGATGTGGTGCCCTCCATCTTCGGCCTGGGTGAAGTTGAAGACAAGATATGTTGCGTCTGCGAGGGAGATGTCGAGATCTGCTTGCGTGCTGGGGTCTTCGGAGGTGCTGGGTGTTGGCGCATTGTCGACGGCGATGGACTTTCTCAGCAGACTGAGCGCATCCTGGTTGTCCGCCATTGGGGCAGTGGTTGGTCGTTTCACAGTGTTCTCACCTGTGACATTGAAGGACGCGAGGTTGAACTTCTGAAGACGCGCGATGTCAGGGAAAGTCGAGCGACAGACACTTTCCCGGCCGTGAAATTTCAATCACGTGATCGTTCTTGAGAGAAAAGCAGTACCAACTTCAGCACCACGGAGATGTCAGAAACCGCGTTTCGCTACTAGCGTGCAGAGCGTGTCTTACCTTTTCACTTGGACACCAGCGCGAGAGGGACCATTTCCGTGCAGGAAGCCAGTGAGACGATAAGAAGACAGGCTCATGCATCGGAGCGAGGAAGAGTACAAGTAGTTTCAGGACGGTGTTCATTCATCTCAAGTGAGTAGGATATATCTAACCCAAATCCGCCCAGCGAATGTAAAGCGCAATTCGCTCGCCAAAAAACATTTCCCATCGGCTAATACTCGTTCATATCGCTAAAACGCACCATCATCATGAAGCAGTAACTATCCCTCGCCCAACACTCAATCACGCAGCGCCCGCGCTCGCCGGAGGATCAAACACCTTCGTCACCTGAGCGCCAGCGCGCACGATGCGGTTGCCGTCCTTGTCCTTGACGACCATCGTGTCCTTGTTCTCGTTGTGCGCTCGCTTCCAGATCTCCACCTCCATGCCGCCGCGGATGACGCCCACGCGCATGGTTGAGAGCAGGTTGTGTGCTGCGTTGCTGTGGTTGTAGACGCCGCCGTTGAACATGGCGGTTGCGTCTTTGCCGATGCCGGAGCGGATCATGGCCTTGCCACCGGGGTGGTCGGCGACGAAGTCAGTGACGTCGTGGACAACACCGGCGACAGCGACGAGAGCGCGGCCGTTCTGGGCCTGGTCGACGTAGTCATCCCATTCCATGACGGGGAGCTGCTCCAGTGGAACGCCCCAGTCAAGCTTGCCGCGCTTTTGGTCGAGCTTCTTCTGCATCTGCTGCAGACGGCCCTTCTCGATCTCATTGGAGCGGAACTGCTTCAAGTCGTAGGCAAGGCCGACCTGCTTGCAGAGCCAGATGGTCCACTTGGTCGGGTCGTACTGGTGCCACTCGATGGCGTTGCGGTAGTCGGACGGGAACTCGTGGTGGAAGTTATGGTAGCCCTCACCAAGAGTGACGAGCGCAGTGATGACGTGGTCGCGGGGGGAGTTGCGGTCGTCGAATGGCTGGTCGCCGAGCCAGTGGGCAAGCGAGTTGACGCAGAAGGTGGCCTGCTGGACGAAGAAGATGCGCAGAATGCCACCATAGATGAATCCGCCCAGCCAGTCATCCCACGCCAGACCGCAGACGATGCTGGGGAAGATTAGACCCATGAAGAGGACGACCTTGAGGTAGTGCTTGTGCTGCCAGACAACAACCCAGTCGTCGTTGAGGTCCGAGATGTCGGTGCGGCCGATTCTCTTCGGGTTCTGCTTCATGATCATCCAGCCGAAGTGGGAGTAGAGCAGGCCCTTGCGGACGCTGTACGGGTCCTTGTCGGTGTCGGTGTAGCGATGGTGTGCACGGTGGTCCCGAGCCCACCATCTGATGGAGCCCTCAACAGCACCGCCACCAACAGCAGCGAGGAAGATCTTAAGAGGTGTTGATGCAGAGTATGAAGAGTGTGCCCATAACCTATGGTAACCGCCTGTGATTCCGAACCCGGTGGCGAAGTAGTAGGCAATAGCGAAGACCAGCGTCTGCCACCGCAAAGGCGTCCAGAGCGCAGCAATGCAGCCAGAAATTGGGATGCCCACGATGAGGATGGCATTGAGCCAGTTGACGTGCTTGTACCAGTTCTTCCTCGTCAAGGGCGTCTCCGTGATGTGTGACTTCTTGGGGTCGTATTTGGGGTTGCGGTTGGGCTCTTGTGGTGATGCAGTCGCCGGCGGCTGTGATGATAGCTTCAGAGGATCGACGGCCATCATGCCGGCCGTGGGCTGATGCGAAGGCATCTTGGAGTGGTCGATGTGGTTCGTGTGCAGAGTGATATCGATGTGTGTGAAGTGTAGGTGACTTCGATGCGTTGCTCAGGAGTGAGCAGGTGGTAGGTGACACTTAGTCTCTCTCAAGTAGTGAGTGTGGGAAGGTTGGAAGGTGAGAACAGGAGGAAGGTGTAGGTGTCAAGTATTATGGCAAGAGGATGGAAGGATTCAACGTAAGCGATATTTCATCCGGCACGAGTGGAGGTGGGGTTGTCCCTTTCCCAGCGGAACGTCACAGCGAACGAGGCGAGCGTGCCTGGATCTCAAGAGTCGGTGAATGGTCGACGAGGATTGGTTGAGCTGAGGGAAAATTGTTGAACGGCTGGACCCTGCAATCCGTCATCGCTCCCTTCCCTTCCGACTTTGGGCGACCGCGAATCGTACGAGCACGCGACGGCCTCTCACAATCCCCTCATCGGTCATACAGCAGGCAGTCATCACGGCCAGAACAATTGCACCACAGCAAACAACACCAACTGTCATCGCAGACTGTCCAACATCCATTGCTCACACGTCCATTCAACAATCGTGAATTTCCAACACCCCAAACAAAGGGCAGACCACCCCAAAACTTTCCAGGGTCCATCCGAGTCTCCGTCCGCCTCGGCAGCCAAGCCCCCTTCTCGCCCGTAGCGTTCTCGACCTCACCCTCTCGTTCGCCCACGGCAGATGCCTCCACCGTCTCCAGACCAAGGATACACCATCTCCCCCCCACGCTGACGATGTTGTCGTAGAAGATACACACGTGTCCTGAGCGAAACCAGCACAGCGGAACGACGTGCAGACGGGGACGGAGGGCTCAACGAGGCACCAGCGCCGTGGCATCGCTGGAAGTATCTGGGAGCTTTATCTCTCAACGGGCTTCACATGTCAAACCTACATGTACCTGCTTGCCTGCACTGTACGCATGACGAGCTGACGACGGATTGTACGTACAATTGGAGCGATGTTTTATCAAGAGTCAAGCAACGCTCGCATATTGCATTGCATCTGTACTCTGGAGCTGCGACTCCCAACAATTATCACATGTCAAGCCCATATGCACCTGGCCTGGATGGATGACGAGTGGGAGGAGGACGTGTACGTACAACTGGGTCGAATGCACGTATGTAGCGAGATAACGTTCGTGTACTGCGTTCGCACGCAAGACGCGCATGGCTCAACGGTCTTCACATGTCAAACCCACTTTCCTCTCTTTGAACAACAAGGCACAGCCAGACCCCAGAGCTACCGGTACTCTTGTGGATGCTGCATCGAGATATCAGAGCTGCAGCAAGCTGTGTTGGCCATACATGTCCTTCCTATTGTTCAAGATGCAGCTCTCCCAACAGATCTTCACATGCCAAATGTTGCAGAAAGGCAAGATGGGCGAGGTATCTTGGAGCAGAGCTGAGACCTGGTAGCTTCGCTATCGTCTATAGACACCCTCGCTGATGCTGCCGAATAAGCCTTCTACACAACACCCTCCATGACCCCGACCTGTACAGCCCTGCGATAGTAGGAACCGCAACCAGAAATGCCACACAACATCAACCCCACCCACGCATATCCCACATATCCACACCCACACAACGCCGTCCCACCCCCATACCCTCGTACTCAACCATGCAACAATGCCCCTCCTACACCCACCTCCCTACATGTACCTCTCCGAGCTCCGGAAATGCGACACCTGCCCCATAATATCCAGCTCCCTCTTGTACCGCGTAATCAGATTCGGCTCTCGATCCCTACACCTCATGCTCCCGCCAATCATCCACATGACCCCCTTGGCGCGCGTGATGGCCACGTTGAAGCGATTCTCGCTTTGCATGAAACCTGCGTTGCATTAGCATAAAGTCGAAAAGGCGAAGGAGGGGATGAAGAGAAGATAAGCGTACCGACGCGATGGCCCTGTTGCGCAGAAGCGTCGAAGAAGACCATGAACGCTTCGTCGCCCTGGCTGCCGTCGACGGACATGATGCGGGGGATGTTGTTCGTGGTGTGGCCGGGGTGGTGGTGGCGGAGGAACTCTTTGATTCGGCGGTCGTATTCGGAGCGCTGTAGAATGTCAGATGTGTGCTTTTTCGAGTGGAGAGGACAAACTTACAGCATAGTTGTAGGCGCAGATGATCATGACATCCTCCTTCATGCTCCTCCCACTCTCACGGAAAAATTCGAACAGTTTCGGGAAGATGTCCTTCATGAACACGTCGATATGCTCATGCACGGCAATGGACTTCTCGTACTCGACTCGCTTGCCGTACACCTCGAAGTAGTGGCGGCGAAGGTCGTTGTCCCTGAGCTGCAGCGGAGAAGCCGCTCCTTCGGCACCAGCAAGGATGTCGAGCAGTGTCTGACGCAGACCTGGCATGTGTGTTTCGAGCGAGACGTCCATGCCGGGGCCATTGCGCAACTTCCCATTGTACACTATAGCGTTGGGAAATGCAGAGATTGCTTCGTGCATGCGGCGCTGCTCCAGCAAGCGGAAGCAGGGGAAGCCTTCCTGCTCGAGACGGTTGGGGAGTGGGATGTCGAGCCGGTCGCTGAAGTAGTTGTACTGTGTCCTGCCTTTCGCAGAGGTGTTCGTGGGAAGGAGCTGCCTTTCAGGGTGTCAGTGGGAGTACGTTGGATTTAGATGGTCAAACTCACTTGTCATCACCAAACAGGAAGACTCCTTTCACATACTCCGACCACCTCTCGGACACAATGCCAGACCACACGTTGACCTCAAGGTCTTTTGCAGCCTCGTCGACAAGCACGACAACTCCTTTGCGAGGCACGCCGTAGTCGCTTTGCTGGCTGAACCAGTAGTCCCTCATCTCTCGCGAGCGAACGTTGCCCGTCGTTGTGATGATGAATCGATTCAGCCCAACAACCTGGCCTTTGCATGCGAGGTAGGCCACGCGGAACAGCTCCATGCGTTTGCTCTCCTTCATATCCAGCTCGTTCGCTTTCCAAGCTGCGATCAGCTCGCGCAACGTCTCCCAGGTGTCGACGCGATCACTAATCTGGCCGTCTCCATCTCTCGTTGCCTTGAACAGTTTGAGTGTCTTTTCTTCTGCGTGCCTGATGATCGACTCGACAACTCCGTACGTTCGATGAGGGCCTGCAGTCTGTGGATCTTCTTCCAGCTTGTTGAGCATCTCACGGAATGGAAGCACGTCTCCCCCCCGATGTCCTTCTTTTCGGAAGCCGGCCTGCTGCTCGGTCATCTCGTCAACGGGCACGTCGCGGGAGCCGGGGAACAGCCTGAGGAAGTCCAGGTCGATCCAGTCAAGCTCGGCTAGCTCGGCCTTGATCTCGAGCAAGTCTTTGGCCAACTTGTTTGCGTTGTCGTTTGCCGGCGCGAGTGCTGCGACATGGTATCCCAACGAGTAGAAGTAGATCGCGATGCCACGCTGCAAGAGTGTCTTGCCTGTGGCAGCGGGTCCCATGATGAGTGTCATGCCGCCCTTGGTCGCGGTGATGCCGTCGATGATCGCCAGCTGCTCCGGGTTCCAATTCTTCCAGCCACGAAGCCACACCTCTGCTCTCTCTTTGCGATGTGGTGGTACGCCTTCAGTGGGGTCCTGGCTCGGTAGTTCATCGTGCTTCTGGTTCAACAGTAGTGGCCACCATTTCTTGTTTCTTGTTGCTTGTAACATCCTCACTGCTTCGAGCTGGGAGTTGTACGTGAAGGAGCTGTAATGAGGGTCGCACTTGGTGCGGAAACTGCGTGATACTTCGTAGACGAACGTATCTTCCAGCTGCGCCTTGGTGCGACTGGTGATTCGGAAGACCGCACTTGGGCTTCGACCGTCCTGGTGCACAATACCGGGATTTGTTCCTAACATGAAGCCTTCGATCTTGATGGGTATTTCCTTATTCACAGGGTCGGCCATCACGAAGCCACAGTTCATGTCATGTGGCAGGCGGAACTGGAGGTCTCCATCGGCTCTTCTTCCACCAAGTCTGTCGAAGGGCCGGAAGTACAGCGCCAGGATTGGGAAGTTCAGATGGAGGTATAGCTCAGCATCATGCGGAACCGCAGCCCAGAGACGAAGAGCCTCTCGAGCTTCTTCATCGCTGACCGTTGCGGAGTATGCCAACTGTACGGCAGCTTCCCTGACGGAGGAGAATGTTGTCCGGCACTCGAGGGGCACCATCGGAAATGGAACTTCTGTTGACAGGAGCTTGGCCGGGGTGAGCATGGACCCATCGTAGCACTTCACAAGCTGTCCTTTCCCATCAAATGGAGTGTACTCTTTTGCGCCAATCGATGGGAGTAGTTTGCCGCCACCACCAGGAAGCCGAGCCCTGATCTTGTGAAGGTGATCTTCAGCTTCTGGGCTGAGCGAGTGGCCTTTGAGGTGCAGCATGATTTGGTGTCGTGTCTTCGCTTGGGTGAATGAGCGCATGACTTCGATGACTTCTCTCTCTTCTTCTCCGAAGAACGAATCGCACTTCTCGATGAGATTGAATCCAGAACAAGTCGCTCGCCCGGCGGCGAACTGAATAGTGGCGTTTCTGTGCGAGTATGCGCTGATCATGTTGTCCTCGCCGTCGGTGTAGTCGTTGAAGTGGAATTCGGTGGCCAGAGTAAGATAGGCTGAGTGCTGGCTCCACGGCTGGATGAAACGGCATTCCAGGCGCACAGCAGGTGCAAGGTACTGGTATATATTAGCGATGAGCATTTACCAGGACTGAAGTGACTTACCAGATTGCGGAACGTCATCCGCATGTAGTATCGCTGCTGAGCTACCTCAGCGCTCGGCGGAAAGACCTTCCCATCACTCGTCTCGAGCTGGCAGGATACAGACACGCCGACAGTGTTCGCGAGACTCCGCACAAGGTTGTTGTCGACTCGGTCGTCGTCGTAGTCGTACAAGGCAGCGAGCCTCGTCTTGCTGGTGACGGGTCCACGGCTCACGCCATCAACAACAAGTCCGTTCGAGAGGTGGCGGTAGCCTTCTTCATCCTCGATTTTCAGATCCAGGGGTGCGCCTTCGTCTGAGCCAGCGTCCGATTTGACCTTGAAGTTCTCCCCAGGGGAGTCGTAGCCGCTGTCGCTCAACATCTTCATCAAGCGCGCGGTGAAATTCTTGCAACCGCGTGGCTTGCTTCGTGAGGATCGTGATGTTGCTCTCCTTACAGTGTAGCTGCATAGGGCGAAAGGAGTGCGTGCCGGTGTGGGTGTGGTGACGATGGGGGAATGAAATTTCAGATACCTGAAACATGAAGTAGAAAGTGGTTAGCGCGGTTACAACGGCGGACTCATAAATCTTATCGAGAAGGGAAGGAGCGGCCGTCTGGTGACCTCACTTCATCACAAACGCCCTTTCACACTGACCATCTCGATCTCAACACGTGTGTACTACGATCCAGTCTTGCGCTCTACCAGGTCATCATGCTTAGATGCGTAGACTACGATACACAAGGATTGAAAGGCTGTGCGTGAAGATGAAGAAGGAACCCTTTCACATGCAAATCAAAGCTGGCATATGAACTCACCTCGAGAGGCCATCATGATATGGTGAGAGTTGCACCAACCATCGACATGCATCCTTCGATGCCAGAAACATTCCTCGACTCATCACGCCTTCGCACACTGCGCACGCCGTGCACACCTCGCCGTCTACGCCTCAACTCTCGACTTCTTCGTGGCGTTGCTTTGGAACTCTCCGCCATCATGTGCCAGGGCATTCAGCGCATGCTTTATGTTTACTATTCCGGCAACACGAGAACTGGGAGTTGAGCGAGTCTGGGAGTTGGAAACTGATGGCGTTGCGCATTAAGAGGTTGTAGTTTGGAAAGGAGGTCGACGATGGCTGTCTTGGCGTTCATAGATTCACTGACCTCCTTCTTGGAATCACATGATCCTCCCGGCGTCATCGCTTCGCTCGCTGCCCAGCGCACGGGACCGGATGCGCCCTCCAAGTTTGCAGATGGTGCCCAAACCTACATCCATTAACGCCTAGCAGAATATAAGCCCAATCTTCCCGGCTCCTGTCACTTTGGCAGCATCACACAGGATCTCCAGAATTTCTTGTGCGTCCGAAGTGCAGCAAACCCCTCCGACTGGCGCACAACGCACCAGTAGCCGGCCTCCCACTGCTGATCTCTGACTACATCACTGGCCTGCACCGCTTTAACATCTGAACAGCACCAGCTTTCTCGGCCTTGAAACGTATACGATCCTCTCTCCAGCTTTCCAACTCATCACTGGGACCACTCGCAGGCCCCACGAGTCTAGCTTACCCTCCGCAAAGCCGTCATGTCACGCTATGGAGGTGGACGCCCACCGGGCGACGACCTAGCCTATGGTGAGCTCCCTCAACGCTGGGACCGCTCTCGTTTCGAGCGTTTCGGCGGAGGACCTCCACCTCGCCAGTTCGAAGAAGACTACCGCTTCCACGAACGAGACACCCCACGTCAGCGAGATGTCCAGGTGCAAGACCGCATTGACGAGCGAGGCCCTCGCGGCCGATACGAGGAGCGTGATCGCTACGCCGAAGAAGACCGTTTCACTCCTGCTGGACGTCGCAGGCGGACTGATAGGGAGCTGTTCGGAGATGTCGACCCGCGAGAGCTCGCAAACATGGCTGTGACACCCTACCGCGGTGGTGGAGATGGGGGAAGAGGCACAAGAGACGAGATTGACATCGATATCGACATCAACCGGGGCGCACCACCACGCCCAGGTCTCATGCGGCGTCAAAGCAGCTTGGACACCTTTGACCGCCGCCCGATCCCGCGCTACGAGCGCGAGGAATACCGCATTCCAGCGTACCAGCCCGTACCATTGCCCATCCGAAGAGAAGAAGGATACGACGACTTTCAAAGGGGCGGATACAACGAGCCCGAGGAATACCGTGAAGTTGAGATTCGCCGTGAGCGTTCTGTGCATCGCAGAGGTGGCGGTCCGAAAAGCTCCAAGAGCTCAAAAGCGAAGTCAGTCACCACGAGACGTAGCTCTTCAAGCAGCAGCAGCAGCGACACTACAATCCAGGACACGAGGAGCAGGCGCACACGCAGCCGACGCGCTCCTAGCATTCACGAGAGCTTTCACGAAGACATTCATGGGCCAGGCGGGTTGAGCATTCATGAGAGCTTCCATGAGAGCGTGCATGGTGGCAGTGTCAGCGACAGCATTACCCAAATCGAGAAGAAGTTCAAGAAGGGCAAAACCCGCATGCCAAAGCGTCTCGTAAGGCGTGAGGCGATTATGGATTTGGGCTACCCATTCGATGAAGAGGTCGACTTCTTCGTGTTGCGCATCGCTCTGGAGAAGGAACAGATTGACGAAGTGATGAAGATTAGCGAAAGCTACAAAAACGAAGGTAAGCTTCACCAGTCCTTGCGGATGTAGCGCAAACCTAACCCCACCTAGACAAGAAAGTCGTCTACAAGTACGAAGACAAAGTTGACGAAGCGCCAGCTTTACTTGCGCCACCAAACGAGCACGAAGAAGTCATTCGTACGGAGTGGATCAACCCTCCAAGTGTTGCGGGCGTCCGGCGATCTGCGTCACGATCTGAGTACCGCGGGCGTCGAGACTCTTCCCCAAGTGGGGCGAGCACCACAACTCGACGCCTCTCACCCGCTCGCACGGCACGCTCCCATCGTACGTCACACAGCCGCCATCACTCTCAGCCGCCGCCGCCGCAATTCTACGAAGAACACAAGACGGTCATTGAAGAGCGTGCTCCCTCCAACGCCGTACCGCCGCCACCGCCTCCAATGGCACCCCCAGCGCCAGCATATTACGAAGAGCGCAAGACTGTCGTCGAGGAGCGCGGCCAGCCGGCTTCCCATTACCATGACCCACACTACCACCACCACCACTCCCACAATTCCAATAGCGGCGCCTTGATCGTCCAGGAGCGTGAGTCTCGCTCTGACCGCGACATCCAAGCGGAGATCGGAAGACTGGAAGCCGAACGCCGTGCTCTGCGCCTCGAGCGCGAGGCAGACGAGCGACGAAACATGGCCGTCCGCATCCGCGAGCGTCCCACTGATGAGTACCAGCTGGTCGAGTACGAGCCGCACAAAGCGAGGGAAGTGCTGGATGTGTATGAGCGGGAGAAGAGCCCTCCGCGCAATGTGGTGCGGGTGGAGAAGGATCGGAAAGGTAGGATGGCTTTGGTTCGGTCTTCACACTAGATTGTATGTCGGACTGGCCTCGATTCCTTCTGTTCTTTGACCGTTACTGCCGTGCTGGTGAACCCTGGCTGACAGTGCGTTTGCAGAGAAAGCAAGAGAAGCAAGGGCGAAGAAGGTCGCACTGGCCATGGCGACTCTGACTTGATCGGATTTTGGTGAACATTGACAAGAGCATGCACCGGCGTACGGGTCTTTGATCTTCGAGTGCAGGGTCCAGTTTGGGAACAGATATAAGACATCACTGTCTGGCCGGAGTTGCGGCATTGGATACCATGTGGTTGGAGGAAAGCGTTGGTGTTGTTTCATTGGTCATAGTTCGTACTGAACTTACGATATATACGAAACCATACGATACCGATAGACACATGGGCCATGTTCTTCGTGATCACATATTGCTTGAACTGTAGTCTGCGCCATCATCATTGTGTTCTCATCACACTATAGCAACATGTATCCTCTTACGCAGCACCATTTGCAAAATTCTTCTTCTCGTGCTCCATAATCGCATCCACCTTCGCCGCACTCCCACTCTTTGGATCAAACTCATATCCCAGCCACTCCTTCGCCAACCGTCTCGCCAACTCGACTCCCACCACCCGCTCACCCATACACAACACCTGCGCATTATTGCTCAAAACCGCCCTCTCCACGCTAAAACTATCATGTGCCGTCACCGCCCGGATCCCAGGCACTTTATTCGCGCTTATCGCCACTCCCAACCCAGTCCCGCAGATCAGAAGCGCGCGGTCCGCTTCACCGGACTTGATCAGCTTCGAGGCGTCGACGGCGGGGTGCGGATAGGCGGTTTTGTCGGACGAGGAGTCGACGCCGACGTCGATGACTTTGGAGACGCGCGGGTCGGCTTCGAGATCGGCTTTGATCTTGTTCTTGTAGCCGCAGCCGGCTTCGTCGGCGCCCATGGCGATGACCATGCCGCGTGAGGAGCCGTTGGTAGACATGTTGGTGGTCGTGGTGGCTCTAGAGTTGACTGGTGTCGTAGCCGAGCGTTGCTGGGTTGACGTCCACGGCTTTGCCTTCTGTTACTTGGGGTTCGCCTGGACCTTTGGCGGAGTACTTGACGGGGTTGGTTGTGATAGTGGTCGACTCGGTTGTCTTGTGTGGTTCTTCGACGTCGACTGTTTTGGTTTCGCCGGTGTCGTTGTCCTTGATCTTCTCGTGTAAAGATTCGCTTTGGATGTCAAAAGAGGAAGAGATCTGGATGTTTCGATCCGCCATCTTGTAGTAAGAAATTGTCCCCAAGAAATGTGATTAGCCGCAATGACAGCATAGCGCGGGGAGTTCAACGAGGGACATTGGCGGTTTTGGCAGTTCCGCGGATTGCCGTGTTAGGAAGGTACTGGAATACTTCGCAAAAAGCATATGATGAGAAGAATGGAAAGTTGAGAAAGAATGGCATGCCTTGGGCTATTGATATCGGGTTGGGAAGTCTCATGATCGTGGTCGGACTGTGCTAGGTATGGCCGCAAGATGGCACCGTCCGTGTCCACTGCTGTGACTCCGCTCAATCCGGGCAGTGACATTGTTTTTTCGACAGAGAAAATTGACATGAGGGCAGCAACACTGATTTGATGGGATTTGCAAATGGCCGGGGTCTGTGTGTAGAGAAGCCAACACTGGTGGTTAAATCCAGAAGTCTCGTCCAGGTTGCAAGATGGGCTCCGCGAGGTTTAGTCCAGGTCGATCGTCTCGTAGGTCATGTCAAGGCGTTCGTCTGCCATTAAGGTGACTCCAGCCATTTCCTGTCGTCGCTGTCGTCGCTGTCGTCCTCCACGACCTTCCTGCGCTTCGCCGGAGGGGCCTGCTCAACAACCGTAACACTCTTAGCCCGCAGCCCCTCCACTCGCATTCCATCCTTAAACACATAGTCGATCGGGGTCTTAGGTGGCCGCCCACGCTCAACAAGCAAAGCATCCTCCGCGCTCAGCTCAACCTTCGTACATCTCCTTGCCACTTGCTCCAAGCTCAAGCCTTCGTAGCCTGGATGCGACTGCCGGACATGGATCTGTAGACCTCGCATCCCTTGAAAGTACACTGGGAAGGGACCATGTGCGTTGGCTCGGCAGTCATCGATGAAGCATGAGACAGCGATCGCTTTGTTGTGGACGCGGACGACAGAGCCGAATGCTACGTGCAGCAGAGGGTAATGTTTGTGGACATTCCTCATTGCTGGCATGCGGCGTACAGAGGCGTCTACGTCACGCTCGATAGACTCGCGTGGCTGCTGATCGTTTGCTAAAGTGTCAGGCGTGAGCATTTGCGCCGCTGGGGTTTTGAAGCGTGGCGCTGGTACATCGGCATCGTCGCTATGTTTTCGTCGGCCTCTTCAGTTCGATAGCGCTTTAGTTCGCCATCAGAGTCCTGGCTGTGTCTGCGCTTGACGGCGATGGTGTCACCTGGTGACGTGATGGGCGTCCGGCCGCGGTTCTCGACCACATGTGCGCCTCCGCCGAACAGAGCCTTTCCATATATGTCAACACTGTTCGAGCACACGACATGCAGTAGAACATACCATAAGGTGTGCCTTGAGCTCCTCCACCTCTGCTGTCTCCGCTGTATGCCGGTCCAGGAGCGCTCCGTGAAGCTTCTGCACCTCCAATAGTTCATCACATGTCTCTGCTAAAGCAGCCTCCTTGGCTTTCAGTTCCTCCTGGATGCTATTACACTTCCGTACAAGCTCCTGCAGGAGGAGGTTGCTGGTCGCCATTGGGAATGAGGAATCAGCGTACCAACCGGACAGGTATGAGCGTTGAAGAAGTAGCGGAGATGGACATGCTGGACAGTTTCTCATGCCCGCGTGTGATCACCTATGAGTGGATGGAGGGCAGCATGAACCGCAAAGACGTGGAAGGGCGGGTGATAAATCCCGCTGAGAGCATGGGCTGAGAAAGACGCGTTGTGTGACAGGAGAAGGGCTGTAGCTTCTTTGCTCAAGGAGAGTGCATCGAGATCTTGACTATGCCTTTGGCTATAGACACATGTGTTGTTGTAGCTCTCGAAGGAGCGTCAACGCGTTCTTGCCGGCGGAAAGCCTCATCGCGTCGGTGTCGGAGGCGCGAATGATTAAGTAGAAGTTGTGAAGTCCGTATGGCACTCAGTCCACTCCGCAAGTCTTTCTCACCCGTCAGAATACATTTGAGATCTTGTAGTTGGCACGCTCACGGCGCAGGAAGAGGAAAGAAAGACAAGGGTGAAGACGCGACATCAACATCGGCTTGCCGACCAACTTCCGCTCGGGTGGCTTTCGACCTTCAACAACAAAATCAAAATCAAAAAGACCATGAAATGCCGATATGTATAGAGTCTGTACCTGTACGCCCTCCTAATTGCGAACAGCATTGCTAACGCCGTACAGATGCCGCTACCCAGTCCAAAATCTTTACACCACCTACAGCAAAGCCGATGACAAGGCACTCGGCAAGGGCGTACGTCTAACACAATGTCCGCGCTGCAAGAGCTTCGCAGACAAGTACGTCGAGCATGACCTGGTTGTGCTGTTCATTGACTTGGTATTGATCAAGCCGCAAGTAAGTGTGGCCTAATCAGTGTAGGAGGATTTCCTAACATATAGCAGGTTTACCGGCATCTCCTCTTCAACCTACTCGGACGTGAGGATGGCAAATTCAATGTACTTCTTGAATACAGCAAAGGCCTTGAAGATCTGCTAAACACCTCCCAGCCCTCCGTCATCCGCCTCGGCATCCTCCTCCTCCTCTTCGACGTCTACCTAACCTGGGCCCGCATCGAAAAAGCCACCCCTTCCTCCCCATCCCTCCCCCTCTCCCCACCACCGCCCTTCCCACCCAGTCCGGCCAACCACACCAACACCACCCTCACCACTCAAACCACCACCTCCGACGGCCCCAACTTCCTCGCCACCCAACCAATCCTCCTCCAATACATCTTCTTCCTCGCCCTCTGCGCCATCGAAACCATCTCCTTCCACCTCCCCATCCAATTCCTGCTCTCGATCCGCCTGCCCCGGCCATTTTCAGCGGTAGTACCGCATTATCCGCACCGAGCGCTGATCAGCACGGCGTTGCTGGTGAGCAGTTTTACCAAGCTGTTCCCGCTGCTACTGTTGATTTGGAAGTATGATCTGCCGAGCAGTGCGTCGGCGGTGAGCTGGGCGGTGATTATTAACAATGTCGCGGCGTTGGCGATTTTGTTGGATTGTGGGTATGTGAGGGCGGGCGTGTTGGCGGCGGTGGGGGCGGTGTGTCGGGCTGGGGTTGGGTGGGTGAGTAATATCATTGAAGACAGCGAATTCGCGCGCTTCTTACTGATGTGTATCTTGCAGTGCATTCTACGTACCGTCGGTGTGGGTGGGGGAGTAGCTGCGGCTGGCGTGGTGGAAACGGAGGACTTGATCGAAGTGTGGCACAGACTGGCAGAAAGCGCAGGCTTTGGGTGATAACCCTATGGACTCAGAAGCAGCCTGGAGAAGCTATTGATGTCCCTTCACCGCGCACATTTCGCAACTACTCCTGCACATCTTGCCGCTTGCCCTTGGTGTAGTCCCTTCCAGCCACGATCTCCACCTCATCTCGGTAGTATACACACACCCCTCCCTTTCTCTTCGCGACCCCTACCGCATGTAACTCCCAAAACGCCACGCCCTCACTCATGCCCAGATCAAAACATCATATTCCCCTTCGCCGGCCCGTTCTGATACTCAGGCCGCAGGTCGTTGCGCTCCGGCGTGATGAGGGGGTGCCACTGGGCTAGGAACGTTATCGCTGTTGTACCTGTTAGCCCATACACTCTCCGCGCGTCCGTTCGTCTTCTCGTGTGTAGTTGGGACTGGGGCTGGAGGAAAACGTACCCCACATAAGCCAACAAGCCCATGCTGAGAGCACGAGGGTGGATCGCCATATACTGTTGTGATCGCCGTGTTAGCACATGCGCTCCGTATTGTTTGACGAACCCAGCCACCAGCGCGCGGGAGCACAAGCCGACAGCGCAACTCCTATGGGTTGGCTTCGTATAAAAGACGTACGTCTGATTCTCCCCCTTGGGACTGGCGACCCACGAGACGCCGGAGAAGATGACGATGAAGATGATGCTGACGAGGAGAGACCAGCTGGGACGACTGTCAGCGCATATACTGTAGGTGGAAGAGGTGGTCGTACCCGTTTGCCATCTTGATGTCGTGTCGTAGGAGGTGGTGCTGGTATAGATTGCACGTTGGTGATGGTGTATCTGGTGAGGTCGAGGCCTGGAAGTCGAGATGCAGACTGCCCGAAGATCCGCCGAGGCTTCATACGACAATGAGGACAGCAACAGTTTCCAATGTTCTTGGAGACATGTGGTTTAGCAGTACGACAAGCTTGGGAATGGTCAAGGTCAAAGCGATGGCTCCTTTGGCGTTTAAGTTCGTATGGTAGTATGATGATAAGGCAGGATAACGCTCATGCGTCGCAAGACTCAACTCATAGAGCCACCTTGCTATGCTACTTCGTTTTCGTCCACATTCGACAAGAGGATCGAGACGCCACATCATTCATAACAGTCCACCGTTCTACCCCTGGTGCACTCCACCTCCGTCATCCCACCTCAAGCCAACCCCCTCGCACCACACTCCCCCCAAAACGCCGCCAACCTCCAAACCTTCCTCACCAACACCTCTGCCTCCTCTTCCAACGCCTCCTCCAGCACCTCCACCACATCCTTCGCCGATTTCCTTTCCTTCAACCCATCCACCACCGCATCCACGAGCAAATCCTCCTGCACACCCAAGTACTCCACAACCTTCTTCTCCACAAACGGCTTGACCTGCTGCTCGATGACCGCGGGCGTGAGGTACTCGTACTTCATCGGGAACGAGAACAGCTCGTCTGTGGAGATGGGGATCTCTTTCGTGATCTCCGCGCGCGCCGCGGCTTTTTCTTCTTCCGTCATGTCCGCCGCGGTGGCCGTTGGCAAGGGCTTCAGTGCACCCAGCGGTTTGCGAACGCCAGAGGCACCGGCATCTTCTTCGTCTTCGAGCAGGTTCTCCATATCCGCCATGCCACGCTTCGAAGGCCCGGTCTGCGCAGCTGTGGTAGCGGCTTTGCTGCGCGCCGCGGCAGAACCGAGCGAGATCTTGAATCCCTGTGCAGCGGGCTGTTGCTCGGCGCGTGCAGCGAACTCGGCGTTCATCTCATCCATGAAATTGTCGGCCATACCGCGGGCGTGGGCGCTACGGCTGTTGGCTTCTGCCCGCTCGCGTGCCTCGATTTGACGGTCGTGCGCATCTTGTGCTGCCTCTTCTTTACGAATGTGGTGCCGTCTCACCGCCCACTTGCTTGGGTCGATGAAGTACTCATGCGCACCAGGCTCTGCACGCTCGGCCTTCCTGATCTCCTCGTCGTCATTGAACTCTTGCATCTGCTTGCTCGCGACATCCTTGGCTCTTGTACGCGCTCTCCCGAGGTCGTCTTCTCTCATCCGCTCGCGGTCCTGAGCATTGGCGCGAGTGTTCTCCTTGCGCACCCAGCGTGCTTCTGCGTTTAAGAAGTCGGCCTCGTTGTTCTTGCTCTTCTTCTCTTTCCGGCGACGCTCCAGCTCCTCGTCACTGGCGGAGTCGTCCTCGTCTTCTTGCCTGATTGAGACGCCGTTCACGCCGTTGGCGCCGACGAAGTTGACACCATTGACGTAGTCGGAAGGCATCTGAGCTCCTCTGTATCCGCGGGGACCGGATGGTGCGTTGGGTACAGCGGCAGCCCCACGTGGACCGACAGGAATGCCGTTCGAAGCACTGGCAGGGCCTGACGGAGCGAAAGTGCGCGTGGGACTAGCACGACCACCACCTCTCTCACGCTCGGATCGTTGGCGCTCAGCTTGCTCAAGCTCTTCTTCACGCTTGAGACGCTCAAGATCCCGCTGCGTCGACCGATCCCGGAATGCCCGAATCTCCGAAGCGACAGTCGCGCGCATTTCGGGTGGGATGTCACTGAGCTCATCCTCCAATGCCACAGCAATGTTCACGACTTTCTGGTCGTCGTCTTTGACCCCATTACCGTTCGCAGCATCCGCCATGCCAGCATTGACAGGCTCCCCGTTCGCAAGAAAAGCTCCCATGTTCTGGAGTGAAGCAACACACTGCCTGAGATCTTCCTTGCAACCATCAATGCGGAATTGTCTGGAGTCTTCATCTTCTCGCTTGCTCCTGCCCTTCCACTCGTCGATATACTTCTTGCTCTGCTCGTCAACAACGACCAGCAAGGACATCTTCTGCACCTCACCTGTCTCTTCGTCCTTGATCACGCTGGCCACGCTAGGCTTGAACATCGGCACCTCGAGGTTGACGAAGATCTCGTTAGCTGCGTCTAATGAGTCCACATCCTCATACTCAGCGAAGCCGAATTTGCAGACCTTGTCGTCAGCGTCTCTCACCCTCGTCCACCGACGGAGCTTTCCCGCGCAAAACAGCAGCTTCTCGATCGCCGAGTCGGAGGGTGCATTTTCGTTGAGTCCGCCGATGAAGATTGTCCGCGCGACTTCCTCTCGTGTAGGCGGCTGCTGCGCCTGGATGCTCTCCCTCATCTCCGCTCTCATGCGGTCAAGGTTCCTTCCACCATCACGATCACCGCCCAGCCCCGCTCTGTCTCTCCTACCTAAGGGCTCGGCATTGCTGCCGCGGAAGTTGTCTCCACCTCTCGATATTCTGTCCGCTGGCGAGTTGTTCCTACCCTGGTCTTGCATGCCGAGGCGAATGACAGGTGCATTGAAGTTGATGTTTGGCATATTCGGAGGAGGCTGAAACTGTGGTTGTTGGCCAACGGCTGGGGAGTGTGAGGGCATGCCTGGCGCACCTTCCATGCCTGGTGGGGGTCCCATAGACGGCGCACCGCTGTAGGAGGGCTGACGTGTGCTATTGTACGCGCCCGGCGGGGCGCCGTAGTTGTAGGCCATGCTGGGCAGCTGCGCGTGGTCAAGGTGCTTTGGTGCTGTCCTTTGACCCTACCGCTGCAAGGACGTGTTGTGACTATAGGACTAGAGTAAGCGTTTGCCTTTTCAGCTTGATGTCGTGCGTCTAGGCGGTGCAATCGGCTTGTGATTTTGGTGAAGTGAAGTTGGAGGTCTGAAGTCGCAGAGAGCACATATCGCTAGCGCAAATCTCGCCGCAACACCTCCGAGAGCAGTCGACGGCGGCATCACGACACACGACACTCCAGCACAATGCAATAACATCCCATCCGTTGTTGACAATGGAGTTGTTCCGGGCAGGCGAAGCCATACTACGCACGACACAGCCGTTGCTCCCATTCCTGGCACCGTCGGCGCACAGAACACCACAACGATTAGGAGGCATAGCGAGGCATTGCGGAAGACAGCAACTACAGCACCCTGTCTCGAGGCCACTGTCCACGACATGTATCAGACGGGAGCAGGCAGCAGAACCACGGAGAGATGACAACGTAGGCCGAGGACAGCAATCCTCTACCTCCGCCGGCGAAGAGTTCTCCGCTCTCCTCGACTCCGCCCTCGACGGCAGCAAAGGCGTGCCCACCGCCCCATCTGGGCGACAATCACGCTTCAAATCTGCTTCTCAGCAGCGAGTAAACCAAGATCCATACGCAAGGAACGCCGGCCCACAAACACGCACCGCAACGCAGGAACGCCCAGAGAGATCAATGAGCTCCGCAGACGAGATGATCAATGAGTTTGAGAAGAAAGGCGACAAGAAGCCTTCTCAGTTCTCCGGCGGCATGGACTCGCTCCTCAGCAGCTTTTCTACCAACAGCTCGCAATCACTCTCCAGCCCCCCTCCGCCCCCGCCGGAGCCGCAGGCGGCGCCGATGAAGCTCGATTCGACCGTCGGCCGCACCATCTTCGTCAACAACGAGCGAGGGATCGACGTCGGGCGTGCGTTTCGAATGCTGGACCAGCGGTGCGCGCAGAACTCGGTGAAGAGGGACTTTATGAAGCAGCGGTTCCATGAGCGGCCGGGGTTGAAAAGGAAGAGGCTGAAGCAGGAGAGGTGGCGGAGGAGGTTCAAGGAGACGTTTAGGGAGACGGTGGGGATGGTGCAGAGGATGAAGAAGCAGGGGTGGTGAGGATACTTGCTGCTTGAAGTAAGTTGTGTCATATACGTGTACAGATTAACCAACCAAGCCTTCTCATCCATTTTCTCGACTTGTGGAGCTTACTAGTTCGCGGCGACCTTGAATTGACCAGGGTTCATAAGAACAATCAAATCTTCAGACACTTCCCGTGAAGATTGGCTGTTGACCGACCTCGAGAATCACCCTACCGCAGCCGGAGATGGTTCAACAACACAATCATCTACACAGACTGCCGCAAGCGGGCCTGTGGGCTACCAGGACTTTACAGCGGCAGCAGCAATGGTTGGCGGGTAGAAGAGGCTCGGGCGATTGTTGCAACACTACAAGACCTCCTGCGTCCTCGCAGCCTCGTCGACCCTTGTGAACGGAGCGGCAAACGCATACCTCTTCACGCCAGCACCATAGTCCTTCCCAGGCACTCGTTCTACGCAAACAGTCAGCCACCATCCCAATTGCTCGAAACCCGGCACCGACTCACCATGATCCGGCGGGAAATTCTCCCTCCGATCGGCATAATACCTCGCCCGCAAATCCTCCCCGTCCTTCCGCATATGATACGTCGCATACACGCTACTCCTCGCCTTGCTCGTCCCATTCCTCTTGCTTCGATGCGCCAAATGGCTGCCAAAAATCAACAAATCACCCTCCCCCAACTCCACCGGCTTCCACGTCTGCGAGTCCTCCCAGGCCTCAGAAATCCTCCCACCTTCGGCAAGCTCCACATCCAGTCGATGGCTCCCTGGCACAACCTCCACGCACCCGTTCGCAATGGTCGCGGCATCCACGGCCAAGTTCGCGGTAGTGTGCTCGATGAACCCGATATGGTCATAGGCAGGAGCGTCGAGGTGGGCGTTAAATCCGTTCCCGCCGGCGAGTTTGTAGTTGATCTTGTCTTTGAACAACAACATCTCATCCCGCGTCAGTTGGCCTAGGATCCCGCGCAGCGCCGCGCCGTGGAGCAACGAAGAGTAGCCGGTGTGGTAGTCGGCGAAGTTCTCCGTACGCATTAGTTGGCGCTCGCCGGTGGCGGTGACTTCGTCATATGGCATCCATTTGCCGTGTTCACGGGGCAGGGAGCGGATTTCGCTGGTCCATTGCTGAAGGGTGCCTGGGTCGATGAGGTCGTGCTCGGATTGGCGGAGAATGAGGTAGCCTTGGGTGTTGAAGTGATCGAGTTGAGATGGGTTTAGTTGGAGCATGGTGGTTTTGTTGTTGCCTTGGCGATGTCGGTTTTGGTCGCAGGATATGTGCTTGTTCGGAAGCTTGAGGGTCTTGAATGATCTTGATTGCGATTGTTGGTGCCTGGTGTCACTATCTTTGCAGCGGTGTCGCCGCTGCAGCTCTTATGTATGGTTGGACGAATGCATCTTCGTCGTTACTCCACATGCTTTACCTCGCGATGAAGTCCGGTTAAGTCGGCCTTCTCACCGATGAAAGGTCAAGGCGACATGTCCGACTTCGCCCTCGCAACAAATGAGATCGATGTCGTTGCATTGATCGATGCATGCTTTACGTGCCGAGTACCGTGACGAATACGGTGCCTAGTAGAGCCGGCCGATCGTTGTGGGAGTGGTGTATATCAGAACCGCATGCCCAGCTGAAGATTTCCTGTTTGACACACTCAGGCCACAACTCACGACAGCCGAAGCAAGAGAATAAAAAAGTGACAAACAACGAAAATGGCAGCAGCCGTCCTCCCATCCGTCGAGGCAAACACTCGAGCAACAGTCAAACAACTCTTCAGCTTCCTCGAAGCCCAAGGCCAAGGCGACTATCTCGGAGAAGCAGTCTCCCAACTCCAACACTCGATCCAAACCGCCACCCTCGCCGAACAAGCCGGAGCCGACGAAGAAACCATCATCGGCTCCTTGCTGCACGATGTCGGACGCTTCATCCCCGCTGCGGACAAGATGGCCTCAATGATCTCGCCGGAAGGCAAGTATCTGGGTAAAGGCAGCCATGAGGTGCTCGGGGAGAGGTATTTGAGGCAGCTGGGCTTCAGCGAGATGGTTTGCCAATTGGTCGGAGCGCACGTGATGGCCAAGCGGTATCTTTGCGCAGTTGATGATAAGTACCATGATGGGCTGAGCTGGAATAGCAAGAATACTTTGAAGTACCAGGTAGGTTTTGATCTCCAGCTGTCGAACAATGTCAGGACTGATCGGGTCGCAGGGCGGTCCGTTTGACGAAGAGCAAGTCAAGGAGGCGAACAAAGACCCTTGGATCCAGAACAAGGTCTCTCTACGACGATGGGACGACCTGGCCAAGAACCCAAATATGAAGACTCCGCCATTGTCTCACTACGAGGCGATGACAGTCCAATCGCTGATGGAGTCCCGCTCGCAGATCGTGTTACATGGACGAACCTACAACTTGCCGACCAAGGCCACGGTTGCTGTTTGCGTCGATGGCTTCGATCCGGAATACCTGGAGCAGGGTATTGCCGACGGCATCATACCCAACATGGAGAAGATGTTCAAGTCTGGCTTCCATGCTCCAGCGAAATGTACGATGCCTTCGTTTACCAATCCAAACAACGTCTCCATCATCACTGGCGTTCCGATCTCGAAGCATGGTATTGTTGGCAACTACTTCCTGGACCGCAAGACCAAAGAGGAGAAGATGATCCTTGACGACTCGCTTCTTATCGATTCAACGATCCTGGAGCTGATGTCTCAGCGCGGAGTCAGAGTTGCGGCAGTCACGGCCAAAGACAAGCTCAGAAGGATCCTCTCCCACGGTCTGGACGGAGCGGTGTGCTTCTCATCTGAGAAGGCCGGCAGCTGTAGCGTAGAAGAGAACGGCATCGCTGATGTTGAGTCGTGGGTAGGTCGACCACAGCCATCGCAATATTCTGGCGAGCTATCCCTCTACGTAATGGATGCCGGCGTGAAGCTGCTCGAGGATAACAGGGCAGACCTCTACTACCTGACTTTGTCCGACTTTGTCCAGCACAAGCATGCTCCTGGCTCAAAGGAATCCAATGCTTTTCTGACGGCGCTTGACCAGCGTATCGGGAAATTGGTAGAGCTTGGTGCGCAAGTCGCAGTCACCGGTAAGCCTCCAAAGTCTTGGGTCTTGGTGACCTACTAACAGCAGCAGGCGACCACGGTATGAGCGACAAGAGCAAGCCCGACGGCACGCCCAACGTCCTCTTCCTCGAAGATGAGCTGTCCGCCAAATGGGGCGTGGGCAAAGCCAGAGTCATCTGCCCAATCACAGATCCCTTCGTCCGCCACCACGGCGCTCTCGGCTCCTTCGTCCGAGTCTACGCCAGTCGGAAAGACGACATCGACGACATGTTGCGTTTCATCCAAGGCGTGCCAGAGGTCGAAGTAGCGCTCAACACCGAGGACGCTGTTGATCAGCTCGAGCTCATGACTGAGCGAGAAGGTGACATTGTGGTTGTTTCCAAGAAGAATGCCGTAATCGGGAGCCGGAAGGAGGAGCACGACTTGTCGAACCTCCAGGATCATCGTCTCCGTTCTCATGGCGGTCTGTCCGAGCAGGGCATTCCGCTGCTCATGTCAAGGCCTGCGACTGGATTAGAAGATGTTGGCAGGCAGTGGCGCAACTTTGACATGTTTGACCTTCTGCTGAACCATTGAGAGACGGATCAGTGGCACATAGGGCAGCTTAGACATGTCGAGGACTGAGCATCCAGCCGCTTCGAGATAGTTAGCTTTTCGAAATCTTCGCTCAAGTCTGCGGCGCTGACTGATACTGCATGTCTGGAAGAAAGGCGCAAGGCTCCTGAGATGATAAGAAGTCAAACTCTCCCATGTAGAAATTGCCAAATGATCCATCCCAAGCTGCAGACATATCGTAGAGCCCATCATCGAAAGTAGGCTGCGGAGCTTGTGACATGGTCACATGGGCGTTCGACGGCAATGGAGCAACAGAGATCTGTGCGTTTGATGGACAGCATCTGTTCAGCAGTTGTTCTGCGCCTCGTGCCACGCTCACGAGCAGGTGACGAGAATGCATTGCGGTTGTGACATTCTTCAAGACGTCGACGAGCTGTGCTACGAGGGTACGGATCTCGCTGGTGTCTACGCGAACGGATGTCGCGTACTTGGTAGAGACCTTTAGAACGAAGACGACGGCGAATGCGATCATCACGTCAAAGTAGGTGGGTAGCCCGTTGAGGTATGATTGGATTTCTGCATCGGAAACGACTGCTCGGAGTATGGCTGTGGCCGAAAGCAGAGCCGAGTTGGCGAGCTCGTCGATGTCGAGAGCGATGTCTGGCGTCTTCCAGCCCGGTCTGCTGATCCCTCTGAACGCGAATGAATAGAGGTATAGTTTGGCGAAGTGGTAATGTAGTCCAACCCCCTTTCTTGGGTAGTTGCCAACAAACTCGTTGTACCCGAACCGTTCAGTCCAGTCAGCGCGAAGATTGTCAAGCCGGATGCTGTAACGACGCAGAGGCTCGATCATTTGCTGGTTTAAGGGCCGTTCGACATCCACGCCAAAGGTTTCGTAGACGTCCCTGCCGACAGCCCAGAATTGTACTTGGCTGACTAGCCTTGCATCATCTTCAACCGCATTCTCGGTCTCGAGGAATTGCAGCGAAGCCCGGATAGAGTCATCTTGTCTGGTCATGGGTGGTCTTCCGTAAGCGATGGAAAAATGGTGGTCGCACACCCATACAAGATAGTACAGCCTCGTGCGGAGATAATGGTTGCGATCGCCTGCCAGAGCTTTGGAGATGCTCCGGTGTAGTCCAATTTCCGTGCTGATGCGCACAGCGATCCCGATACAAGTCCAAGAGATGCCACTCAACCAGAATGCTCCCACGCACAAGCCGCGGATGTCGTCTACGTTGTTGCTTCTGGAGAAGGTCTGTGCAGCTGCAACACTGACAAAGTGCTCATAGCATTTCTCGAAGTCCGGTGATGCGACATGCAATGCGCCCACGGCACAAATTGCAGCAAGTAGAAGAGGAGATCCAGTACGGACTTGCACTAGATCTCGTCGGTCTCCAATGATGCGGTACAGAAAATGGTCGAGTCGATTCTGATAGACGTCGAGGTAGCTCTGTGCTTGCTCGACGGTCAAGACACCTCTGTTGATTATGTCTTGCTCTGCACGATTCTGCTCGACCGCTGGCCATCCAACAGGTGAGACCACAGAGCCAGGTATTGCTGCCGGACCTGAATCGTCGTCCATCACGATCTCGAAGTTATGCGGCGTATTCTTCTCGGTTTGAGGCGATACCTGAGTAGAAGGGGGAGGGATACTCTTTGGGCCTGAACCTTCTTCATCTTCTGCGTCTCCGTCTTCCACGGAATCGAGCAGATCAGACAAGGAGGTATGACTGGCTAATTTCTCAACTGCAGATTCGAGCTTACGAATCTTGCTGTTGATGTCCTCTTTCCATAGCGAGTCGCTCTCCAGGATCATTTGAAGCGATTTATTAACAGCACACGGTAAGCCACGTTTCTTGCATCTTGAACACGGTGGTTGCGAATCTTTCATATGGCATTTGATCTTCTGCTTCCTACATGCCACACATGCTGTGATCCTACCTATGCACGCACACGTCGGACCGTCAGCATATGTCTGAATAGTGTTGCATATGCCAGCAGGATCCCCTTGGTTACCTACGCGTGATGCCCGGCGGCTGCTCTGCACCGTTATCCCGCACCGAGATGGTCGCTGACGGCGATGCACTCATCGTTCTCTAGGCGGCGAGAAGACCTCATCGGTCACTTCGCCGGTGGACGATAAGGTGAGGTCGCCGCAAATATGCCAAGCCGGACCACCAGATGTGGCTAGCGGCTCGCGTCCCTTTGAGACGACAACTGACTTCCACGTGCAACTTCGACTGGCTCTCTTCACCTCTACGATCCAAACCACCAACATCTTTCCCCCCTTGTGATGCTGTTACTCCACCAGCAACGACAACTCTCGAGATGCGGTCTTCTCGCCGACATCAACGTTCCGCCGAGTTTCCTTCGACTGCCAACGTCTAGCATTGGAGATGGAACGAACTCGAACCACGAATGCGATGTCTCATGAACTCCCACGTGGGATCGAGGCCGCTGTCATGTTCGCTGCCCTGGATATGTTCAGCATCACGGCAGAGTTACGATTGCGGCCGCGTGGCCGACAGACGGCAATGTCCATTGACCTGGGCGACCTTATATCTACCACGGTGAGCTCCCATAATGAAGGATCGTTGGGACAATCATCCAGAACACCTTCTCAACTGAGCACTTGTCCTTGTTTCATCAGTCTCTGCTGTCTACAGCTTCTCGTATATCTCTACCAAAATGGGCAAGATATTGGACAACGTCAAGTTCCTTTGCATTGCAGGTGTCGGCTTGTTTGGCGACGGGTATGTTCTGCAAGATCGTCCAGGTACATGACGAAGCATGTACTGAGCATATTCTTCTCCCAGATGGCTCAACATCACCATCGGCCTCGTTATTCCGATGATCGGCTATCTGTATTTCACGGATGACGGGGGAGCAGTGCCAACAGTCTCCGGATCTGTCATCAAGGGTGGATTATCGGTCGGTTTCCTTGACGTCCTCAAATGACATCGACTGACACAACGGTGTAGATTGGCATGATCCTTGGCCAACTTTCGTTTGGCTTGTTCGGAGACGCTCTGGGAAGACACAAAGTCTATGGCAAAGAGCTTATCATCACAATCTTTGGAACTCTACTTCTCATCGTCCCGCCAACATACCTCGGCCATGCTGGCATTGTTGCTTGGCTCACGACCTTCCGCATAATCACTGGAGTGGGCATTGGGGGTGGTAAGCACTTTGCTCCTCGTTGTGCATGTAGAAGAGCAAGGCTGATCGCTTGCGCAGACTACCCTATGTCGTCTTCACTCTCCGCTGAGCACAATCCCATGGGCTCCCGCGCGAAGCTCATCTTGACAGTCTTCTCCTTCCTTGGCCTGGGAAGCGTTTCCGCCGGTGTCACGTACATCATCCTTCTAGCAGCATTCAGGGAGGCCATCAAAAGCAACATCCATCACTTGCAATGGGTCTGGCGACTGTTGTTCGGCATCGGTCTGGTGCCGCTGATCGCTACTTTGTACGCAAGGTTGACGATGAAAGAAAGCAAGCCATACGAGAAATACGTATCGACCGACACGGGTCTAATCGGAGAGGACAAGAGAGGGTTGAAGGAGCAATTCGCTGACTTCAGGATCTACTTCTCGCAATGGAAGCATGCCAAAACGTTAGTTGGTGTGTGCGCATCGTGGTTCCTGTTGTGAGTCTTACCCGCCTTTGGGCTCGCTGTCCATTGCCTCTGCAGCCCCCGAAGCATGGTCTGACCGATGGGCCGGGCTCTTCACGTTGCAAACGCCCTTTCCTATGTCTCAGCGGCTGACTGAGCATAATGCAGTGACATCGCTTTCTACGGGATCAACCTCAATCAGTCCATCATCCTTGGAGCAATTGGATACGGCACTGGGGCCACCCCTTATGAGACTCTGTGGAATACTGCAATTGGGTAAGCTGGCCTCCAAACGTCTTCGAGCACGCACTGACGATGGCGCAGCAATATCATCGTCGCTGCCGCGGGATATCTGTAAGCTACCGTCCTCCCACACCGAATGGAGAACGGTCACTGACTCCTCCAGCCCTGGCTTTTACATCGGCATATTCCTCCCGGATGTCGTCGGTCGCGTCAGCCAACAAGCCATTTGCAGCGCTCTCGTTACGTTGCTGTATGCCATCTGGGCTGGCGTCACCAACCACACGTCTACAGCAGGCCTGATGATTCTGTTCACCTTGTCTCAATTAGTCCTCAACAGCGGACCCAACTGTACGACGTTCCTCCTGCCAGTCGAGGTCTTTCCAACTAGAGTCCGAGGCTGCGCTCACGGCATTGCTGCAGCATCTGGCAAGGCGGGTGCTGTACTTACGGCGTTTGCTTTTGGTACTGTTGCGGAGAAGATTGGCATCAATGGCGTGTTGGGCCTCTTCTCCGGGATCATGGCTCTTTGCACGCTAGTCACTCTGCTCATTCCAGAGCCAAGGGGAAAGACTCTGGATGAGATAGAGCGTGGTGCCTTGTACGGCGAGGTCGCTAGTCCCTCAGACACAAGCGTTTCTTCGGGAGAGTTGGGCCGTGTTGCTGTGCATGCTAAGGGTGATGATGGTGTGAAAGACCAGGTTTAAGGGCAACTACACGAAATGCTAACTTGGCCACGAGGTTGATGAAAACATTTCGGGCATCCCAGCGTGTCTCCGCGTGATCCGCTTGGTAGCAGATTGATACATACAACATCATAGAAAACTCTTGCTTTCAGACCTTGAGGCCGACCGGTCGTTGATGCTGCAGATTTCACTTTGGAATCTCCAGGAGTGCTATGTTGTTCTGCCAACCAGCGGCCACCCATCCGAATACCTCTAGAGCAAATGTGTATTTTCTTATCCGCTTAGCATCAATCAGTTGTATCTACGGCGAGAGGATGCCGTGCGGAAAACTCCAATGATTTAAAACCGCAAACGCCGTAAGGAATTTAGTCAGCCGCACTCCTACGGCCGATGGGGTTAACGCTCTTTCTTGGTACGAGTTCAAAAGGCAGAAGCACTCTTTTAGAATATAAGGTAGAGCTCGCAAAACAACTGCAGCAATATCGATCGACGTATAGAAGAAACCGTTACACGTCTTCTTCAAATACAGTAGCACAATGCCTCCACCCCAAGGAACATGGAACCCACTCGAAGGGCCAGGCGACTACACCACCACCAAGACCGTCCACAGTGATGTGAGTGTATTCAACCACTTCCTCAGAAACGACGTACCAACTAACGCATCTTAGTCGTACCCAGCAATCGACCCAACAAAAGCAAACCTCTCGGGCAAAGCAGTGTTCGTCTCAGGGGGTTCTCGAGGGCTCGGTAGATCAATGGCGCTGTCCTACGCTCGAGCTGGAGCTTCACAGATCGCAGTTGGGGCTCGCTCGAACCTCTCGAAAGTTGCTAGCGATTGTAAGACAGCTGCAAAAGAAGCCGGGAAGCAGGAGCCGGAGGTGTTGTGTCTTGTGATGGACATTACTGACCAAAGCAGCGTCGAGAGAGCATGCCGGAGGATTGGAGAAGAGTTCGGGAAGTTGGACGTCGTGATCAATAATGCCGGGGTTATTGGCGATATGGTATCGATCGGTGATAGTACTCTAGATTCATGGTGGCAAACTTGTGAGTCCATCTCTGGTGGGCTCGGCCGAGCAGGGAAGCTGATGAACGTCCAGACAACGTCAACGTCCGAGGCCCTTACCTCGTCATGCGAGGGTGCTTGCCACTTCTTCTGAAAGGCGAGCTAAAGACGGTTGCCACAGTTGCGAGCGTGGGAGCCCTGGTCGTGATGCCAACACTCAGCGACTACCAATCTTCGAAGCTAGCGGCGCTCCGAATCACCGAATTCTTTGCAAAGGAGAATGCGGAACAAGGCATTATAGCCTTCAGCATCCATCCCGGGAACATACTCACGGACATAGTAGGCATGGGCGAAGGCATGGATGACGCACTGAAGGCTGTTTTCACGGAATCGCCGGAGCTGGCGGGGGACAGCCTGGTATATCTCACGAAGGAAAGGCGGCCGTGGATAAGCGGACGGTATCTCAATGTTACCTGGGACCTTCCGGAGCTGGAGAGCAGGCGAGAAGAGATTGTGGACGGAGACTTGTTGAAGGTCCGGCTGGCACTCCCGTAATAGCAGAACGTGCTCGCAGGCGTATCGGTTAGGTTTGGTGGTCGTAGTAAGTCTCCCTTGCAGCGTCGATGACAGCCCTCATCCGCTCTGCGGGAACTTTCTCTTCCCTCTCATATGTGTATAGGCCATTCTCTTCTTGCAAGATGTCGGTCAATTGTGTCCACACAAAGCCGCACACGATGCCAGACTTCACCGTGGCCGTGATGATTTTCTCGACCCGTTTGAGCAAATCCGATGAGTCATCAGCGGTGGTATAACCCCAACCATCCTTCTGCTTCCCGGCAACCCGCACGCCGCCGAATTCTGTACATAGGATCGGCGCCCCTGGTTTGTGCTGCGTTCCTGGGTCGTACAATCCGTTCGCGCCGTATATGGGCTTCACAAACATTTGCTTCTGTGTCGGCCAAGCTGTGTCGTCGTCAGCGTTCCATGCACATGCATCACAGTCAACATCACTCACGCTGCTCTAAGATTGATCGGAAGTTTCTGCATCTTTCGGCCATGCCGTCGGCGTCTGCATAGTCGTGGAAGGTCGAGAGATCGCTCAGGACGTGCTCCCACCCGCAGTTGTCGTTGATTGGTCTCGTGGGATCCAGTGCCTTTGTGGAGTAGTAGAGACTTCGTAGGTGATCTCTCTGACGTGTCTGCGAGATCGATAAGCGAACGGCCATTCTACTACCGCGACTCCACTTACGTTGTTCTTGAGGTCTGGGTAGCCCCAGCTCTCGTTTGCTGGAGTCCAGGCGACGATGCAAGGATGGTTAATATCCCTCCTCACCATCTCCATCCACTCTTGGTCGAACCGCTCGATCATGTCCACGCTGAACCGGAATGCTGAAGCCATTTCTCCCCATACGAGAAAGCCCAGTTGATCTGCGTAGTACATAAACAACGGGTCCTCGACTTTCTGGTGCTTGCGGCAGCCGTTGAAGCCCATCGCTTTCGACAGCTCGATGTCTTTTTTTAGTGATTTTGAGTCTGGTGGTGTCATCAGAGTCTCCGGCCAGTAGCCTTGATCAAGAAAAAGTGCTTGGAAGTACGGTCTGCCGTTGAGACGAAGGCTTTCGTCGCCTTTTGTCCAGTTGATAGATCTCATGCCTGTCGTTGTGTGGACTTCATCGAGCAGCTTATCCTCAGCATCGAACAATCGAAGTGTGAGATCGTAGAGAGTCGGGTGCTCCGGTGACCAAAGTGCCACGTCGTTTCGCCAGCAGGCCGCATCGGATGGCGGATTGGACCGTAGGAAGTTGCCCGACAGCTTCTCCATCTGCTCGTTCGACAAGCGCATGTTATGATTGAAGCGGGCAAAGTTCTCTTGTGGTAGCTTCTTCTTGTCCGAAGTCTTCACAACAGTGCCGGAAAGACTCGTTTCCAGCTGGACACTGCACTGCTGGCCAGCTCTGCGTCCAAAGACAACGATTCTCGCATCTAACTTCCCACCTTCTATGTCTTGCGAACGTATGATAGTGCCATGGCTACTGTCAGCGAGCCTGAGGGGCGGCACGCTCTCGAGCCACACATCCTGCCAAATGCCACTAGATGGGGTGTAGTAGATCGATTCTAGTTTCGGCTTCCAGTACTGCTTACCACGCGGCTGAGTCAAGTCAGTCGCTGAGTCGAAGACCCTCACAGTTAAACGATAATCACGCTCTGATTTTGACTGAGGAGATACGGCATCTGTGAGGTCCAGGTCGAAAGGGACATGGCCGCCTCTGTGCTCCCCAATAAAGCTGCCATCAAGCCAGATTTTTGCTGCATAATCAACAGCACCAAAGCGAAGCTGCAGTCGGTAGCCGTCATGCTTTTCGCCGTCCGTCCGTATGTCTTGGATCATGCGCTCGTACCAAAGAGTCTCGTGCACCTCTTCCAGGTGGATTCCAGACGCCTCGGATTGGAAGACAAACGGCACCTGGATGGTTCGAGGAGAGTCCTTGTCCACGTCAATGTCCTGCAGTCCCTGTTTGTGCCACTGATGAGAAAGGCCAATGTCCTTGTCGTCGAAAAGAAAGTCCCACTGCCCGTTTAGAGACTGCCACTGGAGGTCAGGGCGCTGGAAGTCCGGGCGAGGGTAATGCTCGTCCGTCGATACAGGCATGGCCCTCATTACCATCTTTTCGTAAATAAAGTATTCCGACTCACAATGAGCTGGTATGTAAAGAAGCCTAAGGTACAGAGCTGAATGTTGTTGCTCGTCAAAGGTGGTGTCCAAGAAGTGGAGCAACAACGACCCCTGCGCTTCGATCAGGCCTCGCGGACAACATTACCTCAAAACCACCACCATCTCCACCACGACACCAATCACGCCACTTGAGGACATCTAACAGCGTGCGCGCGATCATGACGGGGTCGATAGCAAATCCCGATTTACCACAGCCACCTACTGGCAAGTACCCAGCTAAAGCTCACTGTCGGCGCGTCGCCAAGTGGATAGCGGAACATGGGGGTCCTACATCTGGAGTCCTCTATCTCGAAGGCAGAGGGACGGAGATGACGGAGGTGAGTAGGAGCCTGCATGACTTACAGCGGTTTTCTGACTTCTACTGTGTCTGGAATCATACTGATATGGACTCTACAGGACGATGATCAGGCGACACACTTCAGGTAAAGCAACCTGGTACGCCGAAGCCGTCTAACTCACTAACAGGATGAACACAGGCAACGCCGCCACTTCTATTACCTGACGGGCTGTGATCTACCGGACTGCTTCTTCGCGTACGACATTACGGCAGACAAGAGTACCCTCTGGATCCCGCCGGTCGATCCAGAATACGTAATGTGGGCCGGCATGCCTTTGCTGCCAGATGAAGCTCTTAAGCGCTACGACGTGGATGCGGTCCTTACCTCAGACGAGCTGACGTCTGGCGCAAGCCTTACGCAGATGCTACAGAAGCAGGAGACCGTGGTCATGGTCATCAAGGACCGCGCTGACCTAGCCATCTTCCACTCCAAGAAGCTAAGGGCTTACAACCCACTCATCAACTTCGACCATGCACGGCAGGGCATTGAGGCCTGTCGAGTCGTCAAGGACGAGCATGAGGTTGCCATGATTCGGCACGCAAACGCAGTCTCATCCTACGCTCATGAACGCATATTAGCATCCGTGAGGAGCGCAAAGAATGAACGCGAACTCAACGCTGTTTTTGTGATGCACTGCCATGCAAACGGCTGCAAGGAGCAGGCCTACGGGTGTGTATGCGCGTCCGGAACTAACGCCAGCACACTCCACTATGTCCACAACGATGTGTCTTTGGAAGGGAGACTGAACCTGCTTATCGATGCTGGCTGCGAGTACCAGTGCTACTGCTCTGATATCACACGGTCTTTCCCACTCAACGGCAAATTCACGACCGAGAGCCGGCAGATATACGAGCTTGTGCTGGAGATGCAGACGAAGTGCATGGGTATGATCAAGGCTGGAGTTATGTGGGAGGACTGCCACATGCTCGCTCACCGGACAGCCGCCGAAGGACTGCAAAAGCTGGGCATCCTGAACAAGGACCTGTCACTACAACAGATCATGGACTCAAAGATCACATGTCGCTTCTTCCCTCATGGCCTGGGCCATTATCTCGGCATGGATACCCACGACGTTGGCGGCAATGCCAACTACGCCGACGAGGACGAGTGCTTCCGCTACCTCCGCATTCGTGGAAAACTCCCCGCCAACTCTGTTGTGACCAACGAGCCTGGCATTTACTTCCGCGAGTTTCCCTTCAAAGCTGAGTTGAAGGAGGGCAAGTGGGACGGCATTGTCGATCAAAAGGCACTGGAACCCTACTGGGAAGTTGGTGGTGTCCGGATCGAGGACGACATCTTGGTGCTGGAAGGCGGCTGCGAGAATATGACAACAGTGAAGAGCTCTGTTGAGTATATCGAGACGGCTGTGAGTGCTGGATGATTGCGAGCAGACTTGACCCAGGCCTTGTGAGAAGCTGCCACGGGAGATCTTGGCCACGGCTGGCTTACTACGCCGTCAGTCAGCATTCTGCGGCATCAATTCATGTTGAATGCAACACGATCTCCACGACGTCCACAGCCTCGATGAAGCACGCTCACGATGATGAAGCTGTCAGCACGTACTCTCAATGCTCGTTCAATATATGATTACGTCATAGATCAACGTTTCGGAAACATGTATGCCGATTCTACATTTATGCACTTTGGTGACGATTAAAACAGAAAAACCGGCATCACCAAGCTTCGTAACGAAAAGTTGCTGGATTGAATCGGCGTGCGGAGCAGCAGAGCATACTGCCACTGTACAAATTGTTTAACATTGACCTTAGATTTTAGCCCACCACAAACAGCTCGGTTACCTCCACCACCATTGCATTCCTTACAACGCAAAGACCGCCCAGAATCTTCTTCGACATTGAGATATCAACACTCTTCACTCTTCCGGGCTAGTGCTCAGTTACAATGGAGAGACTACTCACCAACATTAAGGAGCTTCCAGTCTCAATTCAATTCATGGGACTCTGCTCAGTCCTCGCCCTAGTATACGCCTTGACCACTCGTGAGCGTCCACACGCAGGCATACCAGTCATCACCATCTCTGAAAAAGGCTGGAAGCGCCTCTTGCCAGCCAATTCGGCTGGATCACAAAATGCTCAGAAATTCTGGAGAAGGGCTCAAACGAATGTCAAAGTTGCTTCCAGGTCCTCACCAGCTCTGGCTATAAGATCATTGTTCCAAACCGCTTCGCGAATGAGATCAAGAGTCATTCAGACCTGAACTTCAACGAGGCTTTTGCTAAAGACTTTCCGATCGGCTACCCGGGTTTTGATGGGTTCAAGCATGGTCTTGAGGATTCGACGTTCATCCAGACTGTTGTGAGGGTGAAGCTAACACAGAGCCTGGGTCTGGTCACAGACGATCTGGTCGAGGAGACAGATGCCTGTATGCGGGAGTACTTTGGGGAGAGCGAGGAGTGGCAGACGCAGCCGCTGAAAGAAGCCATTCTCAATCTCGTCGCTAGGCTATCCTCCCGTGTCTTCTTGGGCAAAGACCTCTGTCGCGATCCAGCATGGCTGAACATATCAAAGAATTACACCGTCGACGTCTTTATGGCGGCCAACCTGATGCGCCTGGTTCCTGGTCCACTACGACCTCTGCTATACTGGTTCATCCCCACGAATACCCGACTCAGACGAGAAGTCAGAGATGCCCGTCAGCTGATCCTTCCAGAGGTGGAAAGGAGACGGAAACGAGCCGAAGACGCTCTCGAGGCAGGAGAGAAGCCCCCAAAGACAGCGGACACGATAGGTTGGATGGTCGAGATCGCCCAGGCTCGTGGCAGAGCTGTGGACTACGTTCCTGCCCAGCTTTCGCTGACAATGGCCGCGATCCACACGACCACCGAGACCACCACGAAATGCATTTTGCAGCTTTGCGATACACCAGAAATTGTTCAGCCGCTGCGGGAAGAAGTGATCCAGGTCCTACGTGAGGAAGGGTGGACGAAAGTGGCATTGGGAAAGATGCGGCTGCTTGATAGCTTTCTAAAGGAAGTGCAGAGGACGCATGGGTTAGCGACGAGTAAGTCACACCCACTTAAGTATCCATCCCGGTAGACTGATGATGCGTTAGCATCCATGAACCGCCTTGTCAAGAACGACATCATCCTCTCCGATGGCACAAAGCTCCCAAAAGGTAGCCGAATCCTTGTCCCAGACGATCGTACTCACGACCCGTCCATCTTCCCAGAGCCGGAAAAGTTCGACGTGTCCCGCTTCCTCACCTTGCGCGAGCAGTCTGGAGGTGAAAGTAAGCACCAATTCGTAACGACCACGTCTGACCACCTGGGCTTCGGACACGGTCAGCATGCGTGTCCTGGACGCTTCTTTGCGAGCAATGAGATGAAGATTGCTTTGAGCTTTATACTTCTGCGGTATGACCTCAAATTTCCTGATGGAGAGGGTAGACCAAAGGATCTTGCTTTCGAGACGGCCAATATGACGGCTCCAAATTTAAAGGTCCAGATCAGGAGGCGGAAAGAGGAGATTGATGGGAGGGACCCGCAGCAACCATTGCAGGCAGCTTAGCCAATTGATACACAGAAAATAACACTGTAACGCAGCCACAGGATGTACTTTCGGGATGCTTCTGTTCATACAATACAGTGAGGGTTTAAACCTCGATCACTACCTTCTTCGCACTCACACCCTCCTTGTTCTTATCCATCCCCTTCTGCACATTCTCCAGGCCCTTCCCAATCACCAACGGCTCCGGCACAGCTCTGAACTTCCCACTCTCAAGCCCCTTTGGAAGGTAGTCCGCCCAAATAGGGTGCGTCATATCGTTGACACCAAAGACCTGGCCCACCTTCACTGAGCTAGGTGGATTCTCAGGGCCTCCCAGCACGACCGGAAGGCTTCCGCCACCAAGCTTCTCGATGATTGGGACCGTGTGCTTGTAGGACTTGTCTTGCTCGGAGATGGCATCGTAGACGCCGACGAAGGTACCGCCGACTTTCTTGACTGCGGCGACGACATCGTCTACGACGCTGGCGTTCTTGTAGTCGATGACCTTTGAATGTGTCAGTGCTTGGATCTGGAAAACGGGAACAGCAATTCTCTACCTCAGAAGCTCCAAGGCTCTTGCAGAATTCGTGGTTTTGCTGGGACGCAGTCGCGACGACTTTGGCTCCCGATGCGGCAGCAAGTTGGATGACCATAGAACCGACTGAAGAGCTGCCTCCCCAGACAACGATCGTCTTGCCGGAAGAAGATGGGTTGAACGACGGCATAGGAAGACCGAGATAGCCACTCGACTGGTCAGAATAAAGTCCCACGGCGGCGGTGTCCAGAGCCAAGGGAATGACGGAGCCCTGAGCAAAGGACATGCTGTCCGGGATTTTGGCGGTCTTCGCCGCTGCCGCCCGGCTGTAGAGCTGGAAGCCACCGTCTTCGGGCTTGCTGGTGACGAGGCTGAGCGTGTGTCTAATCAAAAAGTCAGTGTCATCGAACCGGGTCGTTGGGGGAATCATGAACGGACGATGTGACTCTGTCGCCCTTCTTGAAGCTCGACACACCCTCCCCAACTTCCACTACCTCGCCAGCAACGTCCTCTCCCAGTACTGCTGGCCACTGCTGGATGAACAGTCCTATTTCGATTGTCAGTTGTGGTTCGCTCAAAATGAGGAAATTCGGCCGAACTCACCATAGTCCTGAATCTTCCAGTCTACGGGGTTAATGGCAATGGCTTTGTTGCGAATCACGATCTGGCCTGCCTCTGCTTTCGGCATAGGTGCCTCAGCAACACGGAGCTGGGCGGCCTTCCCATCGATCCAAGCGGCTTGGTTGTTCGAAGACATGATGCAGGTACGGAAGATGGAGTAAGAAGCTTGTTGTTGAGTGTGAAAATTCAAAGTTGATGGTGGATGATGGACTGTCGTTTGCCCTAAGGTGTTCAATTATATATTCTCGGACTTCTCTGCAACCTGTCACGGTCTTTCGGGACTTAGAAGACGTGGAGTTGTCTCTGTAATCAAGACATGTAAGGTTTCGCAGTAGTGACGACAGGTACCGTACAAGCCTGCATGTGGCAAGGATTTGCGAACCATATTTGCCAGAAATCAATCCTCCCGAGGAGGTCTGGGTCTTCAGCTCATTCAGCAACGGAATGGAAAGCGCGATGGATGGGACATCAGACATTCGGTTGTGGGGTGACTGCCTTAGAGTGACTGTTGTCAACTTTTAGCAGCATCGAGATTACGAATCTTCAAGTGACCTGACTCGCCACATACCATTGGCTTGCCAATATTCTCGTTTCGACTTCTAAACCACCGTGTCTCTGGAGCGGTGAGCTGGTGGAAGGGATCTAAAAGCCAGAGAGGAATGCTTCAGCAGCAGCAAGATATAGAGAGTTACGCAAGGCAACTCCATGAGTGCCCACGATGGCGCGCCTCGGCGGCAAGTAAAGAGCGTCATGTACAACGCTGCTCCGGGAACACATCACACCGGATTATACCAACTCACTGCTTTCGAAGAAGACTTTGAACAGTCCTCTGCCCTAACTTGGAGAGAATGATTGATGGCCACCAGACAGTGTATGCCTTTGCCGCGACAGGCCATGATCGCGGAAGCGTGTTGATCCCAAGGAGCAGCCGTCCGTTCGACTATGTCTGCGATGCCTGAAGTCCTGTTCATGAGCGGCAGTGTTCAAACATGAGGGGCGAGGCGAAGCTTTGGGCATGAGCAGGATAGTGTTGGATCTGAGTAATAGCCAATATCTGGCTGCTGGTAACGATGAGGGCAACAAACCCAAGGTTTTCGCACTCATCCCACGGCACCTGGACTTATACTCCAGCTGCTTGAGCCGGTCGAGGGAGCATACAGCCCGGGAGTTATTCATGAGCTGGATGCCGGGCCTATGTCAGTGCCACGGCCTGAAGTGCATCGTTCAGCGGAACTTCTGATGAGCAATAAATATCTCGAATGAGACGTTTTGGTGGTGGTAGCGGAGGATAAGAGTGCTCACAATCTGCGTGTGGGTGTTTAATCAGCAAAATCACTCTCGTCCGGTGCGGCGCGTCTCTATGTCCGGGACAACAACAGCATCCTCAGCGTCCGTGCGCGCTGGAAGCGGCCTAGCCTCGACAAAGTTACTCCGTCGCCCACGTCGGATGCTGGGAGAGACGCTGCCGAGAACGCCAACTTCTGGAACCGGAGCATCCTTGGACCTAAACCATCTCAATGGCTGGTCTCTACAGTACGATTCGGGCAATGAACCAAAAGTTTGACCACGCTTTGTGTGATAGCCTTCGACTCCATTGCTGTCGCAGGATGCTCACGTCGATGTCGATTGGTCCCAATGGCAAGCCTCATACTCCTCGGGCAGAGTCTGATTTTACATATAAGAGAGCGCTGCAGTAGCCAGTCTTGCCATGAAAAAGATAAGTCTCATACCTCCAGAGTTCTCCTGGCTCAGTATCCTTCAATCACTCCACTATTCAACACTCGATCATGCCGGACATGAAGCCAATCACACTCTGGGGCCACCCCTTCGCACCCAACCCGCTCAAGGTCGCTATCATCCTCTGCGAGCTCGACATCCCACACGAGATCAAAATCGTCGCTTTCGAAGACGTGAAGCAAGAGCCTTTCCTGAAGCTCAACCCGAACGGCCGTATGCCCGCCATCGAAGACCCCAACACCGGAATCGTTCTCTGGGAGAGCGGCGCCATCATCGAGTACCTCATCGAAACCTACGACACCGAGAATAAGCTCAGCTATGCAGACTCTCCCGAGAAGTGGGCGCAGAGCAGCTGGAAGCATCTGCAGATGAGCGGACAGGGACCGTACTACGGTCAGCTGGTGTGGTTCAGCAATGTAAACCCCCACCCTGTCAAGATGCTGCAGCTTCGTCTGAGCAATTCTGACTCCATAGCAGTTCCACCAAGAAAAGCTTCCATCCGTCATCTCCCGCTACGAGAAAGAGTTGGACCGCGTCGTGTCCGTCCTCGAACTGCAGCTCACCAGAACTGGGAAACCCTACCTCGTCGGCGACAAGTGCACCTATGCTGATCTGATGTTCATTCCATGGCACCGTGCGATCCCAGGGCAACCAACGCATGACTTCTTCACGAAGACGTGGCCGGAGAAGTACCCGGTCAGCTATGAGTGGAATCAGAGGTTGCTGGCGAGGGATGGGGCGAAGAAGGCTTTGGCAGATGGGCAGAAGCTGATGCAACGGTCGCATTAGCAGGCCGGGGAAGGTTTGAACGTTGTCTGGAAAGTCGTGTAGCTTGGAGAGGCACTGATCAGATAGAGGAATATTGATTTATCAACACTTTCGAGAAGATTTGTCAGAATAGTGCCTTTCATAATCCACGAGTTACTATAAGTTGTCCCTTGTGAAGTCGCGATCATTCACTCGCACCATCACAGTATGCTGTTCATGCCTGTCGAGTGTGTAGAGGACCTGAAGTTGTGTTGAAGTTTGCACGCGACAATCAGGTGCAGGCTCACATTACGTCATCCGTCATCTCTCACTCGAGCTTTCATGCGATTGTCGCGTTCTTTCACTTCTCTTATAAAAGCACTCCGAACCAAACGAACAGTAAGGTAGAGCAATGTCACAGACAACAGACATGCAACAAGCAGCCAAATCCTTCTTCTCCTCCCCTCACTTCGCCGTCGCCGGCGCTTCAAGCACTCCCTCCAAATTCGGGCACAAAATATTCGTCTGGTACCTCCAGCGTAACCTCCCCGCCATCCCTCTCAACCCCACCTGCTCCGCCGTTACCGTCCGTAACAAGCAGTATGACACTGTCGGCTCACCGTCGAAGCTACAAGATCCGCAGCATACCAGCTTATCAGTCATCACCCCTCCGCCTGTTACAGCCAAGCTACTGCAAGAAGCGAAGGAGGCGGGCGTGCGCGCTGTTTGGCTGCAGCCCGGGAGCTTCACGGATAAAGAGCTCGAGTACGCTAAGAAGGAGTTCCCGGATGCTGCGGTGGGAGGGTTTGGGGGAGGTACAGTCGGTGGGGAGGGGTGGTGTGTTTTAGTGGACGGGGACACGGCAATGAGGGCTGCGGGACGGCAAGAGAGGCTTTGAGATGGCTATAATGCCTGCCATAGAGAGACAAAGGCTGGCTTCGTCCGGTCTGCAAAGAAGAGGCGAAGGCGTGCTTCTGGGATACATCACGACCGGACGCAGCCGTGCAGCACTCGCAAAACAAACAACCTGGCACTTTGCCACGCAGAACTCGATTACAACCCTTGGCGAGACATATATGTATGCGCTCCGCTATGCCAGCCTTGACGTGGCCTCGCAGCGAAGATATGTCTTCGTAGAAGACGCATCACGAGGAAGCTACTGCTTGCTCCGGCACGCTGCGCTGATTTCGCGTTGCTTACACTATCGGTGTGTGAAGTGTTAATGGCCCGGAAGTTCATGAGAAATTGCGGACAATGGCTTGAACAGATAGGCAACGGGTAGGCATAAAGAACAGGGGAGAACGAGATAGCAGCATCGACAATCGAGAATACGCCAGCCCCAACAGAGACGACTCGATAGGCGGCTCAGCAAGGTGCTCCATCATCAGACAAAAGGCCATCGGAGCCGACGAATTGACATCTTTTGACGCCCAGCCTGTATGCTTTTTCTCAGCTCCTACGCGGCAGGCGTCACTGCAGCATTGAACGTGATCGCGGATGAGGGGACTGACGCCGAAGGGTCTATCGCAATTCCTGCTTTTTACTTCAACTACCGAGACTAGTTTCGATTCAGCATGTGCAGAGACCCCGACTGACTTATCGGTCTGCATAGCGCATAGCACTATGGCCCGGTCCGGACGATCGATCACTTGAAACCCGGCTCTGATCGATGTCTTTTCCAGGAACTCGGTAAGATCTCAGTAAGCCATGTTTGTGCGGTACGGTCGACGGAAGCATGCTCGCATGTCTGATGAGCCCTGCCAACAATTGTTCACATAAAGACCGATCTCCAGCATGATCCCGAAGGCCAGAAGCCGGTACTTTGGTGCGCCAGCGCACTTGTTGTGGGTACCCTCTATCCACAAGCCTATCTCGATCTATGGCTGAACTGCTAAGGTAAGTCGTCCACGAGCGTGCCAGCGAAGCCAGTCCGAAAGCTCGGTGGTCCTCTGACATGAGATATTCGACTGTTTCCAACGCACTAAGCTCGATTCTCATGATACAGAAGCCGAATCATGGTATCGAATGCCGCACGATGAAGTTCGGTCAAGGTCGTCAGCCTCTGCATCAACACGGACTTGGCAGACCCCAGTCAAAACTCAAATTCAGAGCCCGACCCTCGCGAGAGCATCACCCAATGGACCATCAGGACCGTCATTCGTTATCTCAAGCGAATCGATTAGCATGCACTTTCCACTTGCAGTCATTCCAGGTTTTTTCCTTCGACGTTAGTCGCCGTTTTTCAACACTTCTCAACCAGCGATATGAGTCGGTCTGGTCGGCGTCCCTACTCAATGAGGCGTAAACAACGGATCTTCTACGGTCTCGGGCATTCCAACATGACGTGCGTGGTGGGCACTTCAACTGTCGATGTCGACACTGTCGAGAGATCTCTTCAGCTAAGGTAGGTATGCTTTGAAGTAAATGATTTTGTCCTTCTCCTCTTTGAACATACCTCCAACATACCTCTTTTTACCGCAGGTTAGCTTGCCACAATACACCACCTACATACAATGACATCGACACGGCAAGCATCGACGGCCGAGCACTCGTTCAAAGGCGACTCCGCCTCCGAGAAGAGCAGAGGAGACCATGGGGACAGTCAATTCGGCCCCTCGAGTTCCAATGATGTCGAGAAGAATATGCCGCAGCCCGAGCAGCCGCCCGAACCATCAAACCTCGTCGAATGGGACGGGCCACAAGATCCAAACAACCCCCAGAACTTCGCGACTGCCCGAAAATGCAGGATAACTGCCGTGGCTGCCTTGATGACCTTCGTCATCTCGTTCGGCTCGTCCGTCTTCTCTACGGCCACTGAGGTGACTGCAGAAGAATTCGGCACCAGCAATGAGGTGATGATCTTGGGAGTCAGTCTATATGTGCTCGGGTTCGCGTGCGGTAAGACACCACTGTTTGGACTCCCTCTGGTAGGCGATAACTAACGACCACTAGGTCCGTTAGTCTGGGGACCGCTCTCAGAGGCCGGGTATGGGCGCCGCACACCTCTCATGGCCGGCTTTTTTGGCTTCCTCATCTTCCAGATTCCGGTCGGAGTAGCACAGAACCTGCAGACGATATTCCTGTGTCGATTTTTCGCTGGAGCATTTGGGTCGTCTCCGCTCGCTATCGTCGCCGGCATGTACGTGGACTTTTGGGACACGGTGTCTCGAAGCGTGGCGACGATGTTCTATTCGGCGGGTGTGTTCGCAGGACCAGCGCTCGGGCCGATTATTGGAGAGTAAGGTGATTGCTGGGGTAGCTCAGTGTTCAGGGCACTGACGGGTGACAGGTTTACCGTCAAGAACCAAAGTCTTGGATGGAGATGGACGGCATGGTTTACCCTCATCATGGGCGCGACCGTGTTTGCCTTCGCCCTGTTCATCATTCCCGAGACGCATGCACCCACCCTGCATCAGCGCAAGGCCAATCGTCTCCGACAAGAGACTGGAAACTGGGCCCTGCACTCCAAGTCTGTAAGTTGGATTCTCCGAGCTCGACGTTATTGAGCGTGTTTCAGGACTCCAGAGACTTGACTAACCGTTCTCAACCTCGCAGGACGAAGATCCGGTCCACTGGAAGATGCTGCTCATGAAGTACGGCATCAAACCAATGCGCATGCTGACGCAGGAGCCGATTCTGATCATATTCACCCTCTACATGAGCTTGGTGTACTCGATCCTCTACCTGGCCTTCTTCGCCTACCCCATCAGCTTCGAGTACGACCGCGGGATCGAATTTGGCGTCTCCTCGCTTCCATTCGTGGCTATTTTCATCGGCGTCCTGATTGCTTGTGCCGTGATGATCTTTGAGACCAAGATTATCTACACCCCGAAGTTGGTAAAAGCAAAGAAGCTGATCCCCGAGGAGCGATTAATACCAATGTTCATTGGCTCGCCTGTGTTGGTCGTTGGCCTGTTCTGGTTTGCCTGGACTTCCTTCCCATCGATCAACCCTTGGCCACAGATCATCTCCGGCGTGTTCATCGGATGCGGCTTTGTCATGGTCTTCATGTCCGGCATCATCTATCTGGTGGACGTGTACCTTTTCGATGCTAACTCGGCGCTTGCGGCTAATGCTTTCGTCCGAGCCGCAATGGCTGCTGGATTCCCATTGTTCGCAACTCCGATGTACAGTAAACTAGGTGTCCAGTGGGCGACAAGCCTTATTGGGTAAGTGCATCGCAGCCGCCTAGCTTGAGATGCGTGCTGACACCGTTTCTGAACAGATTCTTATGCTTGGCCCTCTTGCCGGCACCTTTCCTGTTCTATAAATACGGCAAGCGTGTCAGGAGCTGGAGCAAGTTCGCTTACGACTTGGGATAGCGGCTTGGATGTAGAATGGCAGGCAGCCATCCAGCACGCATGTAGCATGAAAAGCATTATTTCATCTCGCGAACAGACACCTTGTGCAGGACGCTGCTTCCCTGTAGCCGGTCCTTGACCGTCTCAAGCTGCTTTACTCCAGACTTCGTCGCTGTGATATGTGATGTCAAGACCTGCTCCAGAACGTCTGCGCCGAGTGGATGTAAAGGCGACCAATGTCCGACTCCTTGGATTGAGACTGCGAGGCCTTTGTATCCAGAAGTTGGCCGGACGTAGTCGTCGATGCCTTCCATGAAGATACTCGGGTCCAGAGCCTCATCCCTTATTCCGAACAGGACTGTAGAAGGGCACCTTATGTAGCGTCTCCCCGGCAATGCGGGACTATGAGCTGAATTGGATGCCCGCGTCCAACGGCCTGAAGCGAGGCGTTCGCGGTACAAGCGAATACGCTCGTCCCAGATGGCATCTGGCTGTGCCATAGCTCTCGCCAGGACAGAAGCGCTGTAGACCGATTTGCTCGCTTCTTCGTGGCACTGAGCGACCGACGGTCCCAGAGAGGCTGCGTAAGTAGAGCTCAGGCTGCCATCATGCTTCGAAGCCTTTTTGTAGCACCAGTTGAGCAGATAGCGCATGATGGAAGGGAATCGCCTAGCCGAGAAGAACGGAAGATTGAAGAGGAAGATCTGGCACTGAGTCAGTAAGTGCAAAATTGCTCGGAAGGTCAGATATCTCACGTAGTGGGACTTCAAGAGCTGCGATCCGACGCAACCAATCTCGTCTCGGGCAGAACGCAGCCAGCCTTGCGGACGACTCGACACAAGCTGGCGAGCTCGGTCAATGCGACCCTTTACCATTCCTGCGGCATGCGGAGGCTGCGGAGCCAGGTGGTGTCAGCATGTCTCTCAACACGGCTTGATCTTCTCGAACGTACAAACACGGAGTTGATCAGGACAAGGTGGTCAATGAGTCCTTCAGTTTCAGCAGCGACTCGAGAAGCAATCGCTCCACCCCAGTCGTGTCCTACAACGATACACCGGCTCTCGTTGCTCTTTGGTGCTCCGTTAACCCCGTACTGCTGCTTCAGTTCCTTGATCGCCACCTCGATCGCGGAGAGCATGCAATCGGGTCCATAATTGGGCAAGCCATCGCTTCCGCCATATCCTGGCAGATCCAGCGCCACCAGTGTGGCATGTTCAGATAGCGATGATCGTAGCATTCGACTCCATACGAAGCATGAGTCTGGGAAGCCATGGAGGAAGATGATTAGGTCACGGCGCTGCTCTGCCTTGGCTGGAGAGATGTAGTGCAGTTGGAGGCCGTCCGGGAGCGTCAGAAGTTTGTGAACGATATCACCTTCACGAACGTCTAGAGACCACAGGTCATCTTGTGCTATGGCAGCGTTAGAACTCGAAAGCTCAAGGAGTGCAGGGTCATTCCACGTACCCTTTGCTACCTCCTCTCCAAGTTCATCGTTTGAGGGATTTGACGACTTGTCGAGGTATGAGAGGATTGCAAGAATAATCAAAGAAAGCACACCTTCGATGAAGCCGAAGACACGACCAGCTGATATAGGCATGTTATTGAGAGTATTGTGGTAGAACGTAGAAAGAACAGCGTTCCTGTCGTCACACCTGGTGGGAGCCAAGGCGGGATTTTGTGAAGTCAGAACGAGCTTGACTGTCATTGAATGTATTTTGGCCGAAAAGCTGAATACGAAGAAATCTGATCAAGCTTCAAGACACAACACGATCTCAAGATACTGGAGAGACCAATCATCTAGTATCACATTAGAGGGTTCGGCCGACTTCCTCCTATTGAGACCTCACAGTTTCCACAACCCTCCTACTCTCCAAAACGCTTCATCCCAGCTTTCGCCCCGACGCTCCTGACCTCCACCACCTTCCCATCCACCCTTGTGAACACAAACTCGTCCAGCGCCCCGCTGAACCCCACGGAGAACCACGACTGACATTCAACATCGAAGAACTTCTTCCCCCCTTCCGCCTTTGACCGCGAGTCAGCCGGCAAGGATTGTGGAATGGCACGATACTTCTTCTTCACCTTGCCGTCACCGAGGTCTTCTTCAAGCCCGGCAGGATACAGTCGCACGGTGACGTTCTCCGACGGCAGGGCTGCGGTACCAACGCTCAGCGAACCTAATGAGTCCACGCCTTCGAGGAAGAGAGATTCGATCCCCAGACCCGGATGATCTGGGTCGACAGTGATTGTCATATTCGTACCCTTCTTGGAAATCTTATCCACATATGTCCCGGCAAAGAGCTTCCTCGCGTTCTCTCTGCCAGCAAGCTCAGCAGCAGGGACGAAAGTTCCTCCCGTCGCTTCCAGTAAGCTCCAGCGCTCACTGCCCGACCCTGGTCCGCCCACGAAGACGGTATACCCAAGGCCGTGGTCCGGAGAGAGAGCAGCTATCGTGCCGTAGCCATCGTTGCCGCCGCCTTTGGTGTACTGATCCGAGATGCGGTAGCGCGTGGAATTGGATGAGACCGGAAGTGTAAGGCGGTAGATTTCCCATGGTGCACCGACGCTGAAGGTCAGGGAGGCGGTGTGGCTGTGCGGTTTCATCCACCAATTTGTGGTGGTCGTGTCAAGGAGGGTTGAGTGGAGAATCGAGAGGCCCATGCGGCGGACGTCGCGGCAGTTGCTGTAGATGCCGCCAGATCTGGCAGAATAAGAGAGAAGATCAGCAGGTGCGTGATTGATGGTGAGATGCTGTGGGGATACTTACGGTGCAGTGACTTGGTTGTCCCAGCCCCAAGATATGGCGTCAGGCACTATCATGCCATTCACTTCGGTGCCGTTGGGCTTGTAGCTGCTGGTGTGGTCGAGGCCCAGAGGCTTCGAGAGTACTTGCTGGATAGCATCGTTGTAGGACAAGCCAGTCATGCGCTCGAGAACACGGCCGAGCGCACCCCAGCCGCCATCGGCATAGAGCGCTGTCGAGAAAGGTGGAGCTGTTGGACGCTTGCTGTCGCGCATTATTTTGAGGAACTCTACGATATGACGTGTTAGCTGAAGCGGCATGCTTAAGATGTACCATTGACCGAGCGTACCTTCATTCGAACAGCCCTCTTTGGTCTCGTAACAATTGCCCGACTCAGCGGCTGCCCTTGAGTTAGCCTCGCTCATAGGATGGGATATTGCGCAATTCATAGGACATACGCATTCCACCAGCGCCAGCCTGCTGCGCAGCAAGCGCGCCAATAGTGATTTGGTCCCAGTCGATCCACCTCAGCGGCTTGTCCTCTGGGCTAGAGCCCCTCTTCAGCTCCGGCAGGAAAACAGTCACAGGTTGCTCGAATACCCCACGCGTAGCATGAGCAAGAATGGCGTAGAGAGTGAACAGTTTCGAAACGCTTCCGACCCGCCATACGGTTTCGTCGTCCATCGTACCGGAGGGAAAGCCTTCTTTGAGAGCGGACCCAGTGTAGAAGTAGTTGAAAATCGACTCATTGGTGTAGGTCGAATAGACGTCAATGGCGAAGACGGAGTGGGTGCGGTTCAGCTCTCCAGATTCGAAGAGCGACTCGATCTTGGATGAAAAGCTGGATTTTGCGGCCTGAAACGCCTCCGTCGGAAGGAGGTCGAAGTCACGATCGTATGCGGGTCCAAGAATGGGACACTCTCTTGCTGGGAGGAAGCTGCTTGTTGTCCGAGGAAAGAAGGAAAGAAGGGAGGTGAGGAGGAGCGCGGAGAGTGCCATTGTTGGTAGTATGGCTATCGATTGAGTTGCAAATCAAGTGACTTACCTATAGCGAAACCTACGCTTATATATCCTGTTTGTCGAGACTATCGAGTTCAGTGCAATGTCTTGCATTTACAAGAGCTGAATGTTAGTGGTGTAGACATTGGCAGAAGCCTTACCGTTCTAGGCTGCATGCGCCGCGAAGTTTGCCTTGGCCCTTGGCTGAGCGCTTTGACTTGGGTGGAAGCAGTCTCATTGGCGTTCGTACGATGTATACCGTTCGCTAGGAGTGCCGCATGCCGAGTCAATCGTAGGCGATGCGCAGGCCCTGGAGCGTTGTATCCATGGCGCCAAGCGCGTCTCTCGTGGCTGGGAGTCGAGGAAATTGCCGGGCGAAGACGCCTTGCTGAAGGAAGGAAGCGAGATCGCCAGTCGCAGAAGATTATTCATACGCTCATCTTCATAGCAATGCCCTTGTGCGGCTCATACCCAATTACTTTGAAGTCTTCCACCTTCCAGCCATCGATACTGCAGCCTGCCTCCTTCTCGATCTCCAAGGTCGGAAAGTCCTTTGGCACCCGCTGGATCTGCACCTCCAGCGCTTCTCGATGATCCAGATACACATGGGCGTCTCCCATTGTATGCGTCAAGCTCCCCGGAATCAAGTCACACGCCCGCGCGAGCATGTGCGTGAGCAGCGCATACGAGGCGATGTTGAATGGCACACCCAGCCCCATGTCGCAGCTCCGTTGGTATAAAAGTGTATGCAGTGTGCCACGCTTCGATCCGTCTTCTCTCAATGGCGCACTAGCAGGGAATGAGACGTAGAACTGGGCAAACATGTGACAAGGTGGGAGTGCCATTTTTTTCAGGTCCGCAGGATTCCAGGCGCTTAGAATGATCCGCCGGTCGTATGGATTATTCTTCAGCTTGTTTATGACTTCTGCCAACTGGTCCACACCTTTGCCACTGTAGTCGCTATGGCAGGTGTCGTACTCCGCTCCAAAGTGCCGCCATTGGAAGCCGTAGACTGGTCCTAGATCGCCTTCCTCGCGGTGTCCGAGGCCGATGGAGTCAAGATAGGCGCGCGATGCGTTGCCATCCCAGATCTTGACGTTCTGATCTTGAAGGTTCTTTGCATTCGTGTCGCCGGAGACGAACCAGAGTAGCTCCGCAAGGACGGCACGCAGGAAGACGCGTTTGCTCGTGAGCAGTGGCAAGACGAGGGCTCCTGTTGCAGTCGAAAGACTATATCTGTGCTGCGGTGGGAAAGGTATAGCCAGTGTTCCAGTACCTGTCCTGTCTGGTCGATGTTCACCATTTCGCAGGATGTCGCGGATGAGGTTCAGATATTGGTACTCTTCGTGAGGTTTTGATGGATCTTGTTCTGTTTTACCATTTGACGCTCCTGTCTCCGGCTTGAGCTGGACATCCGGACCGCTTGCTGGACCAATCTCCTCGACTGCTGCTGGTGCCATGTCTGTCCAGTGTTCGACGTGGTACTTGATGAATGCATGTGATTTTGGGAAGTCGCGTTGAAACGCGTCCACGTTATCGCTCGGACCGAGGCGCGATAAGAGGAAGTGGCTGAAGAAGAAGCCACGTGTGGCGATGCCAGCGACCTTCATCCTCACTCCGAAGAGCAAACATGTCCTCGTGAACGTATATCGTACACACTGCTGTTCATACTCTTCGCCCACAATGGGCGCCGACGATAGGAAACTCGGTGTTTTCATTCGGGACCTTGTACTAGCCGCAGCCTTGGTACGCTCAACACCGTCTACCTCGTAAGGACGATGCTAACGAGCGCATACAGCCCATCGCCCTATACTTCTTCGCCTCGGAGACACTCAGACGTCTCGACCCCGATGCTAATGCCAAACGAGAGGCGCAGCAAAAGGCAGTCGCCGCCAGCAACCGACTCAACTCCATCTTCTCCAGCAACAACCGACTCGACGATCCCAGCGACGACGAGGACTACACAGACACAGAATCAGAAGGCGAGCAAAGTCGAAGTCGCAGCCGACGCAGGAGAAGAAGAAGGCGATCGCCACCGCGGAAGCGCGTACAGGACTTTGACCTGACTCAGTATGAGCAGGTAATCGCAGGGGAGGTGGTGTCCCCGGCTGACATTCCAGTCACCTTCAAGGATATAGGAGGGCTGGATGAGATTATCGAGGAGCTGCGCGAAGCTGTCATCTATCCGCTTACGCTTCCCCATCTCTACTCTGGCCACTCTTCGCTCTTAACCGCACCATCAGGCGTGCTTCTGTATGGCCCTCCAGGATGCGGCAAGACGATGCTTGCCAAAGCTCTGGCGCGCGAGTCGGGTGCTTGCTTCATCAACCTTCACATCTCCACGCTGACGGAGAAATGGTATGGCGATAGCAATAAGCTCGTCGCAGCAGTGTTCTCGCTTGCGCGGAAGCTGCAGCCAGCTATCGTCTTTATTGACGAAATTGACGCTGTTCTCGGCACTCGCCGCAGCGGCGAGCACGAGGCAAGCGGTATGGTCAAGGCCGAGTTCATGACACATTGGGACGGCTTGGCTTCTGCAACGACGGAAGGCGGCAATCAACGGATTTGTGTGATGGGTGCCACGAACCGGATACAGGATATTGATGAGGCTATCTTGAGGAGAATGCCGAAGAAGTTTGCAGTCGGGCTACCGAATGCGGCGCAACGGCGGTCGATATTTGAGCTGACGTTGAGAGATACGAAGATCGACACGACGGATACTCAGGCCGATTACGAGACTGCGTCATCCACAAGAGTAAATGGCTCAAATGGGAGGAGAGCGGCGTTCGAACTCGATGTGCTCGTGCGGCTGAGTGCAGGAATGAGCGGAAGCGATATCAAGGAGGCTTGTCGTGACGCAGCGATGGTGCCGGTTAGGGAGTACATCAGGACGCAGACGCAGAGTGGGAAGAGGATGCGTGGCATTCGTGGAGACGACGTGAGGGGCCTACAAACCGAGGATTTCTTTGGGCTGAGGAAGCCGGGACCGGCACAGCAGAGGTTGCAGCAAGCTCAGGAAGCTCACCGTGAGCTTGAGCACAACGACCAGGGAAGTGCGCATAGTGGGAGCACGGAAGAGGTTGACGATTTCGATGATGTTGATACTGGTACAAAGCCCTCGGCGGACAGGAGAGGACGGTGGCAAGAAGAAGTAAGATGATGATGGTACATTGTTGTACAGACTAAAATACAAATGCCGCTTCTCGAACGCCAACCCAATGCAATCTGCCCTTCACTCTCGCTGTGGTGGCGCCTCAGATGTCTCGACGGTGGAGAACAAACGCCCGCCCGCTGACGACGCGCCCCTTCTCGAACACCGGCTCAGACCAACCTGCCCTCCACACCCGCTACAATGGCCTCACTAAAAAGCATACCACACAACACCCGAATCGCGACGATTGAGCCTCCGCTCCTCCTGCTGACGCTCCTGCTCTTGGATCTGCCGGAGCTGGTCGGTATGCCACTGCCACTCACTCTTCAAGAACCGCCAGATTAGATTTCGAAGTCTCTGGGACTTCCGCTCCCGCAAGTACGGGATCTCGCCGCGGCAGAGGATCGTCTGCTCGCTGACTGTCCCGACGCCGTAGCCGAGTTGGCGGCAGGTGAATTTGCCGTAATAGGGCAAGGCTTGGAGGAGGGAGATGGCTTCTTCTGCTTCCATCTCGACGGCGAGGGGGGCGAAGCGGTTGGTGGAAGACATTTTCGAGGATCGGGATGGGATGGGTGCGACTACAGCGGGTGTAAGTTGGTTGTGGTCTTGTTAGGTTGTTGGAGAAGGGGTGGGACTTACTTGGTTGAAAGGATCTTTGGATTTGGATTCTCGAAGAACGGATGTGAGTTGGTGGGACTGCAGCGAGTGTTAGCAATCGATGGTGTTGTTGTGAAGTTGGAGAAGAGGGAGGCTTACTGGTTGCTGGTTGGTATGAAGGTTGATAGTGATTGATGGTTTGGATTGAAGACAGGTGATCGATCTTGCTTGCGTTTGATGGGTGTTTTTCGAGTGGGAGGCATCGTATGCTTATACTGCTCAGTAGCACAAATGCTCTATGTAGTGGAGTAACATCGTCAGTTGAGTTCGAAAATATGGTCGTTTTTGTCGACTTCGAGCAGTTGAGTTCGGTATACATCTTTAGAGTTTGGGCTTTCTTGATACCGTACCACTCTTCCGGCAATCAACAGTTGATTGGTTACCACATTACATGGGACATCTGGAAAACTGCAGTATTGGATCAATCTTGCCATACCAATGCTATTGCTACCCAATAGACACACCCCTCGATACCAATAGCATCCATAAACTTCGAGCCTAGATATCGTTCGAGACGCTCACACTCCGTCTCCTGTCCATGGCAATACTCCATCTCCTGTTCATAGCAAAACTCGCAGCCCTCGTCCCTAACCCCAAAGTTACCGTACAAATCAGACCTTTCGACCAGCTTATTCTTGCGAACGAATCTTTCAGAATACATTGTTGGTCCTGACCGCGGATAACGGTATAGTTGGTCCCAGACATCAGACCAACCGTCGGACTCTGCTTGTCCTGTCTCGTTCTGACTGTCGACTGAAATTGCCGAAGTGTTTGTCGTTGTCGGAGTGATCGTTCCTATAGTATGTGATCCAGTATCGTTGACACCAGGAACAGTCGAGCTCGTGACTGATCGAGAAGGCGCTTCATCGCCGGAGAAGTCGATTAGCCCTGCAGAAATCGGACAAGACGCCGCACGTGGTCGTCCAGAACGATCAGTGGTGATATGCCGATCGTGACGCTAGTGATAGACTGAACCTGGGGTTGACGGTCGAGAGTCTGTAGGAGGCTCTGATGGTGTGTTGTTAGACGGTTGGTCGACGCCTATGTTGAGTTGCTGAACGTTGTCGAGGCTATGGCGGCGATCGTTCAGTCGGAGTGAAGGTGAAGAAGACATGTTGTGATTGATGTTGTTGGTGATGGTTGTGAATGTGAAAGTTGATGTGAAAGTGATTGTGGTTGCAGAGGCGGATGTGGTAGTTTATGAAGACTCAGTCAGTGCTGGGGGGAAGCTGTACTTATGCTGCTCAGAGCTCTGAGATGTGAAGTGTAGTGGAGCAAGTATAGGAACTGTAATACTCTTTAGGAGCTTTATTGACAAGGAGAAGATGCTGAAAGGTAAGCATGTAGGAGAAGTGTATGGAAACACCAGAACTCTATTGCAGCGAACGGAATTCTGGCAATGTACCCACTACTGAGCGAAAATTGGTTCTGGAGGTATCGCACAGCTCTGTCTACCGCATCGAGACTCTCGGAGCCCTGTTCCATGTCCCACCAGGTCGGAAGATTATGCCCCTCATCTAATCTTGTACAGACAAGGCTTCAGCACGGTCGCCTCGTCCTCCGTAGCCGGCTCATCCTCATCCGGGATGAACTTCCTCTTCGTATTGAACGCCCCCTTCGGCTGCTCCTTGGGCTGTTCTTTCGGCACGCCTTTGCCCTTCGTCGGCACCGCTGCTTTGACAAACTCCATCTTGACAAACATCGTGTTGCTGAGGTCGACATGTTGTTCGGCGGGTGGCTTGAGAACGAAGCCGCGTCTCTTGAGCACATCGACAAACGCGGAAACATCGGTCTCCTGCTTGCTCGTTTGAACGCCATCGACTGCTGTCTGCAGGACTTCTTGCTCATTCACCTCTTGATCCTCGCGCTGCTTCGTTTCTCGAGCCTTTTGCATGGCGAGTTGCTTCTTCTTGTTACCTACGCTGTGCTCGACGGGCTTGCCGGCTCTACTGACGCGACCGAAGCGTGACTTGATTTCGGCGATCCAGAGCTCTCCTTTCCAGTGCAGAATGCGGTAGGCTTCTTCAACGAACGAGATCCAGTTTGTGCCCATGAGAGCCAGACAGAAAATTGCAACATCCACAGAATCGTCTTTGAGTGGGAGGTCGGAGATGTCGGCTTTGGTCACATGTGGCGAAGGTGAATATAGATCGAATGACTTTAGATCGAGGTGGAACTTGGTGTGCTCGTTCGCTTTCGTCAAGGTCTCTGCGAGTCTGGCATCACCGCAGCCCAGGTCTGCTACCGTGCAGGTGCCTCTCGATCTGGGAAGTAGCTCATCGTTGGTCTTCTGCCTGTTCGGGTTGCGTGGTGACTTGATCTTCGCCCTCCGTCGAACTTCGGCGATGAATGTGTCAAGTGGGTTCTCAGGCCAGACCGAGACTTGCTGGCGGAAGCCTGCGTGGTAGTCGTCGAACATTGCTGGGTCCTGGTCGAAGAGCTGCTGCGCCTTCACCGAAGGCTCGGTATACAGTGTCTGGTTGAGGTAGCGGAAGCGAGATGATACCAGCTTCTGTCGCATGGCGGATTGCATAGGCGTGAGTTTCTCCTTTGCTGGGAGAACAGTCGTGATCTCGGCAACAGCACCATTCTTGTCGCCATCCTTCGCTGTACCATTGGTGACCTTTGGCTTGATAGATTGTACGCTCTTGGCTCCTTCATCTGCCTGCTGCTCGACCTTTGACTTGTTCTTTTTCTTCTTCTTCCCCTCTTGTGGCGCCTTCACCTCTTCCTCCCCAGCTTCTGGCTTTGCTTCCTCATCATCCTTCCCCTGCTCCAGCTTCTGCTTCTTGCGCTTCCTAACCTTCTGGCTCTTCGTAGGACCTCCGCCCTCGACATGCTGTTCCCACAGGCGGCCAACGTCATCGGCTCTTATATTGGGATCCTGCTTCGCTTCTTGTGGGTGACCGCGCTTCCGCTTCTTGCTGTTCTTCTCTTCCCTTGCTTTTGACTTGAAGACCTCAGTCTGAGGCTTCAGTGACGATGCGTCCACGGACCAGCCTTTGACCGCGAACATCTTGACGTTTGGTGTCCGGATATCTCGAAGGTGAGGTCGAATTCAGACACTTTTCGCAACGGAGTTTTGCCCGGCTTTAAGCGAGCTCCACCTCCCTCACGACTTCATCTTCCAGAATCGTGCTACTCGCGCGCCACGTGCCTCAATACAGCAAACAGTACGGAAGCGAGCTGAACATTCCATTCCGACGCGACCCAGTTAAGTATATAGTCTCATTAACTCCATCCACCGTCATCTCCTCTTCCCCCGCCCCCCAACCATGGCCTCCCTCGCAACAACCCTCGGCCTCCGCACCCCAACCGGCCTTGGCCAACCCCCCTCCTACGCTGGCGCATATCTGATCTTCCACTTCATCTGGGCATACGGCCTCACGTCAAGCCGTACACTCAAACAAATCCTCGGCATCGACCACAACGTCAGCCCGCGCGAAGACCTCTCCAAGTACGGCCCCGCGGCAGTCTCGAGCGGCAAAATCACCCAGAAGCAGCTCGACATGCTTAAGCGGAACGAAGGCGCGCACGCGAACTCTTACGAAAATTACGCAGTATTTGCCGCTGCGATGATTTGGTCGCATGTCGCTGGGCTGGATACTACAGACGTGAATGCTAGTGCGCTGGTGTATACGGTGGCGCGGCTGGCTTATGTGGCGATTTATGTTCTGGTTGACAAGCCGCTGTTGAGTCAGATGAGAGGAATTTGCTGGTGGATGGGTAATGCGGTCTGTTTGCGGTTGTTCTGGAAGGGTATGAAGGCCATCAATGCCGCCAAAGTCTGAGTGGACCGGCGCTGGATCATGCTGGTCTCGAACCTGCGCTTCCAAGGCAAAGCGAACGAGAGGAGAGCATACGGACTTTCTGGCGCTCTGGCTGAGGAAGGGATCTGGAGCTGGACGCATTTCATCATAAAGTCGTGCACAAGCAATGCCACAAGGACCTCCCTAATCACCTTGAACTGATTCCGCTGTTGGGCTTCTCCGGATCACTTGACACCTTGTCAAGAGGAACACATTGAACGAGCTCATGCATCAAATTTAGGTGCTACGCTTCCCTACCCTCCCTCCACCGATCGAACTGCCCCCCAGCATCCACCACCAAATCAAACCCCAACAACGACCGCTCATACCCCACATCCCCCCAATTCCACCTACACCCCTCCGGCCACGCCCCAGACTCGTTATACTCCCGCATAATCCCATCTCGCCACACCTGCTCCTCCCCATCTCCCAGGTGGAAGAAATCCCGCATATTCAGCGCGCCCTGCACATTAATCGTAGTCCGCGCCTTGCGCAGCCGTTCGTAGAGCGCCAACACCTGGTTCAAAGCCTGTTGCTTCGTGCCATCCTGTGTCAGCTCTGGAGACTGCTGAAGCCGCCCGAGCAGGACACCGAGGACCAAACCATCTTCGACCGCCATGGCGGCGCCTTGGGCTTGGTAGGGGAGCGTAGGGTGGCATGCATCTCCCAGTAGCGCAATACTGCCTTTCACCCATGTCTCGAGTTCCTCGCAGTGGCATAGCTTCCATTTCAGCGCTGTGTCTAACTGCGCGATCATGCGTGTGAGACGAGGATCCCAGCCTTCGAAGGTTTGGCGCATTTCGTCGAGACTTCCGACTCCCGTTCGTGTATTGGGTGGCAAGTTGTCCGGTCGTCTTTCAGGAAGTCAGTGAGTGGGCGCGCAGGCCGACGATAGCAATGACCTACAGCAAGACAAGGTTATACTGCGTCCCACCATTGAGCGGGTAGAAGACCACATGCTTCCCCGGACCCATCCACACCTGGACGTCGGAAGCCTCCAGCAACTCATCCACGCCTTCATCTCGCATGTCCTTGAGTTGGTCTGCTGAAAAGGTGCCACGGTATGCCAGATCGCCGGTCTCGGAAGGTTCGGTGTGGTCCTGCCATGCAGACCTCCTCATCTGCGACCACAACCCATCTGCCCCGATGACAACATGGCCAGCAAAGGTCCGGCCATCGTGAAGCCTCACCACTGTGCTGTCGGGTCGAACTTCGACGTCCTGCACCTCGCATCCAGGATGAATATCGACGCCCAGGCGCGTGGCTTCATCCAGCAAAAGGGCGTGATACCTGGCACGATGGATGACCATCCACTCAGTCCCATACAGATCCACGATTCTTCGGCAAACATCCTTGCGAGCCAGTATCCGACCAGAGTTGTAAGCGCGCATTGTATGGCCATCCACCACAATGGCTCCCTGGTCTTTCATTCGATCATAAAGACCCAGTTCACGCATAGCTCTCGTTGCATTTGGTGGCAACTGTATGCCTGCGCCGACAGGCCGGAACTCTTGCGCTTTCTCCAAAACAGTAACATCGAGCCCTCGCTGGCGACAAGCGATTGCACAAGTTAGCCCACCGAGTCCTGCTCCGACTATGATGACTTTTAGCGGAGAGTACCTGTTGCTTGCCATGGTAAGATGACCGACGAAGGCGCAATCGTCGAAAGCTCCGTGAACGCACGTCTGAGGGTGAGCGCTGCAGATGATCGACCCAACTGACGCCTCGTTATGAGGTGATTGATCCAAGCACAACCAAACTTCTGCCCTCGATGTCCGGAGAACGAGGCATTCAACTGCATTTGATACCGTAAGCAGCCTTTTGAGCGCAATTCTGCCGAACCTTTCTGGCCATACCCCGCTCACAGCTCGCATGGGGGCTGCACGTTATGTGAGCTGGACTTTTCCGAAGGTTAGCGGTTTCGCGTCCTCAGGACATGCTTGTATGCCGAAAGGGCTGCCGCTACTCCCTGGAAGGGTCCAAAGCCATCAGCGCCCTCTGAAATGTGCAGTCCTTCACGTTGGTTCTTCTCGCCTTCGTTGACCTCTTCGGACCCACGTGGAGTTAGATGAGGAAATGTCCAGTTCAGATCAGTTTGAGAAGGCTTGCGGCGTCCCTCCTCAACCTTCTACCTTTCCCTCACCCTTCTTCTTCCGCTTCAAGAGCACCACCGTCACCGCAAGCAAAGCAATCGCCCCCGCCATCGTAACGCCAGCATAGATCTGCCCTCCCAAAAAGTCATCCTCTGACGGATTCGACACGGCGCCAGCAATCGGAGGTCCAACTAGATTTCCCACCGACGACACAGCCCACACCATCCCCATCCGTGTCCCCACCACATTCAAACTCGGACTGAGCTCCGCCACCGCAGCTGCCGGCAGAACAGCGAGCGGACCGCTAAAGAGACCCCAGAGGACGCAGAAGGTGACGAAGCCACCGAAGCTGCTGCCGATGCCCAACCACGCCCAGATGAGGATGACAACTAGGATGTGCGCGAAGAGGATGGTCTGGAGGGGTGTGAGACTGCGCTGGAGGAGTGGGGTTGTGAGACGGCCCACGATACCGGTGGCGTTGGTGATGGAGAGGAGGTAGGCGGAGAAGGTTGCTGTGGCCCCGACGGCGAATTGTCCGTACAGGGGGATGAAGAACCACGGAACCCAGTATCCGGTGAATGTAAGGAACGTGGAGAGTGTGTATGTGACGAATGGGGGCTCCTTCCACGCCGTCCAGTCGAACAGTGACCGGGGTGGCTTCTTCGCAGGTTTTTGCCAGCACAGCACGACGACTGCGACAGACAGTGTGCCAAATGATATAAAAGCAATAACTCGTGTTGCCCATCCGAAGCCGACTTTCGGCTCCAGTTGTCGAAACACGATGGGGTAGACGATTCCACCCAGTCCCGTTCCCATCATTGACAGCCCAAGCGCAATGGGTCGTCGGCGGCTGAAGAGGACCGTTACCTGCGCCAGAGAAGGCGTGAACAGCATCCCACTGCCTGCACCAACACAGATGCTCTGCGCGAGGAGGATCTGCCAGTAGGTGCGGGCAAGGCTGAGCATCATCATCCCGAGTACGATCATGAACGAGCCGATCATTACTAGGACGCGGAAATAGCCCTGGTCGAAGAACGGCCCAGTGATCACGCCCCCAAAGACCAAGAGGAAGGCTTGGATGGTTCCGATCCATGAAATCGCAGAGGCATTATAGGATGACAACAAATCCGTTGTGTAGTAACTTTGGTATGCACCAAATGTCTGGACCAATCCCCAGGTGTTGAAGAATACCAGACAAGTGCCTGAGACGGCCAGCCAAGCGTAGAAGCCACCATCTGGAGCCTCTCCAGCTGAAGTTGTCGAGATTGGGGGCTCGGTCTCCTCGACAGCCGTCAGGTCGTAGCCTTCTGTATGAGAAGTGGTTTTCGTGAGCTTCTCTCCGGTAGACATAGTGGATGAAAAAATGTAACAAGGCTATGGTGTACCTGAATCAATCCATCGTCCCTGATATACCAGCTTGCCTCACAAACCTACCTTCACCGCGAGAAGGAGTGTAGACAGTTTGTCAGCTCGAGAGAAGCGTGCCGAGGTCAGTGTCAGTACGTGATGCATCTGCGGGCGTCAACTCAATGCGGCTCAGGCGGCATACCGTACAGCACTCCGCACAGAGATGTTGCATCCGGGTCTGTTGGAGGTCGACGTCGCGTCCGAAGGTCGGCCAGAAAAGCGTGGCCCTCACCCTGGTCTGCTGCTAGCGGACACAGGGTGGAGTATCCTTGCTGATTTGTGCGGCGTCTGAGAGGTGAGGCCGCCGATTGGACGTACCATCTGTTCACGACATTCGAGCGATGCCTGATGCAGCTGGTGCGACCCGAAATTACGCACTTGCCCCCGCCTCTTATCAAAGCTGCGAGGTGTGCTTTCATGACGAGCACTCGTGACTGTCCCTCTCGAGGCTCTGGTCCAGTGCTCACATTGCACTCTAGCCCAACGAATGCAGTATACTGCACGCCGAATGGGGAGAGAGAGGTAGGTGGCAAGGGGTAGGCGTTGGATGGCCTGGACGAGATGGAGGTTGGCGGGCTGAAGAGACGATTCTGCCAAGGAGCATTCCGAAAGAGGCTAGCCTCTCACGTGACTGATCGAAGAACAACTGAGGAGAGGGCTCTTCTCTTGCATCTTTTGCACTCAGTCACCAACACCACCACCACTTCCCTTCGCACCGTCCTCGGACCCCTTTACCCGACCATTTGCGGACCCATCGACGGCGTCTGACGTACTGACACCACAGCGCATCTCCTTTGTTGCCGCTTTTCGCGCCCTTTCACCCACCTCCGGTCGCCAACTGGGCCTCCTCGCTTCGCCAACCGCCTTCGAACTTTCAATGAGCCTTCAGGACACCAGCCCACTTGCCATAGATCCTTATCGAAGCCTTTGCCACTCTCACACACCGCTGCGCCGAGGAGATTGTCGTGGAAAGTCGCTTCTGACCCGTGACTTGTAGGGCCTCTTGGAGTCCGGCAAGAAGAGCAAAGGACGTGCAGAGACATCACAAAGTGTGCAGGTGTCGATAGTGGGTCGTCTACAGGCCTCAAGAACCCGAAAATCGCGCCATTCCAGTCATGCGACAAAGACCAAGGAAGGAATCTGTCACCTAGCCTAACCCTCGACACGCACGCGGTGCGACGAGATAGCATGACAGAGTCCTCGTATTCTGTCAAGACTGTCAACGGTCATGACTTTCACCAGCCTGCGCACCTGCACAAGCCCTCCGCCGCCTTCCACCCTCACCATGGCCTCGTCGCGCCCGAGACGCAGGATGAGGACGCGATAAGCTGCGTTTGTGGATATTTCGACGACGATGGCTGGACGGTCGCCTGCGACTTATGTAACAAATGGCAGCATCAATTGTGCTATTACCCACACTATGAGGACATGTCGCTGCCGGAAGATCTTCAGCATTACTGTATCGACTGCCGGCCTCGAGTTGACCTCGACATCGCAAGGGCGCGTCAACGACAGTCGACAAGGAGACAAGAGCAAGTGCAAATGTTGAACGGTGTCAAGCGCCAGCCTTCGAAAAGCCACAAGAAAAAGGTCAGGGATGTGCCGTATACCAATGGCTGGCTACCGGACAAAGCGCGACACGATAGGAACAGCGCCAGTCCCAGAGACCAACCACCACCTGCAAAACGACCCAAGACCAGTCATCGGACTTCTGAACCGGTTGCTTCGAATACCACAAAAGGCCACGCTCGCAAACGAACCGCTACCGCCTTGAACCGCCGACGGAGCTTGTCGAGGTCTCCGGACCTACCAGATCACCTTTACTCGGAGGAATTTATCCAATGCTACAAGAACGACGTTTGGAACGTGACAGACGCCAATTTGCATGACAGTATTGCGATAGCAAACGAGTTGTCTGTCTGGCTCACTACTGACCCGGATGCCTTCCGCGATCTGCATGGACTACCACCAGAGGAGGTCTATCGACGGTGGGACGAAGAGATGGATGACATACCCAACAAAGCGCATCTGGAGATAGCGGATGCTCCCATCGACGAGCGCATCCGCGACGACGACAACAATGTCCTCACGTGGAAGACCATCACCGTGAAGGAAGCTGTCGCTCAGGGTGCCTACCTTGGTGAGCTCAAAGGCCATTTAGGCTCCAAAGACGACTACCGGCGCGATCCGGGGAACAGGTGGTCCTCACTCCGCCATCCGGAGCCGTTCGTGTTCTTCCACCCTCGACTTCCGGTCTACGTCGATGCTCGTAATGAGGGCACCGAGCTGCGCTATGTTCGTCGTAGCTGTCAACCGAATGCGGAACTTCAGATACTGGTCACCGAAGGTTCAATCTACCACTTCTGTTTTATGGCGACAGAGCAGATCGAACCGGGTACGGAGATCGCGGTGGGCTGGGACACCCTCGACAGCCTCCCCACACTCCTGCGACATGGCGAGAACAACATGTCGCAGAATGACATGCGGCAGATCAAGTCGTGGGTCAGCACCGTGCTCGCCAACTGTGGGCCTTGTGCATGCCAACAGCATGAGAACGACTGTTTGATGCATCGGCTTGATCGGCGACGGGAGGTCGTCAACGATGACGAAGACTCGGCATCGGCAAAGGCACCCAAGTCGAAGAAGAGGAAGACAGGTCAACAAGTGTCGCCTTTGAACACACATTTCAACAGCAGGTCCGGCAGTGAGGCTCACAAGGCCGATCCCGATGACGAACAGTCCGACTCGCGCTCCGTGTCTGGGTCTGCAGGGCCAGGATCGGCCAGCCGTGACATGACACCAAACACATATTACTCACACAATGGGTCGCTCTCCACAGCGCCGGAGCTTTCGGAGCGAGAGCGGAGGAAGGTCGCGAAAGAGGAGGAGATGTTCGCGCGACAGGCCGAAGCACAAACGGGAAAGACGGGCAAGAAGAAACGGAATAGCGGCGGCTCGACATTGAACACGCCAAGCGCAACGTCTTCCAGACACTTCACCTACCCTGGTCCATCGAAGTATGCGGATGCCGGAACCTCGAAGCAGAACGGCATGCCTCCCGCGAAACCGGGCCGCAAACCCAAGAGCAGTGATGCACCGAAGCCGACGGCTGAGAGTGCTGAAAAGACAATCCGGCCACAGTACACCAACTCAGAGGTTCAATGCGACATGGACAAGGAAGAGGCGGAGAAGCGCGCACAGAATCCACTACCTCAGAGGCGGTTCGTCCCGCTGAGGCAACGGCTGCTACAACGGTGCGTGCTTGATAACGCCAAGAGGCAGCGGCCTGCTGTCGAATCTCATACACCGCCGGCATCCAAGCCTGATGACCAGATGGAAGTCGACCAGCCGAAGGTCTCGAAGTCACCATCACCAGCACCAGTCAGCAGCGCAAGAGTGGCACCAACCTCGACACCGCCGCAGACGCCGCCAACACTGGAGGACGACCCGAAGCCAGACTCAGCGGACGACGTCGTGATGGAAGACGTTACCTCCGTTCAATCGATCGCGCCGCCTGTGTTGCATGACCTTAGCAACCACGGAGCCGAATCAAAGCCTTCGCCGCCCGCCAGCCCGGACATCACGTCGCCTTTGCCTAAAGAGCCTGTAGCCCCGCCATGGCCTTCGGAATCCGCTCATCACGCTCAGGAGTTGACAGCCCAGCCATCCACGAACAGCAAGCCTGCCGACATGCAACTAAAGATGCCTCCTCCGCCCATAAATCCCTTCGCTCAACCCAGTCAAGCCTCTGCGTCGAGCCCAGCGTTGTCCGCTGGCCTCACTCAGTCTCCGGCATCCTTGACCGCACCCGGGCCACCGATGTTCTCACCTTCCGTCACCGCGGCTGTCACGCCCAGCCCCGCCAAGAAGAAGATGAGCCTGAGCGACTACACGAAGCGGAAGACCCAAGCCAAAGACAAGGAGAACACCGACACAAGAATGGAGAGGGATAGCTCGCCGGCTTCTGTTGCATCTGGGCCGGTCGTGCCACCTTTGACGGCTGAAGGGAGTATGGCGAGCCAAGCCATTGACGACGATGCTGGCGATGGCATGAAGTCCTGACTCGCACATTGTTGAGATACGATAGAAAAGGCGGACGAACTTGTGGGTATTACTGGGAGGATGGATCGAACGACCTGTTGCATGCAAGCGCGGCGTATAGAGTTGTCACTTCTTTGGGAGGGCTATGCGGTTGGACGTACATCTGGGCCACTTGGCTCATTCGATGGAGAGACTGACTGTCTCATTATGAGCGTGACGTGCGTGCGTCCCGCAGCGCGTATACACAAAAGAGCGTGGAGCAGACGCCCCGCTCGTTCCACTCTACTATAGCTTTATTGAGGAAGAAGATATGAACATTCGTCAAACTCCAATTCAACTCTGCAACTCGACCGTGTCACGTTTGACTGGCGTCGTTGCAGCAATTGTCACGTGCCTCGTCTGGCGGATAAATGCCTTCGACTTCACCTCTCGACTCCGCACTTCTGGTCTCCTCCATGACGACTTTCAACCTCGCGGCACAACGGCTTCTGCAGCATTGAGTGCAACGGCTCGAACGGCAGTGCCACGAGGACGCTCAGTGCCGGGACAATGTTAGTCGCTAGTCAGGCACATAAAATGTTGCTTGTACACCTTCTTCCCGAAGCTTAGTAGGTCTTCTCGTAGTCGCTTCTCTCCAGTCTCTTGCTCGCTCGTCTCGTCCTAGCCTGTTCACGATGGAAGGACGGTTTTCAGCTGTCGCGGCTCTTATGCTAGTGTGCTGCCATGGGCTTCCGACAGAGACGTCCAAGTCTGCGGCGCTGGAAGCACGACAGCAGGCACGAGGATGCGGTCCAGCAGATGTTGGCAGTGGGATGAGCATTCTAGCGCAGAATGATCTCTACGGTATGTCGGAGCAGCGCCCATTCCGTCCACAGTGCGCTGATGTCAGGCAGGCAAGAACTCCAGTCGAACAAACGCAGCACTCGTCCTATCCACCTCTATGACGAACTCGGACGCTCAGGCAGCTTGCTCGTATCTCGGAGAGTCGCTCTGGTCTCCATCGTCCGACGCCCATGAGTTCTTGGGGTACCTCGCCTACCAAGGCCAAGTCGGACCGTTCTGGACTGCCGGTCACGAGGACTCGAGCTGCAGTACCATCACGGCCACTGGCCAGCAAGGCATGAGTGATTGCGGTCAGCTCTGGCCGGTCCTCTGCACGCAGTCGGCTCCGATCAGCACCTCCGGTCACATCGACAACTCGACTGCATGGCGATCGACCGTAGCGTCTGGCGATCAGAGCTGGACAGGGTTTAGAGATAGGTTTGCGTTCCGTTTTGAAGGGGTGAGGTATGCTGCCCAGCCGGAGCGGTTCACATATAGTTCTCTCTACAACGAATCCGGACATTCCGATGCTCTAGATTTCGGAAGCCAGTGCGTCCAAGCTGGGAATGTGGGCTCGGAGGACTGTCTCTTCCTCAATATCTGGACACCGTTTCTCCCGGGCGACGAAGCGACTCAGAGGGAGCTCAAGCCGGTGTTCTTCTGGATCCATGGAGGTGCTTTTACCGGAGGCACTGGAAGTGATCCGACGCAAGATGGTGGGCCTCTGGTTAGTCGAGGAGATGTCGTGGTTGTCACGATCAACTACCGCTTAGGAACGCTGGGATTCCTGGCGCTTGAGGATGGAGAGACGAATGGCAACTTCGGGATCGCTGATCAAATAACTGCTCTGCAGTGGGTACAAGAGCATATCAAGGCTTTTGGAGGCGATCCAAGCCGTGTGACGATTGCTGGACAGAGTGCTGGAGCAGCTAGTGTACGAGCTCTGCTGGCGTCTCCGAAAGCTGCTGGCTTGTTCGCAGGCGCCATTCCACAATCTAACTTGGCAGGCTTGAACTACGCTCACACCTATTCGGACTGGTACACCATCGAACAGGAGGTCAACATGTTCGTAGAGCCAATTCTCAACGCCACGAACTGCACCACAGCATCATCCCATCTCGCCTGTCTACGCAACGCCAACCCCTACTTTCTCGCGAACCAGAGCGACCCCGATAGAGCGCGCTACCTCGTCGTCGACGGCACATACCTCGTCACCGACCAACTCGAAGTCACCGGCAACGGCCCCATCAACTCCGCCTACGTAATGACGGGCTTCATGCGCGACGACGGCGCGGCCTTCATCTCCTACCCCGAACCAAACGACACCCTCTCCAGCTTCATCAAAAGCAACGGCTTCAACCTCCCCCGCATCGGCGCACTATCCACCTACCCCACCCCCTCCGGCCCCAACGCCACCCTCGACATCTTCAACACCACCGCCCGCATAGCCACAGACTCCGAGTTCCGCTGCCTCGCCTTCGCCTCCGCCTACAGCGCGACCCTGCACTCCACCCTCTGCGAAATCTACTTCTACGAATTCAACCGCAGCTACCAATCCATCGGCTACTCGCCCAACTACCCCGTCTGCGAAGCCCCTCCCTCCCCCGGCCACCCGTACGGCGACCCGAGCAAAGAGTACTTCAAATGCCACTCGGGCGAGCTCTACTACACCTTCGGCACGATCGCGTTTGTCGGCCTCCCGCCACGGGACGAGCAGGACATTCCAATGGCGCAGTTCGCGGTCGATACCTGGGCGTCGTTTGTGCGGACGTACAATCCGACGCCGGATCCGGCGTTCTTGGCTGTGAGGGGGTTTACGAATACGAGTGAGGAGGTTGCGAGGGGTGGGGGGCAGTGGGAGCCAGTGCAGGCGGGGAAGGCGATGCAGTTGCGGTTGATGGAGTATCCGAGTGCCGAGGAGCCGTTTTATGTCTATGGTGGGAAGGACGAGTGTGAGCAGTTGGGATTCCCGATTGATTTTTATGAGAGGCGGACTTAGCGTGCTTGGATGAATGATGAGATGTCTGTAGGGGGATGATAAAATACGTCGGATACTATGCCATATCGGCACGATCGGCTCATAGGTATCAACTGCAGATCGCTCGTAACTCATGACATTGTTTCCCACCCAAGCAACACGAGAATAAAGTATCACCGCCACCCCTGACTGGAACTCCGATGCTCCTCGAAACTCATGCTCTCGAACTCCATGTCCCACTCATCCACCTTTGCGAACTTCTTCTTCGCCGCTTCCAGCTCCCTACTCCGCGCCGCTTCGTACATGCTCATCGAATTGTCCGGCAGCACGGAGTCATCATTGCCATCTGCGCTCTCTCCATCGTAGTTGTTCTCCTTGTCTGAAGCCGCCGCCGCCCGCCCGTAAGTCTTCGCAGGCTTCTTCGTGGCAGTCGCTTTGCGTGGAGGTAGAGCCGCGGAGGACTTGCGTGCAGTCTGCGCGTTGGCCTTCGATTGGCGAGGCTTACTTTGAGCGGCGGCTGCCTTGCCTTTCTTGCCTTTGGCGGAAGGCTTTGACTTCGTCTTCCGCCGCAGCTTCCCACCCAACTCGTCCTCGTCGCCCTCAAGTAGGCTCGTGTCGAGCGGATCGTCGTTCTCGGACTCCGAATCTATGTCACACTCTGACTTGCGAGGTCGAGGCTTCGGCGGTTGCCTTCGCTTCGGCATGAGATTCTGAAGAGATGCAGTGGTCACTGGACCTGTCTTCTTGTTCTTCTTCGGTTTGTCTCGTTGTGGTCTGAGAGGTGTCATTTGCGTGAGAGGGTCGGCCATGATGTCCGTCCGCTGTGTAGCGGTAGGAGGCTCTTCGGCCGGTGGGCTGCTACTTGCAGGCTCTGCCATTGTGCCGTCGGCGTCTATCTCCGGCGCGTCATCGACATTCCCACGAAGAGCGTACTGCTGGCCTTCTCGTTCCTTCTCTGTAGATGGGATCACAGCATCCTCATCCATATCCGGCTGCTCTTGGGCCGGTGATGATGGTTCAGTGGGCGGTGTAGAAGACACTGATGAGTGGATGACTTGCACGTCTGCTGTGACTTTCGGCGGACTTGATCCCAGTCGAGCTGGGGACGTCTGCTGGACAGAGACGCTACGTCGGACGTCGGCTTGAGGCTCCTCGTCGCGGTGTGCTGGGCTAGACTTCCGGCGTTTTGCTCTCAATGGTTCTAATGCGGAGGAAGATGTGTCTACATCTCCTGACTTCCGCTTTCTTGTGTTGGCAACTGGCGACGGCTTTGCTGCAGAGTGTGGTTCCTGTCGTGCGTTCGAGACCCTCTTGGAAGCCGCCTTGCCTTGCTGGCCCTTCTTGGTTACATGCAGTGGCGTGCCTTCGGCTTCCGGCTCGAAATCCTCTAGCTCGTCTTCGTCGTTTACAAGATCATAGACGTCCGGGTCATCATCCACGCGAGCGCCGACACCAGATGGCCGCGCACTGGCAGTTCGCTGCTGGACCATTTGCAGCATACTAGGCTGTCTCGGTCTTCGCTTGAAGTTCTTGAGCGCTAGAATGCTGGTCTCGACGGCAGGAGTCTCGTGTGAGCGAAGCGCAGAGCCGGGCTGAGCGAGTGAAGTTCGCTGCCTGCTGACGGAGCTCAGCTTGCCTGGTGGTGGAGGAGATGGCGAGATGGAGAACTCTGAGCGCTCTTGCACCGGCGGCGACTTGGTGGGTAGAACTTCGAATGCGGTCTCTTCAGCTTGCCCAATACCGTCCTGCTTCCGTGTACGAGCAACTTGAGTCCGCGACGTGGCCTGCATCTTCCCCTTCACTCCATTCATGACACCGCCATCTGCCTCACCCTCCGCTGTCTTCTTCGTCGCGCGCGCCGCAGGTCTCCTAGTGCCTCTGACGGCGATCGGCGCATCGCTCTTCACAAGTTCATTCGTGGTCGGTGCCGGCGCGCTGCGCTCCATGGTCTTATCCTCAGAGCCAGCCTGGCCAAGTCCTCCCGCCATGATGAACTCATCCTCCTGCTGCACCACCTTCTTCGGCCGCCCTCGTCGCGGTCGCGCATCTTTCACGAGCCCATCCGTTTCACCATCATCGTCGTATACGGTCGCTTTGGCGCGCGTGGTGTTGGTCTTCTCTTTCAGCGCTGGTCGCTTCGGCTGTGATGCTGTTGTCGCGGGCTGTTGTGAGGTGGGCGCACTGCGCAGACGGGCCATGTTTTTGTGTTGCACGCGTCACCGCATGTTCTGCGGTGTGCGATTGACGTGGTGTTGTCGGGAAATGTCGATGATGTTCGAGCACGCGTCGATGTTGTGGCGTCGAATGTGGGATGGAAGTCGCGCTAGTGATACCAAAGCCACGTGACTTTTGATGATCTTCAATGGCTCTCGGCACAACTTGAGCCGTCGACTGCAATGCAACATCATACTAGGAGGTAGGAGCTGATAGCGCTAATAGAGCTGAGGGACTCAGCTGGATGCACAAACTGCTTAAAAGTTCGTCACTCCTCCTATGGACCAGAACAGCTTGCTTATACAACAAGCAAAACATCAGCCCGTTCTTCAAGACCAGGACTACCACCGCCAGCATGGCCATCCGTCCCATCTCTGATGCCGCCGCCGAAAAGGCAGCCGCCTCGATACACCAACCCAGAGACCCCAACACGCTATCCAACTACAACGCTTGGAGGACGAAGCGTACCACCGCCGACTTCAACATCGACTTCGACGCCAAGAAAGTCGTCGGCCATGTTACCCTTTCTCTCGCTCGACTGGCCAAAGAACCCAAGATTGTCCTCGACACCAGCTATCTCGACATCACCAGCGTCGAAGTCGCCGGCAGCAAGGCCGACTATGAGCTAGCACCGTCCCGGATGGAGCCATACGGCAGCCCTCTGACCATCCAAGTCGACGACAAGCACGCCAACGAGGACGAGTTGGACGTCCGTATCGGCATGCAAACCACCAAAGACTGCACGGGCCTGCAATGGTTCGACCCAGCTCAAACGAGCAACAAGAAGCATCCTTATATGTTCTCCCAATGTCAAGCTATCCACGGCCGCTCCCTCTTCCCCTGCCAGGATACTCCAGATGTGAAGTCGCAGTACACCTTCAACATCCGCTCTCCGCTTCCTGTCCTTGCCTCTGGCCTCTCCACCGGTGCGAGGGACTTCCAACCCGGCAAGGATGGCAAATCAGGTACACTGCTCTATACCTACCACCAAGTTATCCCCATGCCATCATATCTCTTTGCCTTGGCGTCTGGTGATATCGCTTGCGCCTCCATAGGCCCTCGATCGACGGTCTGGACCGGGCCAGAGGAGCTACAAGAATGCCAGTGGGAGTTTGAACATGACACCGAGCCCTACATCCAAGCCGCAGAGAAGATCGTCTACCCCTACGCCTGGACGACCTACAACGTCCTCGTCCTTCCCCCCTCCTTCCCCTACGGAGGCATGGAAAATCCCATGTACACCTTCGCAACCCCAACCCTCATCTCCGGCGACCGCCAGAACGTCGACGTCATCGCCCACGAGCTCGCGCACTCCTGGTCCGGCAACCTGGTCTCCAACGCCTCGTGGGAGCACTTCTGGCTCAACGAAGGCTGGACCGTCTATCTCGAGCGCCGTCTACAGGCCGCAGTGCACGGGGGAGATCAGTACCGCGACTTCAGCGCCATCATCGGGTGGACGGCGCTCCGCGAGGGGATTGAGAGGTTCGGTGAGGAACACGAATTTACGAAACTGATTGTCGATCTCAAGGGCAAGGATCCCGATGATGCGTTTTCGACTATTCCATACGAGAAGGGCTCGACGTTCCTATACTATCTCGAGAAGCTTGTTGGGAAGCAGAAGTGGGACAAGTTCATCCCGCACTACTTCACCACCTACAAGGAACGAAGCGTCGATAGCTACGAGTTCAAAGCCACCCTCCTTGACTTCTTCGCCTCGGACGCCGACGCCTCCAAAAAGCTCAACGATCTCGACTGGGACACATGGTTCTACAAGCCCGGCTACCCACCCAAACCCGACTTCGACACCACACTAGCAGACCAATGCTACGCCCTGGCCGAGAAGTGGAAATCCCTCAACTCCTCCTCCTCCTCAGACTTCACCCCATCCCCCTCCGACATCTCCAACTTCACCGCGAACCAAATTGTAGTCTTCCTCGAAGCCCTCCTCGCCCCCTCCCCTCCCCTCACCCCCTCGCTCGTCGAGAAAATGGGCTCCGTCTACGGTCTCGCCGCCTCCAAGAACGTGGAGCTAGTCTCGCGCTACTACCTCGTCGGGCTCCAAGCGAAGACAGAAAGCCTGTACGAGCCAGCGGCGGAGCTGGTAGGGAAAGTCGGAAGAATGAAGTATGTGCGCTGGTTGTTCCGGGAGCTGATGAAGGTGGATTTGGCGTTGGCGAGGAGGACGTTTGAGGGGAAGAGGGAGTTTTACCATCCGATTTGTCGCGGGATGGTGGAGAAGATGTTTAGGGAGTTTGAGGGGGGTGGGGAGGTCAAGTAGAACTTGCCCTGACCTGGCCTCATAGTGTTTATGCCAGCATCTGGCGTCTCTCTCCCTTACTCTGCTTCCTCTCCCGAGTTACGCCCGTCCGTCTCACCAACATACATAATTCAATAATTCCCATATTCCCACAAGCAAGTGAGCAGTCTTACATCAGCCTCACTTCCTCTTGCTCGATCATCCCGAGTGGTGCAGCGGCCAGCATTGTAAGCACACCTCCATATCCGGCCCATTCCGGGCGCTGATATCATGTGATTTGTACGCTTTGCTAACGGTGAGATGGTGCAGTCCGCCCGTCTAGTTCTTAGAACACGATACGCGGGAGACCCAAGTTCGAATCTTGGCTTGGGAGTTTGGTGGATTGATTCTTTTTCTCGTTTTGATGAGGTTGGTGATGATGAGGTGGTGTTGTTAGAGGAGAGTGGTGGAAAGGGGCTGGTTTGCTGAAGCTTCATTATTTCTTGCCGTCCTTGTGGACCGACGTGCTGTGTCGCTTGTATGGGGACTCATCTTTCCAATTGTCCATATCGATTTGTGGTATGGACGAATCTTGACATGTGATTCTCTTGGCGATGTTGTCGCAGCAACGACGACCGAGCGCGGGAAAGAGCGCCACAGGGATTGCACGTTTTGTAGCACAGTCCAAGCGCATCTGCAGTCAATCTTTCGTTCTTTGGAGAAGACTCCCTTGCTTCAGTCTTCACCAACAGGAACAGCTGTGCAACAATCGAATTGTCAAAGACGACAGCGAGATCGGACGTTCAATACAATGGTACGTACCTGCGTCCCACCACTTTTTGCCCGCTCTTCAGGAGGAGCCCACAGCCGCGTCAACAAAGCCCGTCGTGAGCACGCAAGACGCTTTCACGTGGTAGACCACAACAACATCTTCTCTACCATCCTACCACTGTCCTACGCGCTACCTACACACTCCTCACCGCGACAATATCCTCAAGAAGCGCGAAGAAGACTGACAAACGATGGCGGAACAACAGGCGCAAAGCACCAACTTCAAAGAAGCCTTCTCCCTCTTCGACAAGCGCGGCAACGGGCGCGTCTCCCTCGACTCCCTCGGCGACTTGCTACGCGCATGCGGCCAGAACCCAACTCTCTCCGAGATTCACGATCTGGAAGGACAGGCGGGCGGTGATTGTGCGTTGCCCTCCCCACCCCACCCTGCCCCTCGTAACTCTGCTAACATGTTACAGTCGACTTCGACTCCTTCACCCGCATCCTCAACCGCCCCGGCGGTTTCCGCGACCCGGGCGAACCCGAAGAGTACTGCCGCGGCTTCCAGGTCTTCGACAAGGACCTCACGGGCTTCATCGGCGTAGGGCAGTTCCGCTACATCCTGACGAATTTGGGGGAGAAGATGAGCGATGAGGAGGTGGATGAGCTGTTGAAGGCCGTGGATACGAGTAGTGGGGAGTTGAACTATGTGGATGTTGTGAAGACGATTTTGGCGAACTGAGGGAGGGGGGCATGGGAGGACGGGTGGTGTGGCGTGGCGTTATTGGTGTTGTGGAGGGACTGGGGAGGGTGGGAGCGGGGCGCTTGGATGGTGATGCGATGGACGAGATATTTGTCTCACTGCGAGCCGTAGTTACGCGCCACTAGAACATCATACCACGCGACAAGAGACATGAAAAGCCGGGGCTCTCAAAAAGCAAATTCACAAACCACAACTCCCCACTCATACGTACAACCGTTCCCGAGCTCGATGGGGGTCCCCGGCTCCACCACCGCCTTCTCCGGCACGCCGTCTACGCGCTCCGTGCTCTCCTCCTCCCCGCCGTCTTCACCCCGCTTGCTGCGGGGAGGGATGTAATTCACCTTAAACTCCATCCCCCCCTGCCCCGGCACATCGAGGTGGTGATGATTCCGCCCGTCCTCCGCCTGGCCCTCCTCGGTCGGGTAGAGATTGTACGTCGTGCTGTCCTCGGTCGTGATGGGGGTTGCCTGCTCGATGGTGGGGTAGTCGTCCCCGTCATCGTCGGGGGCGCCGCGCTTGCCAATGTTTATTATTTCGGGCTCGAAGGGCGTACCCGGCTCCGGCGCCGGCATCGGGATGATCGTCGCCGTGCCCGCCCCTGGCATGGTTACCTCGTAGGTCGTCGTAGGGGTCTTGGGTCCTGCTTGCTCTCCGGCTCCGGCTAGGGCGAGCTTGGCGAAGTTGAGCGCGGCGGTGATGATTTGCTGCAGCTCGGTTGGGTCCGTGAGGGTGGATGGGGTGACGGATTTAAGCGCGCGCAGGACGTCTTGCTCGGTGGGCGGCGTGACGTCGGCACGGCGGTAGTGCTCCGTGCTGTTGATGACGGTGAAGCCGGTCTTGCCGTCCGGCACCAAGCCTCTGGCAGCCAGGTGGGTGCTGTGCTGGAAGACTGCGCTCATATCCTTGAGCATGGCGGTCAAGAGGGTGGTGTTAGTCTGCGGGTCGCTGCGGAGAGCGTGCTCGAGGATTGCCTGAGCGCGCTCGGGGTTCTGGTGAATCCAGTAGGCGATCAATAGAGGGAAGGGTGGGATGTCCTCGAAAGTGGAGGGGACGGTGGGTTTTTCGTCATCCGAAGCCGGTGCATTCTTCTTGTCGTCTTTCTCGCCGCGCTTGTCCATGTTGACCGGGTGGTGGTAGCCTTCGCCTTCGAGGTGGCCTTCCTCAGGCTGCTCCCCTTCCACACCGCGACGCCACGGCTTGTCCATGTCGACGGGATGGAGAGTGGAGAAGTAGAAGCCCACGTCGCCCTCCATGAGGCGCTTGAGCCAGCCATCGGCTCTCTTCCTGTGGCGGCCATTGTCAGGCTGTGCGGTGATGGCGTTCGCGAGGTCCCGGGCAACGACGGCATTCATGTCCTCCTTGACCGCTGCCCAGCGCTTATCGATCTCCTCCTTGGTGGCGTTCCAGCGAGTCTCGACGAGCTGTTCGATAGTGGCCCAGTCCTGCGCAGCTGTCGCCTTGACGATCTCGGCATCATCCACTACACCAGTCCTCATCGAGTCGAGCCACGCGATGGCCTTGGCCAGCGGCGCAAAGACCTGCGAGAGCTTCGCGAGCATGTTGCCACCCATGTGGCCTGGGGAACCTGGCTTTACAGGGCCAGGGCCGGCGAGGTCGCGCTTCACGGGAACGACCCCGGGAGGCAAATCGTTGAGACACATGCCGAGGAATGGCAGACATCCCAGGGAAGTGGTTGGCATGGGGGGTGTGGGGCCGGTAGGTTTATCTCCACCCTCAGTCGCGGTAGGCTTCTCGACCTCCTTGGGATGTTTGGCAGCGGTAGGCTCCTCGCCATCTTGAGTCACAGTGCCCTCCGCAAACTTCGGATGCGTGGTAGCCGTAGCCTGACCAGTCTTCGTCTGCGTCGCGAGCGTAGTCTTACTCTGATGTATCATCGATGACCACATCCACGCGGGCAAATTTGTCACCAACAACGAAGTCGGGATAGGCGAAACAACATCAGCAGCAGGCTTCTCCCCGTCCTCGCTGGAGACATCCCTCTTATGCCCCGTCCCATGCCCGATGCCAAAGTCGATATGACGGAACTGCTTATCCCATTCGGGACCATAGTTATTGTCGAAGAAATGCGGCGGCTGTCTGCAGTGTTCGCCGCTGCCCATGCGGAGGGTGCATTCGCGCAGGGACTCCTCTTCATCCAGGAGCTCGGCTGGGCTGGGAAGGTCCTGGTCGGTGGAGGGGTTGTAGGGCGACATCATGTCGTCCTCATAAGGGCCGACGTAGTTTGGGCCGCTGGAGGAGAGGTTAGCATAGCGTCTCGTCTTGTAGGAGGCTTGGGAAGAGGCTTACTCGAAGTTGAAGGCATCGTCGATGATGCCGCGGCCGGCGAGAGGGGCGTGGTTGGGGCTGTTCTTGAGGATACTCGATGCCTCAGAGGAGATAGTGGCCGGACGAGCACCGACGGTGGCCGCACCGAGGGCGGTGGCGAGGACGGTGGTACGCATCTCCGCGAACGTGATGATGTTGGGAATTTGTCTAGGGGTAGAAGAGGGTGTTTTGAGGGAATGTATATAGGAGAGGATATGGGTTGAGGATGAGATGGGAAAATCTGGTGGAGGAGGACACCGATACTTATACACAGATGCTCACCCATCCTTTCTTCTCAGTTCGTGGACAGTGTGGGAAACCCACTTGCGGTCGAACCCACTTGGGAGCGAACTGTCTTGCTGCTGGAGAAGTAGGTAATCGTGTGCAGTGGGTAATGCGATTGGGCGCTCTTTCGAAATTCGTTGGTTGATGCTTACCATGTGGTAATCAGGGAAAGGCTCTCGAATGAAGATGGAACTTTCATGGTACCCACGTACTCGATGCGCTTAAATCGGACCAGACAGATTCCACTTCAATTCTGAAGCCGAATATGCGTTCGAGGATCAAGCGTCGCAGGCGGAGGTGCAATCTTGATCGTATCGCTTGCGGACTTGGTAACGGTGGAGCCGCGGAACCGTGGTAAGCAACCCAGCCCATCGGATTTCGTGTATAAGCAATTCTGTGGGAGCTTTCACTGGCCATCGCGGACTCGAGACCGGAGGGCGAATCTGAGAGTCGACAATACGCACCCTCCGCCGTGACGAGCAAAGGATATCCACGATCGAGGTAGCTGTATCTCAGTTTTTGCTCACACGGGGCCGAGCGTGTTCTTTCTTGGCAGAAAGCGTGTTGCGCCCTGCTGAGCTGTTGTAATTTGTACTGTGGCGTCTCTCGTGTGTCGGCCGTGCAAAGCGACGAGATGGTATCCAGCATGCAGCACTGTGTTCTGCCACAGAGGTCGCAACCCTCGACACGAGAACCATTCGCCTCCATTTCATGTGGTCTTCTGACGTAGACGGCATCTCAAAGCCTCCCCGCCCCCTCCTCATCCCTCCCCATCTCCTCCCTCAGCCACCTAGCCTCCTTCTCCATCTCCTCCATCCCCCTCGGCTTCCTCTCCTCATCCTTCGCCCACTCCCTCTGATGCCGTCCTACGTCCCCCTCTTCGCCCTCCAACCACTCATGCACCTTATCCCCGCCCCCAGGATCCCCGACCGTCCGCGGTATCACATGACAATGCACATGCGGTACGCTCTGGCCCGCTGCCTCGCCGTCTTGGACAGCGACGTTGAAGGCGTCGGCTTTGTAGAGGCGGGTGAGGGTGCGTTGGATGCGGGTCACGGTGGTGAAGAGGTCGCTGATTTCGGGCTGGGAGAGGTCGGATAGGCGTGGAAGGGGACGGAGGGGACAGACGAGGATGTGGCCCGGGAGGAGAGGTTTGAGATTGACAAGGGCGAAGGAGTGGGGGGTAAGGTGGAAGACCTGCGTACACAGTCAATCGTCAGATGGGCAAATGGATGGGGGAGAGTGGACTTGACTACCTGCGACGTTACATTGAATTTGCCGAAGTTGATCGTGCGGCCTGGGAAGGGAGGCATGTCTGCCGCCTCAGTAGTCGAGCTCATGGGCTATTAAGAATTCCTATCATCGTTGTAGGATATGCCCGCAAACAGAAGGACGAAGTCGAGACATTGAAGCTTCCGCGGTCCTACTCCAGACGACGTCACACAACACTATAGCGACTTGCATTCTCTCCTACATGTTGGATGCCAATTTCATTAAGCCCCAAGCAAGCATCCTGTTCAACTCCAATGTATCGAAAGGCATCTGTCAAACGTTGGGATGGTGTACTGAATACTACATGACGGTATTGACACGACAACACGCCACAACCTCAACCCTTCTTTGATCTTCTCCAGCTGCTCTCCTCCCCATTATCTATTATTTCTCGGCGCCCACAGATTTGCAGCTTGGTCCTCGGAGGGCCAATGGAAGGGAAAGCTGCGCCATTCGTAAGAGGAGCCGCCAAGTCGTACAACCCTAAGACCGCTTCTAATGTCGGTGCCTTGAAGCAATTCTACCGCCTGTCCTTGAGCGGACGCTGCGGGCGCGTCGGGTGATGGCCTGACCAGCTCATGTGTAGATCATGTCGATGTGATAGCATGCTGAGAACTCCCTCTTGACTCTCCTCCCACCATCCTTCATTCTCAGTACTTCCTCCATCCAAAGCCCCGGACGTTCTTCTACCAGTCATGGCGTCTGATATGTGGTAAGCACATAGAGCACCTCACCATGGCATCGAGGTTCGCTAAACGAAGCCATACTGTGTCCAGCCCAGTCTATGCAGTATGCGTCCTTCTTGTCTCGAGCAGCAATGACCCATTTGCTAAAGCTCACCCTCACAGCCCTTCTTCAGCTCCATCGGCTGCGTCGCCGCCATCGTCTTCACCTCGTTCGGCGCCAGCTACGGCACCGCAAAGTCCAGCATCGGAGCTTTCTCTGCCGGCGTCTTGCGTCCTGACTTGGGCGTCTACAGTCAGCATTTCCCCTCTTCTTCCTACGAAATCGCAGCGGCCGTCAAGACTTCTGCTGACGCCCAACACAGTGCTCTTGCCCACAGTCTTCTCAGGCATTCTGGCAATCTACGGTCTGATCGCCAGCGTGATCATCTCTAACCACATTCGAGTGCAGCTCTCCCTGTACACGGCGCTGGTCAACCTTGGCACGGGCCTGGCAGTCGGGCTGTGCGGGCTTGCTGCCGGCTTCACGTTGGGCATCGCTGGTGATGCGGGTGTGCGAAGTCTGGCGCAGCAGCCGCGGATGTTCGTCAGCATGGTGCTGATCTTAATCTTTGGGGAAGTGCTTGGTGAGCGAGATGGTAACTTTCGACGAAGTTGCCTCGCTGACGTCCACGCTAGGCTTGTACGGATTGATCGTGGCCCTGATCTTGGATACTCGAGCCAAAGAAGGAGAAGGGAAATGTCCAAGTCCTTGGTGAGACCAGAAGGTGGAGGATCAGAGACGATGCGGATTCGGGATGGTCCAGTCATAAGCTTGGATGATAAGCCGTTTGAGTAGGACAAAGGCAGCTTCATGTATCTTTAGTAGTGGCGTCAATCTCGGTAGCCTCCAGCCATTTGCCATCAACCGCCTTCTTCCACAACCTCACCTTGCCATCGTCGCCGGTGGAGACCAAGATATCGCCCATCTGTGACCAGTCCACTCGCCACGGAGCGCCTGCATGAGTTTCAATCTCTGCAACCAGCTTCGGTTCCTGCTTAATGGCTCCAGGCGCCGCGGTGTTCTCCTCTCTACGCCCTTTAGTGCTGCCAGCCAACCCGGCTCCTATGCCAGAGCGACTTTGCCTAATCGGGGCGCTTTGAGGAGACAATGTGGTGGATTCAGGAGCTTGTGCCATGTTGGTGGTCGATAAAGAAACCGCGCCAGGCGTGTGAAGTTCGTAGATCCTGACACAGCCATCTTTGCTCGCAGTAGCAACAACATCGAATCCACGCATGCTTCCGCCCGCCCAGCTGACGTCCCTCACCAGCCCCTTGGCGCCTTCGAGCACAGCTGCGGTATAGAACTTCCTCTCGCTGTCGGTGCGGTAGACCTTCACGACCTCACCGACAGATACTGCCAAGCTCAAGCACTTCCTGTCGAGTCCTGCTAAGATGGCTGGCCAGGCGGGCAACTTCTCCTTGTGCCAGCTGACGCGGAATCCAGTCTCCTCCATCCGGGAAGGCGTCTTGCAGAGGTAGTCAGCCCACATGACCCGCCAGCTACTTAAATCTGCTGTCTCCTCGGGCTCCAAGATAGACAGGTATCCGTCTCTGGTTATAGCAGCCAGATAGCTCTCCGTACCAATGTTCTTGAATTCAAGACTCATGAAGGGCGCTCCTGTTGCTGTGAGCTGCTCGAAGATCTTTCTGAACCTACGGCCGGAGTTGGGTGCTTCGTTGACATCCTCCTGCCAGACTTTCAGCAGACCATCTTCGCCGATGGTTGCTAGGTGGTCTCCTACGTACGGGCCATTCCAATTGACATCCGTGACTTCGGCATCGTGGGCAGTCCAGGTATCCGTAACGCTCCATTGACCAGACTTCTCATCGCGGTCCCAGACTTTGACTCGGTGGTCCGAAGATGCAGTAGCCAGACGCGTGCCGTAGAAGTTGTAGCTGATGGCGAGCACTAGGTCATCGTGGCCGTGGGAGAAGCGGTGGAAGCCATTGGAGGCCATGTTTTGAATAGTTTGGAGCTTCTTGAAACTCACCGACCACTGACAGTGGCCATAGTCAAATGGACCTTCCAACCTCCCATTGATCTCCAGCGGGCAGTTCTTGTTAGAAATTTGGGGAGCATTGCTGTCGTCGACAAAGAAGGAAGGCGTCGACAAGGACCATCACGTTGATTGGCTCGCCTCGCCCCCTTGACCCTTAGCTGCATCTCGAATATCTTTTCTCGACAACTGTCTACAACTCACAAACATCAAGATGGAGTTCGTGGTCTAGCATGCGCGATCTTACGGCAACAGAGACATACTCGCTCGCCGTACTATCGGCAGCATGTCTCTCGATTCTGGTCAACGCCTGGAAAAGTAATGGCGAACCGCTTTTCTCCTCGCTCGCCATCAGCGGCCTTGCTTTCGTCTTCTCCTATGCACTTGTGCTCTGGACCGGCGATGTCTTCATCAAGCGAGGATACAAGGGGCGGGATATGTCCAAGAAGAGTCCGGTAGAGATGTAGGTCTGCAATATTATCCAGCACAGCACAATCGCTAATATCCATGCCAGACCAGAGTCAATGGGCCTGGTATGTGCCCTGGTATACCTCCTGGCGATCATCAACTTCCTCCCGTTCGCCTTCAAGTCACACATGGTCGAGGTCACCTCCGGAGCCGGCAACAAGGATCGAGTGCTTGAAGCGCAGGACATCGAGAACGGTCGCTTCTTGCACCGCTTCCCACTTGAGAAGGTGAGCCAGCTGTCCAGCCAACTGGTGAAGTCCCGTTAATCTAACATCTTCCAGCTCGCATCATACGGCTTCGCCTACGCCACCATCGCTTCCGAAACCATCCTCGGCATCCTCGACGACTCCTTCGACATGCGCTGGCGCCACAAATTCTTCATCCCAGCCTTCGCCGCCCTCCCCATGCTTGGCCTCTACTTCGTCGACTTCGGCGTCACGCACGTAGTCGTACCACTACCCTTTCGACCTTATCTAGGCGAGCTGCTTGATCTCGGCGGTTTCTACTACATCTACATGGCAGCCATCTGCATCTTCTGCCCCAACAGCATCAACATGCTCGCCGGCATCAACGGGATCGAAGTCGCACAATCGATTGTGATCGCGCTTTTGATTGTCGTCAACGATATACTGTACCTTTCGCCTGAGGGCCATCCGGCAGCTGAATCGCATCTCTTCAGCATCTACCTGCTGCTACCACTCATCGGCGTCTCAGCAGCTCTGCTCATGCACAACTGGTTCCCGGCTAGGGTGTTTGTGGGAGACACGTATTGCTACTTCGCTGGCATGGTGTTCGCTGTTGTAGGGATACTGGGGCACTTTAGTAAGACGTTGTTACTGCTATTCATCCCGCAGATCTTCAACTTTGTCTACTCGGTGCCGCAGCTGTTTCACATCGTGCCGTGTCCGCGACATCGATTGCCGAAATTCAATGCCAGAACTGGGTTACTGGAGCCGTCGATCGTGACGTTCGAGGAGGAGAAGCCATTGCGGCCGCTGGTTGGAGAGGTCATGAAGCTGCTGCACGGTTTGAAATTGATGCGGATCAAAGTTGACGACAATGGAAGGGTCACGGAGTCGACCAACTTTACGCTTCTCAACTTATGGCTGGTCTGGCGTGGCCCGCTGCGAGAAGACAGACTCGCCATCGAGGTCCTGATCATGCAATCTACCATAGGTCTGCTGGGACTTTGGGTCAGGCATAGCCTAGCACTGCTTCTGTTCACCGTAGACAATAGATGATACACGCTAAACGATTCTGTTCCTAATCTACCCACCCACACACACCCATTTCATGATCCTCAACGGCACCAAAACTGGCCAAAACAGAATCTGCAAACACCTCACCACCGCGCTCCCAACCTGCCATACCACTGCCACGACTGTCACAAGCACCAACGCCTGTCCCGCTCCAGATAAAATATTCCTCATCGCATCCGCTTTCTGGACTGGCGTAGCATTTTCTGCTGTCAAAACTTCAAATACCCCAACCCGCACCGCCGGTAGCCGAAAGCGCTTGCACAACTCCAGCATACTAATCATCCCCGCGATCAGTATATCAGCCAAGACCGACGTCCTCCCGGCCTCCACCCCCTGTACACCCCTCTGAGAAGCTTGGCCGTCTCCTTGTTCGCCCTTGCCAACGCTCGGCTGCGCGACACCGGCGAAGAGGGACGGTGAAGCAGAGGTGGTCGCATCGTGTCCCGCCGCCAAGCGAAAAGGGACGCACAAGGAGGTGGAAGCGTCCTTGTCGCAGCCGAGGGAGCATTGGCGGTGCCCTTGCGCTGGGTTGCGGGGGGAGGAAGCGTGGAGGGGGTGGATTAGGCGGATTAGGGGGAGGTGGCGGAGGTCGGGGGAGGAGTCGGCTGTGGGTGGGGTGTGGTGGTCGTCGTGCGGGAGTGGTTTGCGGAGGACGGGACTCCCGGGTGCTGGTTTGTGGATGGTTTTGAGCGCGGTGGTGAGCTCGGGTCCGAAGTGCGGTGCTGGCGTTCGTGGGGAGGAGAAGGGAGCGAAGGAGGCTGTTTGGAGTTCGGCGCCGCCGAAACAGTGCATGTCGTCGTTCGAGGTGCGCAGTGTCTGCTGAGCTGGCCGCGTCTTGACTGTCCTGATGGCATCGAATGGAGTCCGCGTGAACATTTGAGCTTGAGATTCGTTCTCTTTGGCCCCTCTTGTCTTTGCATGCTGAAGATCCTGCTGAATGCCTCCAGGATACGCAGAAACATTCTGATCTCGGATGAGTATCCTCCTATCATAACCCTCAGACGACACCCTCCTCGCCTTCTGCCTGTAATACTCAAACGCATCGATCTCCTTCGCCGAGTATCCCGGATACGCATACGGCTGCGGCTCCCGAGCTGAAGGCATGTGCACCATAAACGCATCGTCAGCCAGGTGAGGGTGCGACTTCGAGATGCAGAGGTCAGTGTCTGCGTCGGCCGCTGTGATTCTCGGTGAAGCGACGGAGGCGTTTGTAGACCAGCCGTCGTCGTTCATGGACCATTTTGCTACGCCCTTTGTGCGGCCTTTTCGGCCTTCGAAGGCTCGTCTGAGGGCTGGTCTGGCTTTGACGTCTGGCGTGGGGGAGGGCGGGTGGTCGTCTTTCCATTTCAGGGCCTCAGCGGGTGATTCTGGCGTTGGTGGAGGTCTGGAAGATAGCGTGCCCACACTCGGCGATATCAGTCCGGTCCGCGGGTTTGCTGCACGGGCGGTAATGTAGTCGTCCGAGTCTTTCATCCGCATCATGGCCGGTCTCTTGTCAGGAGAGCTGCTCGGTGGCGATTTGAATTTGTAGCTTTGCAAGTCCTTCAAGAGGATACCTTTGAGCTTGTGCCGTACTCCTCTCTGCTTTGCACGCCGCCAGTGAGGAGGGCAGAGTTCTGCGGTTCGAGAATCTGAAGTCGAGTATGAATATGGTGCTTGTGTTGTCAATGGCTCTGTTGTTAGGTTTGGCCGCAAGATAGGACGGAGATGTTGAGAAATAAGAGTCTGTCTTTTCGATGATTCTTCTACTTCCGCCATGATGGTGATGTATTGCACTGGAATGCGGCGAGCTGCCACGGAGACCGATGGGAGAGAGAATAGTGGACTAGCAACTGGAATGAACTTGCCGTACCTCATCTTCCACATGATCAAGCAGCAACAGCATCTGAGAAGTCGCGTGTGTCTTCACTGCGCCTGTCGTGCCTTACTCATGTCGACGATGATACCAAGCTTGATTTGACCTCATCCCTTCTCCATAGCAGACCCTTTTGCGGTCTGCAAATCTTCTCGAAGTAACACTTTCGCACTCAGGCGTGCCTTGTGCGTATCGGCCGTTGAATTATGTACAAGTGCATGCGGGAGGACACAGCCCGCAAATCGACAGCCTCACGCGGATGACCGCCAGCACACCACGCAGTCAAATGGAGTCGTGGGCAAGCATCAACCTCCGAGAGACCGCAACTTCCATCGACGCGTAGCCACAGGAAGAAAATCGTGACGGAGTCCAGCTCGGCAGAAAGTATCTGCTCAATGAAGAATACGTGTAGGGCACAAGGGAGCGCTGTCAGACGGAGGATCGATTCTGCCACCGGCCTCCAAGATTCCACACAAGGCCAAGTTATCACAAGCCAAGCTCGCCCGAGTGTACTGACCGTGGTTACCAGGACTGTCACTTCTTCCAAGCAACAGTGAAAGCTGGTGACTATGTAGGTCGGAGCGAGCCGTGCGATCGGTCTCCTCGCAGACTGCAAGAGCCTTGGAGAGAGTAACGTGGCCTTTTCAGGTGCCATTTGATCTGGTAGAAGACCCGCTTGATGTGGTCGGTGGGCCGCTTTCCACTGTCACCTACTCGGTCTCGTAGAAGTGTGGTTCAGGGTCATCGCAGGAGATGGCGCAATGCCCAACGACAAGCATTTTGGTGATCGAAATCATTGCTCGGCGAATTCTTGAGCGCCGGCACCGGACCGATCTTGTTGGGAGTCTTTGCACGGCTCTAGCGGCAGCTCTTCCCACCGCCGCTTGTTTGAAGGTAATACGGTCCAAACGCTGGGACTGCGCGTTTTAAGAGTTTTCATCTCAAGCATTTGCGGTCAGACGAAGGAACCGCACGAAATATCGGCGAGAGGCGGATAACCAAGATGATGAGGTGGCATCCGGCGAAGCCGTCCATTGAACCCGAAACACGCTTTCGCAATCAATTCTTGCGGCCGGGTTGCAATCGCGGCTTTGGGGACAGACAACAAGGAATCGATGTGTCCATGTAGCTCTTAACAGACGCTGTAGATCTATGTACTGTGGACTGGACGCACCACCACACCTTCGCAAGACAAGCCCAGAGCCAAGCAGTTGTTGGTGCACCTTTAAATGCTGCGCTGAACCCTACTGTGCATGCCAACCACCACGATGCTCATCCGCTGCTTACCGCCTCAGGCAGTGGGATGCGCCGGCGGATGGATCCCACGCTTGCCCAACATTACGGCGATTCCATCCATGCAGCCCTGGGAGGGTGAGCGTTACCTCTACACAGCATGCGTTCGCTCATCAGAAGTATCATCAGCAATATCGCAGACAATAGATCAGCTGGTGGAAGTAACTTAGAGCTGCCGTATCAATGGCCGCCGCATGGAAATCATGCTGCTGTCGAGTGGAAGTGGTGGGGTTTGCTTCATTTCCGCTAAGATCGTCTCGAGGCGCCACAGTCGTTAACGGCGACTGCTAGGGCCCCCGGCACTGACCGCGCTGGGGCGCGCTCCGTGATTACGAGGAAATGAGAGCAAGTTGAGATGTGCAGCGCTCGCTCGCACACGCTCTGGTCTGTGGGAGCGTGCCACGGTTTGGCGGTAGTTACTGTGTCGTCCTTGGTGTGCTCGCCGTTGCAAAGCACTCGCCGGAGCTGTAGCTGCACCCGGTAGTTCCTGATGTCATGCGAGCAGTGTCCCGCACTGCACATCAGCCCGCACCGACCTCGCCGCCCTCTTTAACGTTGGCATGGCGCGTGAGGTTGCAGCAGATTGCGAGGAGTCAATTGGTGGGCAGGCGATGATAAGCTGTTCGTCTTGCTTGTTCGGTGCTGGCGGGCCCGCACGGCTGCCGGCTGCGCTACTGTCCCAAAACTGACGTCTCGATCGCTCATCCTTTTCGGCCCTTTCTCCACCTGCACACCTTTCGTCGTACAGGCATTGGCTTCCTCGCGCCTGCACTCGGTGGTAAATCGCTCACAGGAAGGCGCACTCGGCTATCGTGTGCTGGATTGCTTTTACCTCTGCTCCCAGCTCTTCTGACCACCGCCGGCCCCCGTCGACAGCCCGCTGAGCCAGTGAGCTTCCCGCTGACGCATCTCGGCATTTTTACCCAGCGTGCTCTGGATTCCTTTTTAGCTCCGCTTCTTTCCACCACAGCTTGGAGCTTTCTTCTCTTCTCCCACACCTGCTCTGCTCACACGGCACAATCTCCCCTCCATCACCAACCCCCCATCTCATCCGCGACGACCATTGATTTGGCTATCGCTACTGCGCCATGGCGGCTCCGCGCGTGAGCTTCGGCGAGAAGGACATGGAGAACGGCGGAGGCGACGCTGAGAGGTACGGTCGCGCTTTCACCTTGGCATCGTGTGTGCGGTGCGGGCAGCCACAGTACTGACTGCAGCACAGGTCGAGGTCGAGGAAGTGGTCGCAGGCACCTGGCAACATCGAGGATCTTGGTGTGTATCACTGCCATCGCCGCAAACGCGTCACATGCTAACATGGACATTCTAGACGAGTACACTGCTCTTCAGAAGTACATCTCTACATACAGAGATCCCAAGGCTGCCGCCGCCGAGGAAGGCGAGGATGACGGCGGCGAGACGAAGAAGAAGCCGGCGTGGAAGGTGAGTCTACTTCAGCCGCTTCATCAGCGGTTCCATCTCGCGCTTCGCATCCCGCTGACATCCCATCTAGTTCTGGGCCAAGGAAGAGAAGACCGAAGACGACGGCTCCGTGCCCGACGAGTGGCTCAACGCCGACATCAAGCAGGGCATCAGCAACAGCGATGTCGAGCACCGCCGGAAGCGCTTCGGCTGGAACGAGCTCTCCTCCGAGAAGGAGAACTTGTTCATCAAGTTCTTGATGTTTTTCACCGGTCCTATCCTCTATGGTGAGTCCCCCAGCTTCTATCACTCATCCGCTGCATCCATCGCGTTTTATGCGCCCGCAATGGCTCGTTGCAGCCTTTTGTTGCTTTTCTCGAGCTTTGGCCGGGAAGCTCGGACAGCCCCCGACCTTCGGGCGCAAAAGGCTTGGCTTGCATCTGCGCTGCGAACACCACCACTGCAAGGCGACGAGCTAACTCTTGGCAGTCATGGAAGTCGCTGTCGTCCTCGCTGCCGGTCTTCAGGACTGGATCGATTTCGGTGTCATTATCGCTATCCTCATGCTCAACGCCGCCGTCGGTTGGTATCAAGAGAAGCAGGCCGCAGACGTGGTCGCAAGTTTGAAGGGTGACATTGCCATGAAGGCGGTCGTCATCCGTCAAGGTCAAGAACAAGATATCAAGGCTCGCGAACTCGTCCCTGGCGACATTGTGGTCGTTGAGGAAGGTCAAACTGTCCCGGCCGACGCTCGCTTGATTTGCGACTACGAGACTCCGGAAGATTTCGAAAAGTACAAGGAACTCCGCGAACAGCATGCTCTCAACCCAGAGGAGGACCCGGCCGGCTCTGAAGACAAGGAGGGCGAGGAGGGCGAGGAGGGTGTTGCCCACCAAGGACACGCAATCATTGCCACCGATCAGTCTGCCATTACCGGAGAGTCGCTCGCTGTGGACAAGTACATGGGCGACATGGTCTACTACACGACTGGTTGCAAGCGCGGCAAGGCCTATGCTGTCTGCGAGACCTCTGCCAGGTTCTCCTTCGTCGGTCGTACCGCTACTCTCGTGCAAGGCGCCAAGGACCAGGGTCACTTCAAGGCTATCATGAACAACATCGGTACTGCGCTTCTCGTCCTGGTCATGTTCTGGATTCTCCTCGCCTGGATTGGCGGCTTCTACCGCAATCTCGGCATCGCCACGCCAACGGACTCTGACAACACTTTGCTCCGCTACGTCCTGATCCTGTTCATCATTGGTGTGCCCGTCGGTCTGCCTGTCGTCACCACCACGACTCTAGCCGTCGGTGCCGCCTACCTCGCCAAGGAGCAGGCTATTGTGCAGAAGCTTACCGCCATCGAGTCGCTTGCTGGTGTCGACGTGCTCTGCTCTGACAAGACCGGTACTCTCACCGCCAACCAGCTGTCCATCCGTGAGCCATACGTCGCCGAGGGCGAGGATGTCAACTGGATGATGGCGTGCGCAGCTCTCGCCTCGTCCCACAACATCAAGTCCCTCGACCCCATCGACAAGGTCACCATTCTTACGCTCAAGCGCTACCCCAAGGCCCGTGACATTCTCAAGGACGACTGGAAGACCGACAAGTTCACCCCATTCGACCCCGTCTCCAAGCGCATTACCTGTGTTGTCACTCTCCGCGGCGATACCTTCACCTGCGCCAAGGGTGCACCAAAGGCTGTCCTCAACCTGACCGAATGTACCAAGGAGGTTGCCGATCACTTCAAGGAGAAGGCGACTGAGTTTGCCCGCCGTGGTTTTCGCTCCCTGGGTGTCGCCTACAAGAAGAACGACGACCCGTGGGTTCTGTTGGGTATGCTTTCTATGTTCGACCCTCCACGTGAGGACACTGCCCAGACCATCGTCGAAGCCCAGCAGCTCGGTGTCCCAGTCAAGATGCTTACGGGTGACGCCATTGCCATCGCCAAGGAGACTTGCAAGATGTTGGCTCTCGGTACGAAGGTCTACAACTCTCAGAAGCTTATTCACGGTGGTCTTTCTGGCACCACTCAGCACGATCTTGTCGAGCGCGCCGACGGTTTTGCCGAGGTGTTCCCAGAGCACAAATACCAGGTCGTGGAGATGCTGCAGCAGCGTGGTCATTTGACTGCCATGACTGGTGATGGTAGGTTCGAACAGTCACGACTCTGATGTTTGCCTTACTAACGTATCCTAGGTGTCAACGATGCTCCGTCTCTAAAGAAGGCTGACTGCGGTATCGCTGTCGAGGGTGCTTCCGAAGCCGCCCAGGCCGCCGCCGACATCGTCTTCCTCGCGCCCGGTCTCTCGACTATTGTTCTCGCCATCAAGATTGCCCGCCAGATTTTCCAGCGCATGAAGTCGTACATCCAGTACCGTATTGCTCTGTGTCTCCATCTGGAAATCTACCTGGTCACCTCCATGATCATCATCAACGAGACCATCCGATCCGACTTGATCGTCTTCATCGCCCTATTCGCCGATTTGGCCACCGTCGCCGTTGCGTACGACAACGCCCACTCCGAACAGCGTCCCGTCGAATGGCAATTGCCCAAGATCTGGATCATTTCCGTTATTCTCGGCATTGAACTCGCTGCTGCTACCTGGATCATCCGCGGCACGCTCTATGTGCCTAACGGCGGTATCGTGCAAAACTTTGGCAACATCCAAGAAATCCTGTTCTTGGAAGTTGCTCTGACCGAGAACTGGCTCATCTTCGTCACCCGTGGTGGCCAGACCTTCCCATCGTGGCAGCTCGTTGGCGCCATTGGTGCCGTCGACGCCGTCGCTACCCTGTTCTGTATCTTCGGCTGGCTCTCCGGCGGCGTTCACCAACTCCCTCTCCCGGACCCGAACTCGCAGTTCTGGTTCAAGCAGTCCACGTACGGCCACACCGACGTCGTCACCGCTGTTGTCATCTGGGCCTACTCGATCGGTGTTATCATCATCATGGCCATCACCTACTGGCTCCTCAACCAGATCCCCTACCTCAGCGACCTCGGCCGCAAGAACCGCAACGTCCACGACACCCAGATGGAGAACATCATCGGCCACCTCAGCAAGCTCGCCCTCCGACACGAGAAGGACGAGCACGGCGAGAGCCGATGGACTCTGGTGGGCAAGTCGTCGGAAGAGGAGGAGGAGGACTAGAGGGATGGCTTCGTGTCAAGATACCACAAATTATTTTCCTTTGAGTGTCATCAAATCCATTGCTGCAAAGAAGAGGAGGAGAACTCTTGGTGAACAGGTGCTGGTGTGTGTGTTATACTACTGCCGTTAAGGGGACAAAAGGTGGTGCAAACTCTCTCGTAGTCTCTTTTGGAGAGTTTCACTGTACATAATCTTCGGTAGAAGTTTAACGGGGTTCTCGTAATACTGATGGCTGCTCTTTTCTTTTCTATGTTCATGTCAAGGGTGAGGCGGAAGGCATGCGCTGCTTGAGACTGCGCATGTCTTTTCCAACCTGTGAGTCTTCTGGTTCCAGGATGACAGCACTGTGCTGGATGCTGCTCGACTGCCTGACAGTCTACCCTACTACCCACTTCCGCTCATCCAGCCCGTTGACTAAGGAAGCAATCTCTAGTTGATGATATAACCCCCATCCACCACCATCGCGGAGCCCTGCACAAACGAAGCCTTACTACTGCAAAGAAACAACACGCAGTCCGCGACCTCCTGCGGCGTGCCTTTGCGATTCATCGGTGCGATGGGGACGGAGGAGGCGATGGGGTCATCTCCGCTGGATGGGTTGCGAGGTTGGGTCATTGGTGTGTCTGGATTCCGGTCAATACATTGGTCGAAAGGAGAAATTGTGAGGGTGGGGTGGAAGAGGAACGGCGAGAGGAACGGCGAAAGGGGGACCAAGTACCGATGATGCCAGGGCAAACGCAGTTGATGCGGATGTTGTCTTGGGAGTAGTCGATGGCGTCGCAGCGGGTCATGCTGATTACGGCGGCTTTGGCGCCGCAGTATGATGCTGTTGTCGACACTTAGCATCTGACAGGAGTATGGCAGGGAGTGGAGGGGCAGAGTACCTGCTGCAGGACGGCCTACGAGGCCGAGTTGGGATGCTATGCTGACTGCTTTGGTTTCAACACTTCGCTGCCTTGGACTGACTGCGGGAGGAGGACGTACCTATACTCCCTCGATTCCCAGGCCGTCCGTCGTGCCTACGAAGCACATTCGTCAGTTCAGCCAGCTCACATTCGTACGGAGACGACGTACGTGGGAAGAGGCTCCTGTCCCAACATCACCCGAATCTCCGCCCGGGTCGTCAACCAACACCCTCGATGATTCACCCCGTTGATTCGATCGAATGCGTCCACAGAGTTCTCGTGGGAGCGTTGGTTCTCGCTCAGAATACCTGCCAATAGATACGCTCCTGATCAGCAACTGTCTCTGCCTTGCCTCTGACCACCTTGAAGATGGAGGCAAGGGAAAGCAACGTACCAGCACAGTTGGCACAATAATCGATGCGTCCGAACTTGTCCGCAACACCATCGATGAAACCATTGACCTCGTCTTCGACGGCTACGTTGACCTTTTTGCTGAAGACGTCGATGGTTTCGTTCGAAGCAGCTTCTTGTAGTAGCTTTGATGTTTCTTCAAGGCCGGTTTCGTTCTGGTCAGCAATGGCGATTTTGCGGCAGCCTTCGCGGGCAAAGGAGATTGCTGTTGCGCGGCCGATTCCTGGGAGACAATCAGTCGATGCTGAGGTATGAGAGCCGAGAGAACATTGTTCCTACCCGATGCTGCACCGGTGATGAGAGCCACGCCTGGGTAGAGGGTCATGTTGTCTTTAAAAACTCTTCGTTCGCTAGGACAGTAGTTGCTGTGAGTCCTGCTCGGTTGCTCGACGTGAAGTGAGAGGTGTGGTTTCGGCCAAGGTTGCCCGCGGTGGAGCTTGCTGATGATGCTAGTGATCTTCCAGTGCGTTGAAGGGACGCTCACGTTCGAACACAATAAGGAAAAGCGAGATTGAAAGTTATTTTCGTATTATTGTACGTGTCGTCGCTCTGTCTTGGCCTGTCAGTCGGCGGGATATACGAGGAAGACCACCCTCAGTAAATGACCCACCCGTCAATAGCTACACAGAACCACAACTCTTAGCTCATTCATCATGCCACAAGAATCCACATTACCACATCGCCACTCATCGTAAGATCGCGATGCTCACGGATCCATCTTCACACCGCCGGTCCCAAACTTCCTGGCCCTCTCTTCTGTGTATGGCGTATAACCTCCCCACAACTCCGCCGGCTGCTCCTGTATCGTGCTCATCGCTGGCTCTACCCTCCCACCAGGACTGTACTGCGGCGGTGCAGAACCATTCGACCTGATAGAAGGATTCGGGCTGTTGATTGGTACACCAGAACCATAAAGCTCGCTTCTCCTGCCGCTCTTGCTTCGTCCAGGCGCCACCGGAAAGCTGTCGAGTTCTGGCGCATGGGTTCCGGGTGAGATGTTGGCGTAATTGGCGGCGATGGGTGAGGTTTGCTCTTTTAGGAAGAGGGAATGGTGTTTATTGGACTGGCGCATGCGGCGGACGTAGAAGAAGAGGGCGATGCCAAGGAGGGCGAGAACGACGGGGATGCCGACGGCCAGACCGACGATGAGGCCGAGGCTTGAGTCGTCGTCTTCGTCGTCGTCGTCGTCGTGGTTTGAGGACTTATCGCTGCTGTCGCCTCCAGCCGCGGCTGGTGCGACGGTGACCACCTGTGTCACTGTAGAGGCCGAGCCATCCTTGCCGGTGGTGGTGCTCGTATGGGTGACTGCTGAGGAGGTGGTGGGACCTTGAGTTGTAGACGAGGAGGACGGAGATGATTTGGAAGTCGGGCTGCTTTCCGCAGAATCCGAGCTGACGAAGGTGCCATCTGCTATGTGTTAGCAATTAACATACCCCCCAAAAGCGCTGCGCGTACCTGTCTGCGAGGCTGGCGAGTTGTGCACCGTCTTGGCTGAAGTGGGAGATGGCACGTTCGAGATGAAGGCGATTGGACTCGGGCTGGGCAAGCTGAAGAAGTCGGTGTCGGCCACATTGCAGCAGTTGAAAGCCACTGTATAGCAGGTCAGTCATGCCATTATTTGACTCTTCACTGAGCTGCCTACCTCGATTGCCATCACAGCACCAGTCTCCGTCTGAGCACTGCAGTATCTATGGTGGCGTCAGTCCCGATTCACTCTTGTGTTCCCCACGGCAGCAGCGCCAGGCAGTGTCTTGAATATGGATGAGAGCTCGACCAACCGCTTCATTTCCCCTGAAACAAATCAGCGACTGATGCACTTGCGCACGCTCACATGTACTCACGGTGCTGTATTGTCATGAGTGCAGATTTGAGGACAGTCTGGAGACTGCCACGTCTGATCGGTGCATGTGTATCGGCCGTAGTATCCAGCATTTTCCAGATAGCATAGTCCGTTGGACATGCACTCCCAGTTCAAAGGACAACACTGCCCGCCTTGAGATGAGCATGCCGCATCGCCTTCAGTCGAAAGTGAACCGTCCGGGTAATAGCAGTTTTGACCAAACACTCCAGAAGTGGTGAGGTGAAGTATCAACAGCGCGGCGGCGAGAACTTGTATAGAGAAGGAAGGAGCCATTGTCTATTGAGCATGTCCGGGTGGTCTTCGAGGTTGGGTTTGGAGATCGAGGAGGTCGAGGTGAATTGAAGATTGGACGTGGCGGTGCTGGCAGGTTTCAGGTTGGACGCATGACGCTCGGTGAGGTCGATGTTTGTGAGCTTAAGCTTTTGAGGAGCTAATTGCCTTCTTTCCTTGCGAAGTGAGCACTGCAGTGTAACGACGCTACGTGCCATTGAATCTGTCCAGGTACTTGACCTCTCTGGAGGATACCTACTTACTACCACGGTCACGAGCTTTCGTATCGGTGAAACTCCTGAGTCTCCTTAGCCCAGCCGTTCTCCAGCCATCAGCCGACATTGTGGAACCACGAGCAGCCTTGGTGGTGTGGCAAACACCCGGCTACCTGCATCTTGCACGATCATTCCGTCAAGCATCCCGGAGATACTGCATGGATCACAACCACCTTAGGAGCAGCTTCTGCTAGGACATCGTACCATTTGGAGTCGATCCCACCCTTCTCGGGCCTTATGTCGTCACGCTATAGGCCGCTCGTATCAACTATGGGCAAGCGAGGGCCAGGATGATGAGACACACAAAGCACGACAGCATGCCCAGCACGCTTTCTGATCTCACAATCACCGGCGAGCGGTTGAGTGATCGAGCTAGCGACTGTATCTACCGCGGACATGCGGGCAGTACTTCATGCTGCTCACAACAGAAGACATGTCGACGTGCTGTGCAGTGGAGAAGTGAAGATTGGCTGGCTCGGGACGAGGCCCGACCCTAGGGCGAACTACAGTACTTGGATACATGTTGCAGAAGACATCTGTGGACTCTTGCAACAACACCACCACCACCCACACATGGGACGCTGCGGTTCTCGTCAATGTTCGCGGCTCTGGCGCTATGTCGACTACTCTTCTCGGCGTGAGGGCATGGTGCGCTGTCTCCCCAACAAGCACTGTGTCTTTGGCCAAAGCCTAGCCCCAAGCTTTCGCCCCATTGATCAACGAGGTCTCCACTCGTAGGATGCGCCGCTTTGGTATGCCGCGCTGCGTAAGCTGACTTAGCATTCGCATTCTCCTATACTTTCCTACTTCCACCTACACCGCAAGTTAATCTTGGCAAGCTATCGGAGACTGGGCGATGCACCAAGATCATTAGCCCCGGGCACGAGAAGGATCGATGGAGGTCTTGGATCTGGGACCTGGGCTGCGTTCTTCTTATAGTTTGTCATCTCCTTTGTCATCTTTCAAGCCCTTAGGACATTGAGATAGGGTTGGGCTGACGAGACTGCCAAATATGGCATCTTTACCACTGATGCCCGTAGCAAAACGTCCCGCGATCAAGACAGGCTGCCTATCCTGCCAGTAAGTTGAATTGGCTTTGTTCCGGACATCAAATTCGGCTGATCCGAGCGAACAGTGCTCGTGGTCTTCGCTGCCACCCCGACAACCCAAACTGCAAGCAGTACACGTCCACAAAATGGAACGCCAACCGGCCACCGGCCTACAACCGCCGGAGCAGCGCTGCATCCCCGGCCAACAACCTTGCGGTCACATGGCAAGGTACACGCCGCGAAAAGCAGTCTCTCCATTTCTTCTGTGCCATTACGGCACCCGAGCTCGCTGGATTCCTTGATACCGAGTTCTGACAACGTCTCATTCCCATAACAGCTCACTACGACCCAGCTATCAAACATCTCGTCGCCGCCCTTGGTGCCTCACATGAGCACCGTCTACGGAAGCAGGCTTTTCGAGACAACTTACAGACCGACGAGCTCTACGCATTCGCAATGCGGCAGTGCAACAAAGCAATTGGAGATCTGGTGCGACCGGCAGAAAAGGGCCAGCTTAGCTCGATGAGAGCCTTGACGGCGTCTGTGCTGTTTACCTGCTTTGAGAACGTCAATCACAATCGCGAGCAAGCCATCTCGCATGTCAAGCATTCACGACGACTGCTGGAGGAGATCGGTAAAACCTCTTCAAAATCAAAATCAAAATCTCATGCAGCGGTGTTTTACCCACTGGACTCTGTACAGCTAGAGCCTCTGGTTACTCATTACCTAATGGACACTATCCATTTAGAGGCCCTGGTTGCTCATTACGAAACTTCTCTGGATGATTACATGCCGTGGAGCGGTGCACAAAGCGACATAGCGTCAATGAGCACGCCTAATTTTGACAACATTGCTGAAGGAAGAGCAAAATTTGAAAAGTTCGTTGCACAAGTCGGCACCACCATAACATCACTGGGTGGTCCAGCAGCAACTCCGGAGGACCTTGCGGCGATGGCCCGTACGAAAGCCGTAGCGTTTTTCTGGCTGGAACGATGGGAGACGTCATTCGCCGCTTTCCTCGCCCGTGAAGCCGGCAACAGCGACATACAGACTTTGAACGGGTACCGCCTCCTCAAGCTTCACCACATAGCCTTTGGTATCTTCATCGAAGTCGACCACTCAGAAGGCGAGGCGAGCTGGGCCAAGTTCACCTCGCGGCTCAAAGCGGTCGTGGACCTTGCCGACGAGATTCTGCAGGGCACCCCGAGGCGCAGCGTCGGGTTGCAAGCGCCGCAAGAGCCTTATGTGAGTTCCTCAATGGGGTTGGCCGAGCCGTTGTATCAGACGGTCTCGCGCTGCGCGGATCCGGAGATTGTTGAGAGGGCAAGGGGGCTGATGGCGAAGCTGCCGGCGAGTGATGGTGCGAACTCCGCGTGGAGGATGGCTTATGTGGAGAAGATTCTTTCGGCTTGTACGGGGAAGCCGTACATTGAGGGCGACAGCACAAGCGCGACTCCCATGGACGCCAGTGCTGGATCTTCCGTGGCTGGCTGAGGATGGAGCACACGGCGCTCGAATCGGCCTACGAAGTCCTTCGCTTCTAGACATGCCTTCTCACAAATCGACACATGGCCCAACAGAGCTCCAAAGAACCTCGGCCATCAATTCAGTCTTCCCCCGGATGATTAACATCAACGTACTACAAAATCGTCCACCCCCGATACCTCCCGTCGGCCCAATATGCGGACGGTGCACCGCCCCCCTTCACCGCGCCAGAATCAAATACTTCACTAACAACATAACATTGGCCCAAAGCCCACCGTCAGATCCACAGTGGGAACTGCAGTGGAGGAATTCTGTTGTTTGGCGTCGGTTACTGTGTTTCTGAACGGGCAGGCATGAGGAGGCTGCGGCGACTTGCCGAGGGAATGGCGCAAGATGTTGCGAGGTTGCTGGTTAATAGCACTGCTGCATGTCGAGGATGGTATATAGAAATGAATGACCCCAAATCGTTATGCCAAGCATCCAGGTGTATGCAGGGACCAGCCGGCGCTAGAAGACCGACTCCAAGATTCCGTCTGCTGCGTTAACCATTTGCTTTCAACCACCATTGAGACCATCTCAACAACAATATCCGCTGCGGCAATGCATTGCACATCAAAGGCGCTCTTGACGGGCGCTTTCGGTCCTGCACTGCGCCGCTCGAGCACCGTGCCTCCCGCCTTCCTGCTCCCCTCCTTTTCCGCGACATACCAATCAGCCTTCTCCACCACCACCTCTTTCCAGGCGCGCAAGGACGGCAACCCCAACCGCGGCGTGTCTGCTCTGCGCCGAACTGGTCTCAACAAGCGCCAGCGAGCGACCTACCCTCTCGTACCCAAAGACGGCCCCGTAGTCCTCCCCAAACCCGTCCTCGACCCTGAGCAGCGCAGCGCCATCGAGGTCGACGAGAACCACGGTCTATGGGACTTCTTCAATGTCGACAGGGATTCGCTTTTTACGCCGACTCAGCTGGCGGCGCATGGACGCGGGTGGAGTGTGCAGGAGTTGAGAAGGAAGGATTGGGAGGATCTGCATCGGCTGTGGTGGGTTTGCGTGAAGGAGAAGAATCGGGTGGATACGTTTAAGAAGGAGAGGGAGAGGGTGGGGACGATGTATGGGGATTATGAGGCGGATGAGCGGATGAAGGAGGTAAGACGGAGCATTCTCGGGATGGGCATGTTCTTGACTGACATGTGATGATGTGTAGATCCGAGTTACGATGCGCAGCATCAAGTTCGTGCTGACGGAGCGCTGGTATGCGTGGGAGAACGCGCGCAATGTAGCTATGCAGGATGATGAGGTCAACTTATACGCCAACCCGGACGAAGGCGAGCGAGCATATCTTCCTGCAGGGAGCGAGCAGCCGGAGATGCAGATGCGCGCAAGAAGGACTGAGGAGCAGGCCGAGGACGCGGCTTCATCAGAGGAGATGCCACCTCCGACCCCTGAAGCGGAGAGGCGCGAGCCAGTGAGGGTGTAACAGTGCACGTGAGAAGAGATGCTGTATGATAGTGAAAAGATAATACAATTGTACAGGAAAGTTCAAAGCAGGCCATCCCGGATCGCTACAGCTCCCGTGTCTGGTCGATCCATTGCACCACTGTGTACACTCGTCGCGCGACTGCAGTTCTCCAACCTAGGCTACGGACAGGATCACGCGCCAAAAGTATCTGTCAAGGAAGTTAGCTTTTACACAGCAAACGTTTTGATGGAGCCTGAGCTTTGAGAGATCGCACCAGGGGCGATATTATACATCCACTGCACTGCCTTTGTCTGGTTGGCGCTGCTTATTCTTTGGATTGCTGTATTTTTGTTGTCGATGTATCGGCGGTATCCAATCGAGAGAAGTGTCTGGATGTTCAAACCAGGACCAATATTCCCGTCCGAGCACCGACCGCTTCTCAGACAGTCGCCCTACCAACTTCCACTGTCTCGTGCGATACTCTGGGAGACCTTCGTCAATCAACGGCGCCTGGAGAAGGCCGTTGTTCGCAATGGTGAGACCGAGCCTGTAGCGATCGTTCATCGAGCGACTCCACTGTTCCCGGGCCTCCCGCGTCAAACGCCTTTCCGCAAGCCAAGCCACTAGAACCACCTGACCCGTATTCAGTTTCGTGACGACTTCGTCTTGCTTCAGCCAGTCGGGCCGGTTGAATAGCTTGTTGGCCAGATGTGCGCCGCCCGGCAGATGAGAGTACGAATCAAGAGTATGCTGTTGGGCCTTTGTAGGCTTTGGCGGCTTTTCTTCATAAGGCCATGCGGATTCGTCCTCGAGTACATACCGGTTGGCGTCCAACTCGTCCGGCACCAGCTGAGGTTGCGAGAAGACCGTCGTATTCGAGGATGCTGTTGGCGCTTGAGCTGAATACGACTCGTCAGGTACCTCATCGTCACCGTCGGTCTCTCGAGCTAGGCCGGACTCCTCGTTGTCTTCCGGATCTCCAAAGACTTCATCACTAGGCTCTTACCCCGTTGCCGCTACGGCGGATCGAAGGCATCTCAAGCACAGAGCTTTGTAGATGCTCTCTGGTCTGGCTACATGCACTCTCGCTTTGAACGCACATGGCGGTCGGCTGAGGTCACAATGCTCCGGGAGCGCAGGAACAAGTCCACTAGTCTCGTTGAGACCATGTGCAGTACGTTCGGCGCAGGTCGCCGTGTAGCACGTTATCCAGGGCTGTATGCACATTGTGGAGGAGCTCGTTCAAGAATTGTTACACAAAGAAGGCTTGTCTGGGGAATGGCAGGAGTCTTATATGCGTTGAGCGTCATCACAGCAAGCTTGTTTGCTGCAAACGACGCCAGCTATATTCACGACTGCAAGAGCATGCTCATGACCAGTACAGAACTCCACAAATACACGAGACTCGGCCGCACGCTACATGACGGCAAACGGATTTTGTCAGCCTATCTGCTGCTACTTGGCGACATGATAGAAATCCCTGTGATCGAGCTTGCACGTTTCCTCGGAGCAAGGCACCCCATCGCACGGTCAGAACTGCCTTACAAGGGCTAGCACCTCAAAAAAGGCCGGTCTGCCTTTTGGCACTGTCAAGCCTGGCTTCCTTTCAAAGCCATCAACTCTTCCCGATTTATGGTCGCATAATGTCGACCAATCCATCGGATGGGAGTCTCTGGGTGATTTGCCCAAGTCCGATATTCACCCCGTGCTGTAGGATCCCCCAGACATCTTCCCAACGACTCTCTTTGTCGATCCTGGTATACTGTCAACGTTTCGCCGACGAGTGGTGCTCGGAGCATAGCATTGTTGCCAATCGAAAGGCTTTTGGCGTACAGGTTCGGGACGAGTTGGTGATTGACGAGCCAGATGGCTGGAATAATCTGGCCATTAAGGATACTTGTCAATACTTCACCCTCTTTAAGCCATCTTGGCCGGTCCTTAATCCAGGCTGCTAGAAACGACCGGTGAGCCAAATGAACAAAGGGTTGTAAGAGAACCCGATGCTCCTCGCTTATCGCATCGGGCCCTTCATCGGTCCATTCAGGAATCACCGACATGTTCGCTTGCCAGTCTCCGTACACGTCCAGACTTTCTCCTGTTATACCTTGTACTTGTGTCTGGAGCCAATGAGCTGTCCGCGATAATTGCAAAGACAAAGGACCGTCTTGCAAGTTGTCACCCTCCAAGGCAGCCGCTAGCCTCAGCGGTTCCTCTAGCGCAGGAGTCGTGCATGAAGTGGCTGCAGCCAAGGTTGGGTTCCTCGTTGTCTGTGATGGGGCGATTGGGGGTATTGGTCGGTCGCGTGAGTTCTGTTGTGGTTGTCCTGGCAAGGGAGGAGATTCGAGAGCACGGCCAGCACCTGCTTGAAGACGTTGTTGCAAAGCGGCAATGACCGCAACCTCGTTGTCCTCACCCCAGACTGACGTAACTACTTCATGACCATGTGCTTCGGCCTGTACCTGCACGCAATGCCGACAAACGCTCACATTCCCACGTCGAGCAACATACGTTCGGTGATGCGGTGGGCACGGAGGTCGAAGTTGCTCGCATTTCTCGATGCGGCCAGCCACCAGGTAGCGAAACTCGCCCTCGAGGCGTGCAGTTCGTTGAGGACACTCTGTCACCGAACAGATCACGAAGGGCTGGAGACACATTGCTTCGGATTCTGAAGGCGATGTCGAAGTTGTGGAAGGAATGCTTTCCTGGTGAGTCGCCTGGGAATCTACCTCTCTATATATTTGCCGCGATGACCCGTTTGCTGATAGAGGCTATAGTGAATGCTGTAGGCAATCTCGATGCCTCAATGAATAAATTACGACTCGGGTTCCTCGTGCGGCCATGGGTCACAAACTGTCTAGGGTTGCTGCATTCGGCTCAGACATCCGTGAAGATGGCTGTCACACCGTAACTGCCTATTTTGGTTGAGAACGCACGGAATCCTGCTTTGGCACCCAGTCTTGCCTCGTTTCAGGATGATCAGCCCACTGCTGGTACTCTTCCCTGTACGTACGTTCGTCCTCGTTCCTCCCCACCACCATTACTTGTCTACTGATATATGCTTTTAGGCTTTCACCAATCAACGGGCTTTGGAGCAAGGTGTTGTTAGCCACTAGGGCTCCATTGCGATAGAGGTCGGCCATCAAGACTTCGCCTTCTCCGGGAGGATGGATGCTGGTCCAGGCCACAGGTATCACTTGGCCGTTGTGAGCTTTTGTAACAACCTCGTCAGGACGAAGAGAATCCGGACGATTGCTCAGATCCTTTGCAAGGAAAGCACCATGGCGCAAATGCAAATGAGGCTGCAGCAGTGCGACTTGAGCTCGCGTCCGTGGAGTTCTTGGCTGCTCATCGTCAGGCTGCGAGGACCAGTCTGGGAACACATATCTGTTGGTTTCCCAATCACCAAAGTCATCTTGCGGAGCGTTTGACGACGCTGCCGCACCGCGCGACCCGTCAGCGTTCCGGAATAATGGCACTGGCGGTGGGCCCATGCGACCATGACCTGACTTATCATCGACCTCTGGGTTTCGCAATGCCTCAGTCGATGCGGCACTGCTATCGGAACTTGCAAGCTGTTTTCCTCTCAGCGGGGAAAGCGGCGGACCAAAGTCTTCTGACGTTTCGCCAGCAGTTGGAGAGATACCCACCACCGACCTCAGGCTTCTTGTCGCTCCCTGAGCCCGACTCGGCGAAGCCAGAGTCGGCCAAGGGACAGAGGAGGCTAAAGATGAGCTTCCAGTAAGCAGCACTACCGACGTACTTTCATCATACGATCCCTCTGGACTGTCCTCTTCAGGTGTTGTTGCATCTCCATGGACAGAAGGTCCAGGAATACCCTTGAGCTGGTCCTGAAGCGCCGCAATGGATACATCGAGGTCCACATCATCACCATACAGTCGTCTATTGGTCTCGAGTCCTTCGGCATCCGTCTGAATCTGGAGGCAATGCCTACAGATACAACGGGCATGACGCCTCGCAACGTTCGTCCTGGTACCTGGCGGACAAGGCGGCAATAGACTGCCCATCTTCTCAGGAACGCCCGGAACCAGGTAGCGGAAGGCATTGTCGAGGTGCGCGGTACGATCAACGCATCCAGGTGTGGTGCAGTTTATCCAAGGTTGAATGCACATCGTGGCCCTATTGCTGGATGCTTCATCTGGGCAAGCTAGAACTGATGTATGCCTGTGTATAACGGATTCGCTTACTGCACTCATACTTGACGAATCAACCAACCGACCTCAGCACGCTGGACAGGAACCCATGACCACCAGAAATTACTCATCCCCGGCTGGTCAAGTTTGCTGAAGGTGAGTGAATGGACAGTCATCAAAGCCACCGAGGAACATCGTGGACGCTATAAAAATTCATGTGTGCATCCCTGGGGAGTCTCGCAACAGAACACAACACCAATCCCTTCCGAAGCAGCGCGAAGCCTCCAGAATACTTACATAGCGATGTGCATCCAACCATACGTTCACTGCAAGAGCCCGATCTGCCAGACACCTCAAACAGAGAAGGTGATCGACAACGGCATCGCACTGTCACCCGGAGTCCTTGAGCCGTGCGGGAAACCTTGCCATGGCATACAAAGACCTCCCGCTCGCCTCTTGGGCTTCCCACAACCCAACTTCTGCTTCCGATGCTCAAGACCTCAGCGATCAAGCGGTTTCGGCCAGTCCGCATCGAACTTCGGCAGTGCTAATGGCCCTAGTACAGCTGCTTCTTACATCGATATGTCGGCTTCGTTACATCGAGCCCAATCAGCCTCTGTGACGCTTCCTCCGATCCCGTTGATCATGCGAGAAAATGCTTTTCAAGGCGGACATGACGAGACCTCCTTACGCCAGACCGAGGCAGCTGGTCTGGGAGATTTTGGCAAGGCAAACGCTTTCTCTCCCATGTCGTCCTTTGGACCAAGACCGCTCGAGCGACCGACTACTGCAAACGAGGTCTTTGGGGTGGACCGTCGACCCTCTCGTCATGTTGGGGATCAAGAGCGAAGGCCAATGGCGGGATCCGTTGAGGTTCCTTCCGCCACATCACCCGGATACGGCTTTACAGCAACCACCCATCCTGGGCTGCCAGCAACGGCTCCAATTCCCATACAACGCACGATGGAACGCCCACAACCAACCACGACAGGCATGTCACAGCTCGATCCAGGTGAGGCGGCCCGAACTAGATCGAGCGACGGTCTCAACCAAGGTCCTGCTGAAGAATCCGCGGCAACTCAAGGTTTTGCACCGCACCCGGTTTCATCCTCTCCAAGTGCATTGCCCACGATCTCACGGCGGCAGATCACGATGCCCCTGCCGTCGGTCGACCCGAAAAAACCGCGTCCAAAGTGGCTGCCATCGCAAGAGCCGCTCGTGAAGGCAGCAACAGGGCAGATCATTCCTCTTTCCTGGACAATACCATACGACACTCTCTCCATGAACGGTCCACGGGGATGGTATGATTCGCGCAGAGAATTGCTTCCTGATTACCTACAAGGCCTTCGTCTCGAGGAGAACGAACAACTACGATCTCCACTAGTCCTTGAGAGGTTTCTAGTATTCATGGATCGACAGCTCCACATCCGTCGCCCGCCTGAGCCGATGGACTCGGAAGCTCTCCGTCAGGAATTCAACCGCTGGACAGAAGACAGTGAGACGATGGTGGAGTGGTTAGAGATCACGACATGGAACGCCTTAAACATTGGACTGGGTCACCGGAAGTGGACTTCTTGAGAGCTTGACCTGCCCGATAGCTGAGACTAAGTGCCTACGTTCGATTTCAGCGATGTTCGGTTGTGCTCAGACAGCTGAAATCGGGTCATAAGTCGGCACGCACCTTCTAGCGTTTCCCATCTGTAAAGTAGTCTAAGTTTGGAGATCCGAGTGTTCTGTCCAGGACCAATTTTCATCGAGCGTGCAGCCGTGACCCAGCGAGTCCCACCTAGCGAGCAGTATGCTCTTCAGGCAGCGGATAGTCAGGAGCACATGCCTGCTGGTCGATGGTCATGACTGTAGCCGGGGGGAAAACTGTCGCGTCAAATGATTGCTGCATAAAGAAGCCCGAGTCCAACGATTCCCTGGTGCCTCTGCGTAACACGATCGTTTGCTATGGTCCGACTCGACAAGTCCTCGAAGTTTGTCAAGCAGTTTGATCGAAGCCTGGTGACCTCAATGGCCAGCGACCATGCTGAGTTCCAAGACAAAGTCAGTCATCAATCCATCATGACTTCCTTAAAGTCTGCACGAACCCCAGAATAGGTCTCCAGTATACCACCTCGCCCCGGCTCTCAGAACAGATCTCTCCAACAAGGCCAAGCAGACAGAGAGTGGTCTAAATTTGCCATGTTACCAACCAGTCCGCGACCGGTCGAGCCACCCACCGCTGCAAGTGGGCCACCATCATATCACCGGGCGCATAGTCTTGCTGGGACAGAGCCAACGGCAGAAGCCGCACAAACCCTTCTTAGCATAGCTGCCAACAACGACGTCTCTGGTCCAGCTCATTCGGAGCTGCAACGCAGCGGGCCATCAGCAGCGGGTGTTCCTTCTGCTGTACCCGCAACGTATGCAGCCCCCGTCCGCGTCGACACGGCCTGGAGGTTGCTTGATCCGAGAGAGTCTCAGCAGCCAAAGGACTATTTGGTGCGAACTGCCGAGCAGGCCTTGAAATACATGGATGTATCTGCGAATCAACCGCCCACCCCAATGACGCAACATGTCGTACTCACCATACCGCCACCAATATCGATACACCCACGCCCAAGCTGGCTGGCGCCCGATATCATGCTCGTCAAGGTAGCGACAGGACAGATCGTGCCATTCGCGTGGTGTTCACCTGACACGGCCAGCATCTACTCCAGGCCGCCAGAGCCCAGTTATGCTCGGGGCCTCGAACTTGCGGACAACAAGGAGTTGATGGCACCACTGATGCTCGAGTCCTGGGCAGAATTCGTTGCGCGGCAAAGGAAGATCCGTCCTGATGGTAAGCTAATCAAGACATCCACGCTTGACAAGGAGTTCGTTGATTGGACGGAGCATCCAGATACCCTGCCGCACTGGGTAGTGCCTGAGGAGGCGTACACTGACGACGAAGGGGTTGACTAGACGAAAGGTAGAAAGAAGTCGTCTGGTCGTGTGAGCTGATGCGCTGCGCGGGAGGGAAGGTGGACGGCTACAGCCAATTGATTTTCTCTTAGTTCTTGTACCTAGATAGTTCTTGCATGGCGCGCCGTGAGTTAATAGCTCAACTGATGACGGTCTCACTCATAGCCTCTCCACGGTAACAATTGAGATACGATCAAGTATATCAGACCTGCAAGAGTGACAGAAGCTGAGGCGTTGTCGTCTCTGCCTCATAAGACCTGGCCGGAGTCCGTTGATCGCTCTTTACGGCCTGTTAATCCTAGTGAAACTATCCAATGCAACACAATGTGTCTGTAGTGTCCGTAGTGTCGAGGTGTAACAAAAAGGGAGGTTGGAAGGGGTGAGGTTGGCTCCAACGACTCGAGAACGACCAAGCTTTCAAGGGTCCAACGACCCCCACGTGCCTGCGACATCACCTTGACCGCCAGCAGAGACACACTGTTGATTGACACCTGGCAGTCGACTCCAAGCAGCATCATACCCATACAAGCTACACAGAAGCCATGGAAGAGATTGCGCCATCCTACGACGTGGTCGTCCTCGGGACGGGCCTCACAGAATGCATCCTCAGCGGTGTCATGTCCGTCAAAGGGCAGAAGGTGCTGCACATGGACCGCAACGACCACTACGGCGGCGAGGCAGCATCCGTGAACCTGGAGACTTTATTCAAGAAGTACGGCAACTTTCAGGCCGGGACCGAGCCCTGGAAGAAGTACGGCCGACCGAACGATTGGAACATCGACCTCGTGCCCAAGCTGTTGATGAGCAATGGCGAGCTCACGAACATCCTCGTCAGCACAGATGTCACGAGGTACATCGAGTTCAAGCAGATTGCCGGCAGCTACGTCCAGCAGGGTCAGGGATCAAGGGCGACTGTTGCGAAGGTGCCGAGTGATGCTTCAGAAGCCCTGCGCAGTCCGCTTATGGGTATCTTCGAGAAGAGGCGGGCGAAGAACTTCTTGCAGTGGGTTGGAAGCTTCGATGAGGCGAATCCAAGCACGCACAATGGCATGAACCTGTCGCAAGTCACAATGAAACAGGTATACGACAAGTACGGGCTGGAAGCAACCACGAGGGACTTTATCGGGCACAGCATGGCGTTGTACGAGACGGATGAGTACATCGACAAGAAAGGCCAGGCGAAAGACTGCGTTGAGCGGATACGGCTGTACGTGAACTCAATGGCAAGGTACGGCAAGTCGCCGTACATCTACCCACTGTACGGTCTAGGAGAGCTGCCACAGGGTTTCGCGAGATTGAGTGCGATCTACGGCGGTACGTACATGCTCAACACGACTGTGGATGAGATCAAGTACGATGCTTCGGGCAAGGTGGAAGGCATTAAGGCCACCATGAAGGAGCGAGGAGAGGAGGGCGAGGGCATGAAGTTCGAGACGAAGTGCAAGAAGATCCTGGCAGATCCTTCATACTTCCCAGACAAGGCGAAGGTTGTTGGCCATCTTGTGAAGGCGATTTGCATCCTCAACCACCCCATCGACAAGACCGACAACGCGGACAGCTTGCAGCTCATCATCCCTCAAAGCCAGGTTGGCCGGAAACATGGTACGTTTTTCTTCATTCTCTAACATAGACTCCGTGACTGACATATTCTCAAACAGACATCTACGTAGCAATGGTCTCCAGCACGCACAACGTCTGCCCCCGCGGCTACTACATCGCCATCGTCAGCACCATCTCCGAATCCAGCTCCAACCACCACCTCGAACTCCAGCCCGGTCTCGAACGCCTCGGCAAGATCGAGGAGCAGTTCATGGGCCCCGCCATCCCGATCTACGAGCCGCTTGAGGGTGGCGAGAAGGATGGTGTGTTCTTGAGCAAGAGCTACGATGCTAGCTCGCATTTTGAGACCATGACGGATGATGTGCGGGATGTTTACAGGCGGGCGGAGTGTGAGGAGTTGAAGGTGCAGGGGTTGAAGGACGGTGAGCAGTTGGTTGCGGAGGAGTGAACGAGCATTTCAGGAGCGACGTGGTAGATACCATACCAAAGGCAAGGGTCACGGCCCAGTGGGAGGACACATCGTTAGCCACATGGTGGCGGTCGAAGTAGTATCAAGCAGACAGTGATGTAGCACGAGTAACGAAGACATCCACGATACAGAGTAAGTGAGAATCATATTCGAACTCCCTGCCCATTATGCCCACCTTCTCCGCTCTCAAAACACCCTCAGAGGGCATTGAAATGCTTTTGAGAGCCACTTTCAGTTTTCGGGAATGCTGCAAAATCAGATCGCCGTGCCTCCAAAACCTTGGATGTCACCACGCCACATCTACATTTGCATCGCACTTAGGCCCTCAAGATTGGCGGTGTCAGCTCGGTCAAAGCGTCGGGTGGTAGAAGTGCATTGGGAATGGAAAAGTACCGAACACAGAATAGCTACTCCATCAAGACAAAAAAAGCCTGGGCTAAGTTACCTTCTCAGAGCCGCCAACTCGGGTGGTCTAGTCTTTTCGGAGACCGAGCGACCTCGAATACAATCCGCCACCCTGAGAAGGCACAGGGCTATAACTTCTTCTTACTCTGCCTTTGACGCCCAGCAGGGTCTTGAAGCTCAGGACGCGGCTTAGGCTTAGTTGGCTTTGGAGGTCCAGAGTGCAGTGTTCGACCATGGCTTTGCGGAAGGGGTTGACGAGCCGGCAGGAGATAAGCAAGCGAAGACAGGCCCGGGTCAAACACTGCTCTGCCTTTGCCTTCGTCCTGCGGCGATAAGCCGACATACTCCCGGAGCTGAGCGCGCTGGCGTTCGAAAGCGCTGATCTCGTCGGCGAATTTTGTGAAAGGGTCATAAGGGGGCTGAGACGGATTGATCTCGTTGGTCACTTTTTCGAGAGATTGCTGAGGACGCTGAAGTTGGAAGGCATTGACCTCGCTGGCTTGGTTTCCGCTGTAGTCTTGAGAGTGCTGATGTTGAGACGCATTGATCCCGTTGAATACGTCCCCGACTGGATCCGGAGAGGACGAGGCGCTGCCTGATTGCTGTGGTAGAGGCTGTTGATTGAAGTACTGGACGAGATCGACCACTGGGTCTTGCTCCACGATAGTTGGCTGTGAGTGCTGCAGACCTACTGAATCGGCATCGTCCATGGTAGTATCAAAAGTAGCAGCGGGCGCTGCTGGGGTGTCAGCGTCCGGGCTGTCCACTACCACACGCATCCACTCAGGCGCAGCGTGGAACAAGTCGTTTGCCATCGCCAGCACCTCCTCATCGGAAACCAACCGGGCGTTGTCTGGCAACATCATCTCCCGGCTCGGTACTGGAGAAGGGGTGGGATTGAGCAAAGCAGCCTCAAATGCAGCAAGCTCCACTTCGGAGAACAGGGCATTGATCCTCTCCTTCGTGACTATGCAGTTACCAAGTGGACCTGATGGAAACTGCCAATCTTCTACCTGCGGTCGGTGGTGAAACATCTCCTCCAGCGAGGGCGCAGACTGGGCGTGACCTGCCTGTTGGATGGCAGATGGCTGTTGCGTGGTTCGTGGAGAACTGAAATATCTGCTACCAAGAGCCGGGATAGACGCCGCAGGCTTAGGACTCTGACGTCTGGCTGTACACCAGGCGCAGTACTGCCATGCTACAACGCCGTTGAGGACGAGCGGGCCTTGCGCACAGGCGTCTGGAAGGCAGGGTATCTCGCACTTCATTAGCATGCCTGGGACCAGGGGTGACCGCAAGTACGAGGACGAAGCTTTGGGGTACGGGTAAGTACAGGCGGTATTGAGGCAGTGTACCCATGGTAGATGAAACATGGCTGATGTCGTTCGCAAGTGGTTGACAAGGTCTGCTGGGTGTGGGATATGGGGGCCGAGATGTTGTGTTGCCTAGCCTTGATATGGACACTGGCATCGTGTTTGCTACGGCTCGATCCCTTCTCACACGCATACAGTGTCTGCATGTCAGCAGTCTGGGCGTAGCAAACCTCCAGGAGGCCAGGTTATTGGAGATTGCCGACGTCTCGCTTGAGAGAACCGCTCCGGGTATATCGGAATTACACAGTTCTCCGAGACAGCAAAAATAGCATTACTCAAGAGCAGGCTTGCTAGCAGACGATGGTATCGCGGAGAGCCAGAACCTGACTGGCCCCTTTTACTACGTAGCCCAATACGTGAAGCCCTGGAGTGAAGTCTAAAAGTGCCAAGAGTTGAAGTGCCCAACTGAAAGCACCTTCGTTCTCTGGAATCTATACTTCTGACACCATCACGTCTTCAATATGACCGTCAATCCCATCGACTATATTGCCATACAGAACACCATCGCCAAGTACTGTTTTGCTTTGGACGAGAAGAACTTTGATGGGTTGAAAGATGTCTTCACGGAGGACGTCGATACGATCTATCCGTTTCGTGGGACGATCAAAGGAGTTGCTACAGTCGCTGATGCCATCAAGAAACGGTATACTCTTTTCTATGTCATACGAAGAGCTTATGTGTCCTGATAATCAACACCGACAGACTCACACCAGTGACTACACAGCATGCTTTGACCACACAGCACATCGCTATTGCAGAGAACGGCAGGTCGGCGAACGTAACCACGTACTTCACTGGCATCCATTTCGGACAAGGCAAATGGAGTGGCTCACAAAGGACCGCCTACGGGAAATACATTGATCAGCTACGATGTGTTGAAGGCATCGCAGCAGATGTGCCAGGTGCTAGTGGCAAATGGCTCATTGAGCGGCGTGAAGTCTTGTTCATGGGCGAGCTTGGTGAACACGGTGTGATGGAGGGCGAATAGATCGAACGGAGCTCCTTGTCTCTACGACGGTCCGTTGTACAGATGCTAATAGAGACGGTTTAAGAGCGATGAAACGGCCGACCGTCAGCGAGTGAGCAGTGGCCACGGTCTTACAGGGCTACACTACCTTATGGAAACGAGCACGACGTCCGAGTGTATCGCCATTAGTGTTCAGCAGACAACGTCATCGAATGTTACGTTCGAGGACCATCCAGTGCCGGTTTATCGACCAATCTTTTGGTGGAGACCTCGTCTATCTCCTCTCACACTCGATCTACGATTCCTCAAGGCTTTCTTCAACAGTCTTTGCACCTACGATTTGCGAGCTGTCTGTCAAGACCCGTAACGTCACAAGCTATAGCTGGGTACAGTAGTCGCCTGATCCAAGGCGGTGCAACCGCGCACGAACATCGGGTGCCACCATGCAGCAAGATTTTGAACATCATAAGGCCTGCCCAAGGAGACTCTTAATCTCGCAGCGAACGCACTGGTGCTAGACCTTTTCATCTACCTTCCCGTCCAACGAGCCCGTATTAGCAGCCTGACCTTTCAAGCAGAGTCTTCAGATTGCAACCTCTCCAGCATCCTACGGGTTGGGCGAAGACAATCATACAAGGTAAGTCGTGGTCACCAGGTAACAGCTCACTCTGACGCCTTGATTGCAAAGAGCTATACCAACGATCTGATGGCGGACCGAAAGGATGGGTCCAGCTTAGAGGATTTATCGAAGGGTAAGTCAACGCTGGGCATGGCATGAGATGCGTCTCCGTTGAAACCGCTGACCTCGCAGCTTCGAGCAATGCCGAGAACGTGTCATCCCAAAAAGAGAATAAGCCGCTCGCTCAAGCCAACACGCCAAAGCAGTCCGTACATGCGGAGTCAACGGGTGATGAGACGGGCAGACGCGAGCAAGGCTCTTCTACCGAAGGCGCGCCACCAGCCGTAGGCAGTCCGCTGCCAGCTGACTTGAGGTAACAATACCCAACAAGTCGGGGGATAATCGAACAACAACGGAAACACATCGACAGTCTTGCCCCCGAGCCAGCCGAGTGGGCCCAATGGCGCGAAGAGAGCCGCCAGAGTTCCCTCTATGGTGGTTTCGGTGGCGCTTTCGGTGGCAACGTCATGCGTGACACTAAAGTTCGTCAATATGAAAGTGCTTTGGCGAGCGGGCAGGAGGCAAGACAATGGCAATTGCCATACGAATCGGAGGCTCAATACATACGACGTCAGAAAGATGTGGCAAAACGCAACGGGTTGAAGCACGATGTCTTTAAAGATGAGTATTGGACGTGGAATTTGATGGAATTCGACTTCGCGGAGCCAGGGGAGCAGTTCGCTGTCTTTCAGGGGAGACCAAACATGGAAGACGTGCTGAGGGGTTTTAGGTAGCTCGGTCTTGGGCCAGGTCGGCTGGTCCGTCAGTCGGTGAGAAACGGCAATACTTACGATTGCTGATCAGTAATCTTGAAGGAATGTTGTTGATCAATTCAGTTTCTGTCAATCGTTGCACCGTGAATACACGTTGGCCAAAGGCGATTAGGTCCGGCCGCCTTCCCCGTATCACAATAGCCGGTCATTGAACCCCGAATGGGCCTTGCTCTTCTGCTTGGCTCGGAGAAGCATGCTCTCTTTTTGTGTCTGCCTCCGGAGCCTCCCTCCTCCAAAGGCCAATCTGCTACCCTCAGACTCCTGAGTAGCACCATGTTGCTGTCCGAGATGCGGAGAATGCCATCTCGCGATATGCAGCCTGTTGCTCAGCGGGGTCAGGGCAGAGCGTTGGGTCACGGAATCTGTCGACACAATTGAATGGCTTCGCTGTGCCCTTTGGGTGGCCGACGGCTTCTCCATCAGTGAATGGTGCTTGCCGCTGGCAGATGACCCTGTACGCGAGCCTCAGCAAGCGATGCCTTCCCGAGAAGTGTTCAAGTAGGAAACCTTGAGCGTAACTCCGATCTACTTCACATCTACATACCAAGCGCGATCCACTCCAGCACACCACCAAGATGTGCATCCAGCCAATGATAATCTGCGCCAGCGGCTTCAAAAGCTGCTCACACCCAAAGAAGTATGTCTCGTTGGAGGGGTATGGGTTGTCTCCCGGGCACACAAACCCGTGCTACTCGGCCCTGGACTGTTCGGAGACTGTGGCCATGGAGGCTCCTGAAATAGTCGAACTCTGCAATGCGTGCAGCGAGCAATGGACGATGAGCGTATGGACCGCCAAGCAGGCATTGGATATCACAAAGGAGAGCGTAGCAACTGCTGTAAGGTTGACCAATACCGGAATCTCGATAGCTCAGAGGCAGGTGAGCCAAGTCGAAGATCCCGGCAAAGAAACCGCACCGGTGGCTCCACCACCAACGCCAGGAGCGGCAATTATTGCTCCGCTGCCGAGATTGTCAACAACATCGCACCAGCTCCAGCAGCTTCTCGATCTGAGGTCTCCAGTAGGCCAGCGATACCCCCCGTTGGCTGCCAATGCTCCACGGCCACCAGAGACTGCTAAAGCATCGCCTGCGAATTCGGAAGCTGACTCTAGCGGTTGGCCTGAGCAACGGGCGCTGTCTGAAGGTCCAGCGGCTCCCAGAGAGCAGCTTGTCCGGCTACACAGCGGTCAGTATGTGCCCGAGGACTGGACGCTTGAATGGGAGGACCAAAGAAGCCAGCCGCGGTATCTTGCTGGGCTTTGCTACAGGGATAACCAGATGCTCAAAGCGCCGCTTCTGTGGGAGACACTCGAGGCGTACAAGCAGCGCCAGAAGGGCGTAGTAGGCAGAGAGTCCGAAGCTGCAATTGACGAGAAAATGGGAGCTGAGTATCTCTCCTGGGCGAGACATGGTTCTGTCAAGGTTGAGTGGATCCCGAAGGAGGATTCGACGTGGGTGCTTCGTCAGCCTGGTTATCAGCTTCCTCGTGATTGTTGAGTACTCTTGGTTGAAGCTTGAGATAGTCGATCAATGACCTTTGCATGTATTGCGAGACATGGAGTCAGCAAGCTTCTCGGACTCGGCATAGATGGGGGAAACCCGTGGAGCGCAAGTTGAGATTCGACGATGTTTTGGAGAAGGTCCTGTCTACCAGCGGAGGAGCTGGTGTATCGAGCGCGCGATCGAAACCGGAACGCTACAGCTCGGCGCAGAGTGCTTGATTGTGTCTTGGAGAAGCCGCCCATCATTTTGACGTATGAGTATGTAGCCTGTATATTGCCTTAGTCCGTAGATAGGAAACATTTTTCAATCGACCTACCCGCTCTATGTGACAATCAAATGCCGCTCACTCGCCGTGAGTATCGACTGCGGCACCATCACCAGCTTCCCAGACACTCGTCCGCCGGAGCGAGCAAGCAGGATGACATTGAAGTTTCCCACCACCAGTCCAACACCGCCATACAACGGCTTTGCCGGATCAAATGGAGAGACATCGGTGCTGATCGTCCATACACCGATCGATGCGTTGATGTTGTCCGTTGGCACAGCTTTGCCGTCAACGAAAGCCTCCAGCCCGACGTCTGAGCTGACTGATCCACTTAAACGGACTGTAAGCTCAATCGAGGCGTTGCCGTTTGACCGAACAGACGTTTCGCCGAAGTGCAGCTCGCTATCCCCTTTGGAACTTGCGATAGCATCTCCTCTTTTGCCAGTGAGGCGGTCAGACTGGAGCTCCGGGGTGACTGGGGACGTGATCCTCCTTCTCGTGAGGTTCTCAAAAGCCCAGGCGTACTTGAGCAGCTCCGAATCTTGTGCATGCTTCCCAGCGAACGTGAGATTGACCGGCATTCTCGATTCTGCCATGACGCCCATCGAAACCGAGACCGTCGGCACACCCATGTGTCGGATCGCACGATTGCCATTTGAGTATTTGACGCCGTTCTGCAGAGCCTGTTTAGCGCTCTGGTCGTTGTACTCAAGATCAGCTTTGCCGACATCGCCGTTAGCTGGGAACACGACACCGTCGATCCCGTTCCTGTCCATCCAGCCCTCAAAGTCTCGCTTCCGCTGTGCTTCAAGTGCAGGGAGAGCTTCTGCGATACCGTCGATCTCCCATATCGACTTGCCGTTCCGGTGTTTGCAGAGCTCAACGATGCCGGGGTAGTTGATGAAGTTCTTGACCTCCATGTATCGATCGGGTATGTAGCCTTCAGGTCGTGGGAACATTTGCGTGCCGTCGACAGCTGCGAGGCCGCCGGCAAATTTGGGATCGCCGCTGCTCTTGAGGAAGTCATCCCACAAGAAAGCCACCAGCTCACCACGTTCTTTGCCGTTCCAGTCGGGCTTGAACCCGACGACGTTGTTGGCCTGTCCCGTCACAGAGTCGTCTTCGTAGTTTGTGACCAACGGGAAGTCAGTCTCGATCACTGTCGCACCCAGGGCTTCCACATCCTTTCGTGCTTGTCGGAATAGATCGATGACATTTTGAGAGACGGCAGTTGGCTTTGCCTTCGGATCGTTGCCTCCGATATACATTTCAGGCACTGCAATACGCTTGCCTTTGAAGCAGTCCTTTGCCTTGGGGATGAGCTCCAAGAATGAGGCAGGTCGCGGCACTTTCGGCACCTCGACGTAGTCTTGTTGTCGCCAAAAGTCGCCTTCTGTGGTACTTTCCTCGACTGCAAGAGTGTCCAAAATTGCCATCATGTCCTTGACGGTGCGAGTCTGGGGAACATGGACATCGCAAGTAGGATAGAGCGGCCTGCAGTACCATTAGCTATACTTTCGAAAATACTCAACCTTCTTCCGCCTCATGCGAGTGAATACGGACCATACCCCGCGAGGTGAGATCACGGTTCTCGACGGCGTATAAGCAACCAGTCCATTATTCGAGGCCGGCGACCGCCCTGAGCTGACAGTCTCCGACCCAAGCCCGAATGCAGCGAAGCTCGCAGCTGTAGAAGTCCCAGAGCCATTCGACGATCCGCTGCTAAATGCTGCAGTCAAGTACTCGAGATTATAAGGCGACTCGGCACGACCGTATTCGCCCCGATGCATGCCGCTGGCCATCATTGGCGGTGTATTGGTTCGGCCGATACATACTGCGCCAGCGGCTCGTAGTCTTTCAGCGACGAATGAGTCCTTATTGGCTACGAGATTCTTGAAGGCCGGGGAGCCAGTGGCGCAGGTCATGCCCTAGAATCTTGAGATGGATTCCATGGCTAGAAGGAGGACTTCCATGGCACTTACTTTGTACATCATGCTGTCTTTGATCGTATACGGGATGCCATCAAGCATACCAAGCGCTTTCCCATCTCGCCGACGTGCATCGCTGGCTGCCGCTTCCTCGAAGACATCTGGGTTGATGATTGGGATGCTGTTCAAACACGGTCCTCTGCTGTCGTACGTGAAGACTCTGAGAAGGTGCTTTGCGACCAGCTCCACACTCGTGATGGCACCTCGTGACAACGCATGCTGAAGGTCTTCTATGCCTGCCTCGAAGATGCTCTGGGTAGGTGTCAACAATGTCCAATGGTATTCTGGAGGTAAAGCGACCTCTGCCATCTCGACGCGGTCGGTGGCACTTGGTGATCAATGCCCAACGCGTGCGTTCTGTCAGACCTCCTTTCTACCACACGTCCTTCCTGGGCTACATCCTACCATGAGGGTAAGTTGGGAGCATCGTCTTTTGTTCGGCGCAGGCCGAAGTCTTGCCGTTCGACAGAGGTTTTGGCCGAGAGCTATGGAGTTTGAGCTCTTGGTTGGCCGAAGAAGATCTTCCATCTCTTGCCACTTCACTCCACGCCGACTACGGTAAGGATAAGGCGTAGGGCGCGACACCACACATTTCGCATCTTGTATCGATCAAAATCTTATAACCATCTGGTTATCCTTTTTCGTCTGTGTCAAAGCGGCTGCAATATCTTATTTTGCCTGCAGGTGTGGAAGAAGATCGTGAGTTACAGAGACTTCTAAGACCAGATGGCACCATCAGCAGTATCAACAACGAACGTGGAGGCTCAGCCTCAAGCGATTATGAAACCCTCTGCCCAGAATGGACATGAGGACCAGCCAAAGAAGAAGAGCCCACTTGAGATGATCTCCCAAGGGGTCAGTCTGCCAGGAATACCAAAGGTATGGCAGACATTCGCAGTAACGCTCATTACCGTTAGGTATTGAACTGACAATCCTTGCAGTAAGCCGCCTTTAAACACTCCTGCAATCGTTAGTAATGTCCAACATGAGCTGACACGACCAACAAGACACCCATCCTTCGCCGCTCATCGACAATGGATGCTCGAGCACATGGCCCTCGCCTTCCGCGTCTTTGCCCGCAAAGGCTACACTGAAGGGATGTCCGGTCACATCTCGGTCAGAGATCCAGAGAATCCTCACACATTCTGGACCAGTAAGTGTCATCTCTACATCTGCGTCAGCAACGAATCCTATGACGAGCCCCTCTTCTAACATCCCAGCAGACCCTCTAGGCCGCCACTTCGGCCTCCTCAAAGCCTCTGACATGATCCTGGTCGACTACGACGGCAACGCCATCGGCGGCAACATGTCCCGCCCCGCCAATGCCGCCGGCTTCCTCATCCACAGCGCCGTCCACAAGGCCCGGCCAGACGTGACAGCCGCCTGCCATACCCACAGCCCGTATGGCAAAGCCTGGTCGACCTTCTGCCGGCCGCTCGAGATGCTGAATCAGGATGTGACGTACTTCTACGGCTCAGCGCAGTCTGTCTATCCTGACTTCGGCGGCGTGGTTTTCACTGAGGAGGAAGGCGAACGCCTGGCTTCTGCTCTAGGTCCCGAGGGGAAAGGCATGATACTCCGGAACCATGGACTCCTGACCGTAGGCGGAACCGTGGATGAGGCGTGCTACTTGTACACGCTAATGGAGCGGAGCTGCGAGGTTCAGCTCCTCGCTGAAGCAGCGGCTGCCAACGGAGTCCCGAAGGTGTACGTGCCAGAGGAGAGCGCGCGATATACGTTCGAGCACGCCAGTGATCCGGAAGCGCTGTACTGGGAAGCGCAGCCAGACATGGAGTACGAGGAGTTTATGTGCAGTGGTGCGCACAAGGACTGAGAGGAACAACTTCCACCACCACCTCGAGACAACCAAATCGCAAAGCAAAATGAAGTCACGACACTCGACTCACCCTCCGTCCCGTCATGTCGGCCATATCCGGCCGCCGGCTTTTTACTATTATATTGCGATTCTTCAGGTTCTGCTTTCCACGAACCAGTAAGTCCAAGGGTCCGAACAGCCTCGTAGTCTCCGGCTGAAGATCAAGCGGTTGAAATGGCAACTCAGGTCAATGATCTTCCCTTAGGGTCCCCCCATCCACTGCTCTGCTTATCAAATTTCAATTGAGATTTGGTTGTTTCGTTCTCTCCTATATCAGTCTACCAATACATACAAGAAAAAGTTGAACAAGTAGTAAACTTCGGTTTCTCACCTCCGCAAGGAGTGTTTCTTTTGTTTGGGCTGGAGAAGCTCAGCGTCCGAATGAGTTTTTGGTGGTCTCGAGGATGGCAAGCGAACGAACGTGAGAACGATCCGACGAGAAGGGGGGACATTCTTCTCCTGGACGCAAAGGCGCTCGAAAACGCCATCTAGCTATCCCGAGAGAACTCTCGGCGTCTATAAGAGGATCTATCGCGCGGCTCGCTCTGACCTGCCAGGCCGCTTTCACTGTCATTCGCTTTGGGTGGGCATGTGATCGGCCAAGGGGCGCTGCTCCTTCCGGCTTGGGTAGTTCCTTTTGCTGCAACAGAGGGCAGTAGGAATGCCATCCGTTGTCTCGCGATGGGGCAGGGGGGATGGCAAGCCGTTCACAGTGGAAGGGGCCGACCGGGCATCTCAAGCAGTCTTCTCCCAGACCCGTCCGGATCGAAAAGGCCACATCACTCCCGTCGATAGGCTGTCGCTGTCTGTGAGAAGATGGCTTACACGCTTCAGTGTGACCTATTGCGTCGGTTGCACTGTCGGTAGCTTGGATGGTTCTTCTTTGCTGTGAGCGAAGGCGACCATGTGTTGCCCTAAGCAGGGAGATTTGATCAGCTGGAAGGGGCTGTACGATTAACTCTCGAAATAGGCTCTCAAGACGCTCAGCTATAACTACACATGTACAGCAGTATACCGTCCAGCCAGCAGCGCTCCTGGCAACAAGTGACCCATCCATCTATAGTACAACACCACAAATGCTGATGATGCTTCCCAGAGCGCCACGCCACGAAACAACCTCCATCTATTAGTCCCATTCCGCAGCTCCCATGCACTCGGCCGTATCCATAACCTCCTCCATTTGCCTTCCCTCACTATTCCAACTTCTCCATAAACCGCCTCCTCAACCCATTATTCACCACCCCACCCACGCCAAAAGCCGGCACAATCCTACACATCCGCGCCACACTACTCTTCAACCAATCCACCCGCACCTTCGCCATTCGCTCTGCAAAAGTCGTCCCGCCATTTCGGTTATACAGGTCCAGCCCCAGCAAATGCATCGGCGTGCTGATCAACTGGATCGCGGCCGGGGCTAGAAACTGCGCTGCTGAGGCTCGGCTCACGTACTTCTCAGCAGCCTCGCCCATCGGCAATTGTGGGGCGATAACAGAGGGTAAGTTGAAGGACGCGAAGACCGTCAGGCTGTCGCGCGCGGCGAAGAGGGCGTAGCTAACAGGTGGAATCGGACGGGGAGAGACGGTGCCGAACATTTGGGCGAATTGGGAGTCTTTGTAGACGCAAAGGGAGATGTTCGCAGCGGAGGTGGCGGCGAACTTGGATGTGCCTGTTGTGGTTGAGGAGGCGGGGCGGTTGTGGATGGAGGATTTGAAGGTGTCGAGGGTGTTGGCTGTGAGGTAGGTTCCGCCATACAGCATGAGGATTAGGCGGAAGGGGCGCGAAACGAGGAATTTGTGTGGGCGGAGGAGGAGGGTGGAGAGGGAGGCGCGGAAGGACTCGGCCATGGGGCGTTTTCCAGAGGCATTTTCGATGATTGCTCTGGTGGAGTATTAGCATATCGTCTTCTGTTGCGTTGGTGCCGTATGCCGTACTTATCGATGACCGTGATTAACGGCGCAACCAACCCTCCAGCCGCCAACGCACACATCCCGTCCGTCGTCAGTCTACTGCCCAAGTTCTTCGTATTCCACTCCTGCTTGCCCTCCCCATCCTTCTTCTTCAAGCCGACCCTCCCAATGGTTCCCGCCTCCTTCGTCTCCACCATTGCCGGCGCTGCAGTTGGCGCTCTCTGGACCTTATGTTGTGCTTTTGTGTCTTCCATTCCCGAGTCTTTCGGACTACTGCCGCTCGATAGCGCAGCCTGATCTCCGACTGCGGCACCCATATTCGTTCGAACCCAAGGGCCTGGTCTGGAGCATTGGTTGCTATTTATTGCTCAGTTGGGAAGCTGAGCGCTTCTGTGTAGTGGTGTCGTAGAGCTCTCACAGTACCTCAGTCTCCGCGGAGAGACGTAAGAAGCGGAGTTGCTGAGATTCAATGCGTGATGACGAGGTGGGAGTAAACGGCGCGCGGAGGCCGAAAAGGGAAGGAGCCGGGACGCTAGTGTCGAAGTGAGAGCAGAGCTTTGGGCGAGCTTCAGCACCGCGGCATCAGAGACACGACGAAGAGACACGAGTCTTATAGCACAGGTTGAAGTCGCAGATTAGTACATTGGGAAGACCAGGAGAGTCAGACTGTTCGAGTTGGATTGAAAGGAGATCAGAGTATCATATGCAAATCATCAACCATCAAGCCATAAAACTGAGCGGCGTCCCATCCATCCCTCATGTATCCCCCATAAATGCGAAACCAAATGCCCCAGCATCACCAACACCAGAGAACAAGAGACCATCCTAAATCATTCCCTCCAGAACCAACCCTCCCTCCTCTTCGCACTCTCCGTCGCCACCTGCCGCTCCCGCCTCCCCTGAACCATAGCGTCGACTTTCTCCCGGTGTTTGCGATTCTTCTCCCCCGCTGCACCAACGAGGTACGCACCGCCCATCCCGGCCATGGCCGCGCCAAACATGCCGCTCGCTGCCCCCCATGCTACGGAAGGCCCTTCTTCCTTTGACTCCTTTGGCCCCTCGCTCTTCTCCCCTTTGCTCGTCTTGCCTTGGTTCACCCGCTTAGTGCCGGTGAAGACAGGATACTCGTCCCGCTTGACGCGTGGGTAATGGCGGATATCGTAGTCCTGTCTCTCAAACTGCTCGGCCTGCTGCAACTTTGTTGAATGCTCCGATGTGGAAGTGCTTCCCGGAGATAGCGATGAAGTTCCATCGATGGGGTTGATGGAATGACCGGTACTCTGTCCACCTTCTGTCGCGGGCAGGAGACCGTGATCTTGCAATCCGAATCCCGCCTCTTCCTTCTCCACCGGTAGCTCCTTCCGGAACACCAGCATATTGTGAACCGCATGAACGACCTTATACCCTTTCCCCTGGTACTCCTCGACATACGGCATGAACTCGCTGGGCTCGTTGAGCGGACCCAGAGCCTTTGTGATAGAAATAGGAGCCTCATCGCCAGCAAAGCGCGAGACCAGTGAATAGACCTCGATACTCCCGCCTTTTGACAAAACGACCTGATAGTCAAGGAGGCCGCGATCTTGCTGTCCCAATTGCCGCTTCTCGTCCTTCACTTTGCGGAACACCAGCAGTTTCTTCGCTGCATGGACTAGCTGGAGCCCGTCGGCGTGTTGTTCGGCGATGTTCTTTAGGTATTTGAGGCGCAGCTTCGAGGTCTTCAGTGCGCCGACTATTGATACTGGTTCCTCGGTGCCGGTGAAGTTCGACGTCATGGAAATGGTTGACATGCTCCATTTCCGTTCGTCGCGGTCAAATTCCTCTGGGGTCAGGACTTTGTATAGAGCTGGTTCCGCCCACAGCTTTTCACTTTCCACGGCGCCCGATGCTGCGTCAACGGCTGGACTTGAGGCCTTAGCAAGGGCATCAGGAATCAACCTCGGCGCCCCATCATCAACCAACCTCACCCCCTCATTCGCCTCTCTCTCCTTTGCCGCGACCTCCTTCTCCATCTCCCCCTTCCTAAATCTATAACTCTGCTTCTGATCCGTCTCATACTTCGCCAGAGCCTCGCCTAGATCAACATCCGACTCCACCTCAACATTCCGCTCCTTCCTCGGTTCTGGCTGCCGATGCTGTGTATCAATAGTCCCATAGAAGCGCTCGTAGATCTTCTGGACTTCGCGGACGAGTTCGCGGTCGCGGCGTTTCTGGTCGGCCTTCTCCATCTCGCGCTTGATGGTCGATGGAGTCACGGCGGGTTGCTTGTACCATTTCTCGCTGCCGGCGAATTTGAGAGCGTTGGGTGCCAGGTCTCCTTCTGCTTGTGGGATATCGGCGGCTGCAGGCTTTGTCTCAGCGTCAGCAACCTGAGCGGCGGCGGCGGCGCTGATGGCACCACTCTTCCTGGCCTCCGCGAGTTCCTTCTCAAGCGTCCTGATCCGCTCAACATGCTTCTCACCATGCACAGCCGACTGCTTGTAGGCAACATCAAGCTCATCGCGAAGCGCTCGAATCTTGTCGACATATTTGCTCTCAGGCGCCGCCTTCGTCGCCTCTTCGACTTCCTTCTCCAGTGCCCGAATGCGTTCGACGTGCTTGTCTCCGTGCACAGCAGACTGCTTATACGCCACATCCAATTCACCACGAAGCGAACTGATCTTCCTTGTGTACTTGCCCTCGTGTGCCTCCATTCGGGCTTTCTGCTCCTGCACCTCATCTTGCAGCATTCGATTGGCCTTCTCGAGCTTGGCAGTGCGTTCAGCGGTGTGATCTTCCTGCTTAAGATGATCTCCGATCCTGGGAGCTGGCGGTAAGGTTGGGGGCGATGTTGGCTGCTTCTGAGAATGCTCAGCATCAGACCGCGTGGCTTTGACTTTCTTGCGTCTCTGGTCCATCCCCATTTTGTGCTCCCGACTTTGGTCCAGAATCGGCTCGCTGGCTTTCTTGACTTCCGCGCAGCGCTCCTGAAAGGCGGCTTCAGTAGCCTCTGATGGTAGGGCCGGCACCCGATGCGTGGCCCTGAGCTTCTTGATATAATTGTCTAGTGAGTGGTTCATTGTGCGGTTTTCCCGATTGATTTCATCCTGTCCATTCTTTCGAACCGGTGCAGACGTGATAAGAGACTGCATATCCGGATACGGCACCTTCGCCTCCGTACGCTTGACGCGATCCGCCTGCAGTATCTCTGCCTGCTTGTCCCAGCCCTGTGGCACCGCCGGCTTGCTCGCAGAGGTCTCCAGTGGCTCGGTCGACTCGTGGGCAGCGGCATCGTCGGCATCTTCCAGTGCCTCTTCCGACAATTTCTTAGAAATCTGCTGCTTGGATTGCATACGATCGAGACTCGACTGCAGCACTTGCGACTTATCCTCCTGCTTGGAGTACATACGATCCAGACTCGACTGCAACACCGGCTTCTTCTCATTCTGCTTAGTTGCTGTGTTGTCTGGAGCGACCTTGGACGACTTCTCGGGAGGTCCCATAACGTCACTGATGCGGTCGATCCTCTTCCCGACCTCTTCGATGCGCTGGTTGAGCTTCATCAATTCTCCCTTCTGGTGTTCAATGTGAAAGAGGCCATGCTCATCACGAAGCAGCTTCTCCTTCTTCTTGTTGAGACCCTCGAACTCCTTCTGGAGAATGTCTTCCTGCTCCGCTTGATCCCACTGAGATCCCGTGGCGTTGCTGTAGCTGCGTAGCTTAGAATAGTCGACGACAGACTGATCTGCAAGAATGATATCAGTGAGCCCTTGAGTTTCGAGGTTGGTGAACGAGGCTTCTTGTTCGCCCTGCTGCTGCGGGTTTGTTGCGGGTGGACGTGAAGCAGATGGCGGTTGCTTGGTGGATGTAAGCTTTGGGAAACCGGCACGGATGGACTCGGCAGTTAAGCCGTCCAAATTTGCTTCTTCTTGTTTTGTCTGGCCCGAAGTCTCTGTCATCGCCTGCTTGCTTGGCTCTTTGGTTGGTATAGTGGCGAGACTTGACGGCTTGGGGACATCGGAAGCCACCGCCGTGCTCTTCCAAGGCCCGAGAGACGTTGGCTTTGGAGAAAAGCCGATTGGGACATTGTACGATGGCATGGACAGCGGAGGCGGGATGGGAATGGACTTGCGTTCATCGTTCGGCTGCTTGACCGGGACGCCATCCACCTTGGAGCTGGATTGCGTGTTCTGCGTCTGCTTTCCCGGCGCTCCTGTCGTGTTCTGTACAACGGTAGTTTCTGGTGTGGGAGACGACTTGACTACGTTGCTAGATGTGCTGGTTGGCTTGCTCGGCGATTCGAGCGCCTTCGTTTCGGCAGGCTTAGGGGACTCGACCAGAATCATCCGGTTGGAAATGGGGTCATACTCGAACTTCTTGGTTTGTCCAGACACCGAGTCCCACTCTGTCCGCTTGGTCTTGTTTGATTGAGAGTCCCAGGTAGTTGAAGAGGCGTAGGCATAGGAGTTCGGCTTCGGCTTCTTTGGCTCAGATGGCTCAACTCCCGCGTTCGTACCCTTGGTCGCTTGGCTGCCATCTGGTCTCGTTGATGGCTGACTCTTCTTGGTCGGTGCTGTATCTTTGGGCGTTGCAGACTCAGCCTTCTGATTCACGTCAGCCGCCTTTCTTGCTTCGGCCTCGTTCGTTCCCCAGTTGGTCACATCGAAGTTCGACTTCATCCAATTCGGCATCAAAGGCTGCCAGAACTGTTCGAATCTCTTTCCAAACAACGCCTCATATGGATCATTATCAATCCTCTCCCGCATCAGCTCCAACTTCCGCTGCCACTCCTTCTCCCGTGCATTCAACTCGTAGCCGTCCGTCTCTCCGTCCAATTCACGACGACCAGATTTCTTCTTCACAAGCTCGCCATCATCATTCAGATACCAGGGATGCTTCTGCTTCCACCCATTGTCATTCCACCTCGACGCCCATCGAACCTGCCTGGGGGTGAAGAAGTTGGCCGCATTACTGTCCCAATCGAACGAACGGTGCCGACGGATCTTACTAAGGAGTTTGGCGCGAGTCTTAAGAGTACGGAAGCGGTGGAAGCGTTGAAACTGGGGGTCTAGATGGGAGGTCCAGTCTTTCGGAGGGCGTCTGCCACCCCAGAAGGTACGGCGGGATTGGCCAATGCTGAGTGGGCAATGCAGAAGAGAAGCGCTAGAGGCTTTGAGAGTGTTCGTAGCGAGGGCGCGGTGATGGGCGAGGACCACCCCGCGGCGGAGTTGAGATGGTGGAAGCATGGTGGCCGAGGAGAGGAGGTGCGGTGGGCGCTTATCAACGAGTCATCAAGTGGGGTGGGGGGTGGTTGATGGCGGCGGCATCAACAGCGAGTGCAGCTGAAGCACCAAGGCTGCCTACAGCTCCAAGATGAATACCAAGACAATGCAGACGAGAGTGGTGTAGAAGAGGAGAAGGAGTCAGCTCTCGCTGCATAGCTCGTTGCAAGGGCGAGGTCGTGCCTGCCGCTTCGGGTGGATTGAACCCCGCGTTCCCGATTAGATAACGGCGCGTCGACACGTCCGAGGCAGCCACGACCTGGGGTAATTGGGCTCTTTCTCCATCACCCGTTACTCTTCTCTACTCTCTACATGCACACCAACATACACGAGCAACATGAGCATTTTACCCGGTACAGCCATGTAAGCAGTGTTGTGAACACACTTCAAGGGCCAAAAAGTCGACTGAAGCGTCACTGTCCATCCCGTCCGATTTCGCTTTCTCTATCTCTTCGATCTTCACCCTATATGCCGGTATCATTTTTCTTAGCAGGGGTCAGACTCGACTATATCACACGCATACCAGGGGTCGAGCATGATGGACCGGTACTGATGTGCTCCCATGAGTGCTCCGGAGCTCGGGCAAGATCACCGCAATCCGCAGCGATCGCAGCCTGACAGCAGCCTTCGCAGCAATGCTGGCAAGCATGATCAGATCAACGTGCTATTGAGACGCATGCACTAGGCCTCGTCTCTCACGACGCCAACTACCTTCTTACCGGCCAGCCTTGCCATTCACCCGTCGTGAAGGGCCACCCTCCATCGCCACTGAAGATCTGCCGGCAACGTCGCTCCCACTCGTGTCGAGGCCCCATCGGCGCCTCTTACGCCTCTTCGTCCCTCATTCCTGATTCCAGCTCCCGGCCTTGCAGAGGTGTGCGGAAGAGCTGCAGGGTTCTGGGGCAGGGGAGGTGGTGATAAGCTACGCGGCAAGACATGCTAACCTCATCTGTACCGCCAAGCAATTTATTGATCCCTGCATGATCTAGCCCAACTATCAACCATCTTGCAAGCACGTGGAGTGGCAGAGGTGTGGTGCTGCGAACCGCGCAAATGAATCGCTCATTTGGCGCTTTCGGTAGCGGTGTCTTCGCTGTCCTATAGGCAGCCATATAACAGCAGCAATGTGCTGGTGTTCAGGATCGCTGGCGACTTCGTGTCGCGAGCACATCCATAACTATACAGGTAACGGAATGCAATGTTGCCTCGCTGGCGAAGACCGGCCCGCGTGAGATGTTCATCCATCTTCTGGTCGTTCTGTTTGCTTGCATTCCTCGTCTTGTCTATTGGGCTGTTGCCGCAGGGATTTGGAAACAGGAAGAGTGTACCCGTCGGACGACTGACTAAACAGATTGTAGAGACGAATTACGGAACAGGTGGGAGTAGGTCAAGCAATACCTTTAATGGCCAGGAAACGACGCACTGATCGTGCGTTCAACAGGATGGCAAATTCCTCCCTATTGGTTGGATAGATTGACCGCCAACGGCACGCCATGTCGACTGACGTCGGATTCGACCATCCTCGAGGCCGTCGAGTGTGCGCTCGCCTTCACCATACTAGAACAGGCCTATCTCCAGCATGCACGCATCCCGTTGATCACACATCAAACATGGCGAAGCCTGAATACCGAATCGTGGAGTGACGCCATCCGAGCAGGTGTTGAGCGGTGGCTCGAGTTCGCTAAGGGTGAGGCCGACATCGACGGACCGGAGATGGCTTGGTTCCTGTGGGACGATGATGGCATCGACATGCTCACCAAGAGCTTTGCCGCGGATATTTACGAGGATGTTCAGCGGCTACCGTATCCGGTTGAGAAAGCGGACGTGTTCCGAGTGCTGGTGGTGAAGTGGTTTGGTGGTATAGTGAGTGCAGTGACCAATTAACACCTGTCTTCGCTGACGAAAGCGATGTTTAGTACGCTGATGTTGACGCGACCCCTCTCAAGCACCCTTTCGGCTGGGTGCTGGATTCAGACATTACACCGTGGACGGACGCATCGTCCAGCACTGAGATGACTTTGCACATGCCGTCTTCACACGAGACAGCGCTACCTGGAAACGCCACATCCACCTACGAGGCCTTGCTTGCGAGTGCAGATCTACCAAGTCGATCGAAGCCCTCCGTCCACGCCATCTTCGGCATCGAAGCAGACAACCCACCCGAACCCGACCCGACTTACTGGCGCATGGGCTACTCCCACCCTGTTCAAGTCACGAATTGGGCCCTTGCTATGGCTCCTCATCATGCCGTCGCTGACCAATTCCTCAACACACTTATCGAAGACATCCGTCAGAATAGCGGTAACCTGCTCGCCATCGACCCCCTCGACATCACAGGCCCACCAGCCCTAACCAGAGCCATCCAAGCCGTCGCTCACCGCGAAAATCCCTCTCTATCCTGGGACTCCCTCTCCGCTAACGGCGACCCCATCGGTGGCCGGGGCAAAATCGTCGCTGGAGACGCTCTCGTGCTTCCCATCACGGGCTTCAACCCAGGCAGAGGCTGGTTTCAGAACATGGGAAGTAAAAGTATTGAGCACCCGAACGCTCGGCTCTGGCATGCGGCGGCGGGTAGCTGGCGGAAGATGGATTTGAAGGTGCAGGTGGGGAAGCTTTGTCGGTCGACGTTGGGGTTTTGTAGGGGGTGGAGGAAGATACCTGGTTGATGCTTTGAATTGATACCACAGCTGTGGACAGTGAGAGTGACATTACAGGCCAGAACGAGAGCGTAAGGTGTCTTCTCACAGACAAGGACAGCCCGCTGAAAAGACTGACGCGGGCTCGTTAGGTGCAATCGGGTCGCGGAGAAGACTGCTACTAGCTAGATATGCTCGGTTGGCCGCTTGACGGGCTGTTTCTTGATGCCCACGTCTGCGAGTTTACGGAAGCAGCAACGCCGACAGGCACTTCGCCATTTCCCATGCGCAAGCAGTTGTCAATAAAATCCTGGCCCGCCGGGCACATCTTGCAGTCTTCTCCTAGACACAAATGCATCCCAAAAGGCCACGCAAGTCATGTGGGTGGGCGTTCCTCTCTACGAGAAGATTCTTACTCTACAACCTCACGTCCCCTTCCCTTCCTCGTTCAAAGCATCCACCCCCATCAAAACAGTCTTCACACCCATCAAACTCGCCAGCTCAAACACCTCCATAATCTCCTCCTTCGTCGCCCCATACTTGACCGCATTCCTCACATGCACCTTCAAACCCGGCTGATACAGATGCGTCGTCGAGCAATCAATCGCCGTATACACCAACTCCTTCGTCTTCGCGTCCAGTTTCCCATGCTCTGCATCAAACGGCACGCTCGAAAACTCCGTGTACGCCTCAAAGAACCCGGGACTCAGTCGCAGAACCGGATCCCAGGAGGTGCCCCAGTACCCGCGTTTGGCCGTGAAGGCCTCCTTCAATTGCTGCTGCTCTGGGGTCAATTCGTCTGGTAAAGGCGGCTCGCCGTTCTCGGCCAAAACTTCCATCAACGTCGGAACTCCAACCGTAACAGCATGAACCCCTAGAACGCTACTCAACTCCAACGTCTCCAAGATCTCCTCCCTAGTGGCGCCAGCGGCGAGCGCGGCAGCAGTGTGCGCACGCACGCCGGCGGGATCGAGATGCGTTACCGCGGCGTCTATGGCTAGGAGGAGCAGTTCTTGGGTTTTGAGGGGGAGGGCCTTTTTGTTGCGGGGCACGGAGCGGAGGTTGGTGTAGGCACGGAGGTAGGTGGGATCTAGCTTGGAGAGGGAGGAGAGGGTTGGGGTCCAGGGCTCGCCGGTGGCGGTGAGGGATTGTTTGAGTTGGTCCTGCTCGGTTGATGAAGACATGTTTGTGGTGTAGTAACGGGATTTGGGTTGGATTGGAAACGTAGCAGAATGGGAAGAGGCGAGATGGAAGTGATGTACGAATGATAACTTAGCTTTGTTTATTACCTCGCTGCGACCTTGTGTTGAAGCGAAATAGATGCTGCATGACAACTCATCCTCGGAACCATCGACGAGCGGGGTGTGATGGAGATGGAGTCAGAAGCTCAGTGTGCGCAGCTCAGAGCTCTAAAGCCCGTTGACTGAGGCAAACCGACTGCAGATCAAACTGTCCAAATAGTAAGGAGCAAAGAGATGTTGGAGATGACTTGAGAGAAGAGTTCTTAAATTTCTTTTACACACACACAGAGAGACCAAGTCCCGTCAGCAAACGCGCAAACGGCTAAATTACATACTGCACATCACAAAACGCCGGCTGCCCATGCCTCCAATGCTTCAGCCATCGTGCCCGTTATCAAGCACAGCACCGGCGGTTTCCTTTTTCCGCTGTATGTAGTAAGACAAGAGTTTCGAAGACACCCTGTCCCGCATCCACTCGTCTCGTCTATCGTGGTAGAGTGGAGAGGGCGTGAGGGTTGTGGGTATAGTGTAGTAGTATGCGTACAAGAGGAGCGCCGCCCAGCTCAGCCGATGTGGATGATGTCGTCCGATCGGGGATCGTTCAGACGATAGCGGGCACGGCGCGAGGAAGGAAAACAAGACAAGCCATCAAGTCATTCTTCATGGCTTCTTGTCGCCCTCACCACCCTGCTGCTGCTGGTCGCCACCGGATTGCTGCTCACCCTGCTGCTGCTCGCCACCCTCCTGGCCCTGCTCGCTGCGGGCACGGTGCATCTTGTCGAAGAGCGTGAGCGAAGCGGTCTGCAGCTCGTCGGTCTTCTGCTTCATGTCCTCCGCGGTCGCATCGCCCTCGCCGGTCTGGTTCTTGGCAATGTATTCCCGGAGCGAGTTGATCTTCTCGCGGATTTGCTCCGCCTCGGCCTTGTCGAGCTTCTCCTCAAACTCCTTGAGAGCCTTCTCGGTGTCGTTGACGACGCTGTCGGCGCGGTTGGCGGCCTCGATCGAGAGCTTGCGCTCCTTGTCAGCGTCGGCGTACTTCTCGGCGTCGTCAACCATGCCCTGGATCTCGGAGTCGCTCAAACCAGATCCGCTGGCGATGGTGATGGACTGGTCCTTGTTGGTGGACTTGTCCTTGGCATGGACGTGGACAATGGAGTCCGCGTCAATGTCGAAGGTGACCTCGATCTGAGGCACACCACGGTGCGCTGGTGGGATGCCGACGAGCTGGAAGTTGCCGAGCATCTTGTTGTCGCGGACAAGCTCACGCTCACCCTGGTACACCTTGATCTCCACGGCGGACTGGAAGTCGGCGGCAGTGGAGAAGACCTGGCTCTTCTTCGTCGGAATGGTGGTGTTGCGGTTGATCAGACGGGTGAAGACACCGCCGAGAGTCTCGATACCAAGAGAAAGAGGAGTGACGTCGAGAAGCAGGATATCCGTAACCTCACCAGAGAGCACACCACCCTGGATCGCAGCGCCGATGGCAACAGCCTCGTCAGGGTTGACCGACTTTGAAGGCTCGCGGCCGAAAATGCTCTTGACGGAGTCGACTACCTTTGGCATACGGGTCATGCCACCGACGAGGATGACGTCCTGGATGTCCTTGGCCTGCAGGTTCGCATCTTTCAGCGCCTTGCGGACAGGGTCGGTGGTACGACCAATGAGCTTGTCAACGAGACCTTCGAGCTGCGATCGGCTCATCTTCGAGTTGATGTGCTTGGGTCCGGAGGCGTCGGCAGTGATGAAAGGCAGGTTGATGTCGGTCTGGAGCGAGGACGAAAGCTCAATCTTCGCCTTCTCAGCTGCCTCACGGATACGCTGAATAGCCATGCGGTCGTTCGAAAGATCGATTCCTTGCTCTTTCTTGAACTGCTCAACGAGGTGGCGCACAAGCGTGATGTCGAAGTCCTCACCACCAAGGTGGGTGTCACCGTTGGTGGACTTCACCTCGAACACACCGTTGGAGATCTCGAGGATGGAGATATCGAAGGTACCACCACCCAAGTCGTAGACCGCAACCACGCGGTTGTCCTTCTCAAGACCGTACGCAAGTGCGGCAGCAGTCGGCTCGTTGACCACACGCAGCACGTTGAGACCAGAGATCTGGCCGGCATCCTTGGTGGCTTGCCTCTGCGAGTCGTTGAAGTACGCAGGCACAGTCACGACAGCGTTCTGAATCTTCTTGCCGAGGAAGGACTCAGCAGTCTCCTTCATCTTCCCGAGCACGAAACCACCGATTTGCGAGGGCGAGTAGTTCTGGCCCTGCGCTTGCAGCCACGCGTCACCGTTGGTGTGCTGCACAATCTTGTAAGGCACTTGCTGGATGTCGCGCTGCACTTCGGCGTCCTTGAACTTTCGTCCGATGAGACGCTTGGTGGCGAAGAGGGTGTTCTCGGGGTTGACGACGGCCTGGCGCTTTGCAGCGATACCCACTAACCGCTCGCCTTCCTTTGTGAAGCCGACGACTGAGGGTGTTGTTCGTGTGCCTGCAATAACGTGTCAGCTTCTGCCATCGCCTCGTGCCTTCATCACAACATGCATACCTTCCGAGTTCTCTATTATCCTGGGCGAGCTGCCCTCCATCACCGCCACAGCAGAGTTTGTGGTACCAAGGTCAATGCCGATGACCTGGCCCTTGACCTTGTCGCCTTCATTGATGTTCTCGGCATAACCTCTCCGGAACTGAGACGCTATGGGTGTGCGGAATGCTGATGAACGGAAGGAAGAAGTCGCACGCGGTACCGCCTGTTGTAATGATCAGTATGTGCTCGTGTGATGGTGGATGAGAGCTCTTTCGCGACTTACGCTCCGCATCAGCCGTGAAGACAACATAGTGATCGCTCGATAGTATTACAAGGGTATAGAGTGACGCGCACGGGGTGGGAGATGGTGTAGTGAGGATGAGAGATGGAGTTGTGGTGGATGGCGAGATGAAGACAAAAAATGTTCCTCGAGATGGCGTCAAGGAGACTTCAAAGTCCATCGCTAGTCTACGGCATGGCCCGGGCGCTCCTCCGAGCTCGCCGCCGCCGAATGGAAGCCGAGAGAATCTTGCCACTGACTGCACTGCACGACTCATGCATATTATCACATGTTTAGCGATGATTTATGGATGACTCTCATATACGGAGCACAGAATGTGATGATACAACTCTGGAAGAAGCAACTGCACCACATGTAGCGCTCGGCTTCCACCCCAAGCAACACCAGACGCCATCGCTAAAGACATGCTCTCGAAGGACAGCCTCCATCTTAATCTATACCGTCTTCTCCGGCGTCTTCGCCATGCCAGCTCCCACCCCTCTGAGCAACACAATTGTATTGCCCGTCTGCACACTCTTTCCCAACTTCTCCCCAAACTCCAGCAACCTCCCTCCTTCGACATGGAACACCCTCAGCTTATCCTCCTCGCTCTCTGACCGGTTGTTCAAGTTCGCAACCTGCAGACTCTTGGCCGCCAGATCCAGCACCCGTCCTACACTAAACTCAGTGTTGTAGAAGAACGCGCCCTTCGGTATCTTCGACGTAACCGTATCCGAGCTCGCCTCGACATGCAGATATACCCTCTTCTCCACTGGAACCTTATCATCGCCCTTCGCCGTCTTCTTCAACGCCGCAGTCTCCTGCACCCTCGTAGCCTCCGCCTGCTTCGCCTTAGACACGGGCAGCACATTCGTCTGCGCCGCGGCGGCCTTCTTCGCCTGTCCCCATGCTCTCAGCTTCCCAAGCGCCGCTAGCCCTTTCTCCCGCTGCGTCTGCTGCGCAGTATTACCAGGCCTCGCGCCGAGCGGCGTGAGCTTCGCGCAATCGTGGTCATAGGTTAGACGATGCTTGAGACAGTACGTGCGGTTGCACTTCTCGCACTGCACGCCGGAGGTGAGAGGGGTGTTGACAAGGGTTTTGCAGGTTGGGGACGAGCATTGTTGTTCGTGGGTGAGGATGGTGGGTTTCTTTGGCCCGGCGTAGGCGGATGTGGGTGTGGCGGATCGTTGGTTGCGTTGGCGGGCCCAGGCGCCGGCTTGGGGGCAGGAGTGGGCGGATTCGGTACGGTGGTCCAGGCAGAATTTCCTGGGATGATATGTCAGTACAAGATGTATCAGTGGGAGCAGCAGGGATCAATCTCACACCCTTTGCAGCTTTCACATTTGAATGGCAGGAAGTCCAGCTGGTGGCAGAAGGGCATCTGACAGTGGCTGCCGATGGCCTCGACGTCGCCGACGGACATTTTGCTGTAGGTTGCTTCTTGATCGGACGGGGTAGGTGTACTGGAAGATGACGCCATGATGGGCGACTCGGATTTGGATCTTATATGGGCAAAGGAAGTGTGTTGCGTGGCTTTGTGAGGCCTGAATGATTACCTAGCTGCCAAAGAATGTTCTGGTAGCGTCCGAGGGCTGGTGAGGCAAGATCCGCTGACTCTTTGTCCGGCACTCCCTTGCTGTCATACTATTGCTGTGCTGCCAGTTGTCTATAGTAAATTGTGAGGCGCCTCGGTTCCGAGTCGGTGGTGGTGTTGCTGTTGCTCGTGATAGACAGAAGCGCTTGCATGTGACAGCTCGCCTTCAAATGCCGAAGCCCGAGGTCGGTGAGCCGACATATGAGCTCGCTTTGCTCCCACCTTCGTCCAGATAAACAACATCTTGTACATAATCTTTGGGTAGGAGTACTGGAAGTATACCTAAGAGCATTGACAGCCCTCCTATAGACACTCGACGCCTGCAAAAGGGCGATCTGGAACCTGACCTCCACGCCGCCATGATCGACATCTCCGCTCTAGCATGCTTCAAGACACCTTGACAGTCCACTGTTTGTCGCGTGCGCCTAGACGGTTCAGACACCATCGCTATGGCCTCAGTTGATGCAGTACGAGCTTTGCGAAGCTTCACGCGAGCAGCTTCACGCCCACAGTATGCCCAATTGCAACGGCAGCGGCTGTGTACCGAGTGCATAGCAAGGCGTAACTTCACACACAACCATGGATTACGGAGGAGCCATGAGCTTATCAAGAAGCCTCAGAGGGCTGGGAGACATGTCCAGCGCTGTGGTCTGGCGACAATGGCGCAATACAGGCAGGAGGAGTACAAGAAGACGGGACCTATAGCAGAGTACGACAATCGAGTACACTCCGGCCGACTACGAGACGATGAACACCAGCGGACACTCATACAAGCGCTGCAAGACCTGCATGACAACCTCATGTCGTACAACCCGCCCAAAGTCGTCCATCCGACCATCGAGTCCCTCCAGCCGAAAAAGAAGGGCTTCTTGAGCTCACTCCTTGGAAGCAGGGACACAGGTCCTGTCCAGATGCGTGCTTACGAGGGCCTGCCCAAAGGCTTGTATATGTTTGGCGACGTCGGCAGCGGCAAGACCATGCTCATGGACCTCTTCTACGATACCCTTCCCTCCAACATCCACTCCAAGACCCGCATCCACTTCCACAACTTCATGCAGGATGTCCACAAAGAGCTGCATAAGATGAAGATCCAACACGGCAACGACATCGACGCCATCCCCTTCGTCGCCGCCAACATCGCGGAGAAATCCACCGTCCTCTGCTTCGACGAGTTCCAATGCACAGACGTCGCCGACGCTATGATCCTCCGCCGCCTCATCGAATCTCTCATGGCCCACGGCACCGTTCTCGTAACCACCTCCAACCGCCACCCCTCGGACCTCTACAAAAACGGCATCCAACGCGACTCCTTCATCCCCTGCATCAACCTCCTGCTCGAACAACTCCGCGTCCTGAACCTCGACTCCACAACCGACTACCGCAAAATCCCCCGCCCGCCGTCAGGCGTCTACCACCACCCCCTCGACCCCGCGGCAAAGAGCCACGCAGAGCACTGGTTCCGCTTCCTTGGCGACCCCGAAAACGACCCCTCCCACTCCGACACCCTCCACGTCTGGGGCCGCGAGATCCACGTCCCCCGCGCCTCGGGCAAAGCCTGCTGGTTCACGTTCAACGAGCTCATGGGCAAAGCGACCGGCGCCGCAGACTACCTCGAGCTCGTGCGCAGCTACGAGGCCTTCATCATCACCGAAGTCCCCGGCATGAACCTCCGCTCCCGCGACCTCGCGCGCCGCTTCATCACCTTTGTCGACGCCGTGTACGAAGGGCGCGGCAAGCTCGTTCTCACCACCGCCGTGCCTTTAACCCAACTCTTCATGGCCCGCGACGAGATCGGGGAAATGCTGCGCTCCTCCTCCAAACAGGGGATTAAAGAAGCGAAGCAAGCGGCGCACGAGGGAGCGGATGTCGGGGACGCGATGAGGAGTCTGATGGACGATCTGGGCATGAACATGACGATGATGAAGAGTAGTAGTATGTTTACCGGGGACGAGGAGGCTTTTGCGTTTGCAAGGGCGTTGAGTCGGTTGAGTGAGATGGGGAGTCGGGAGTGGGTGGAGAGGGGAATGGGGTTGGAGAAGGAGGGCGGGTTGAAGGAGAAGAGGGATTGGGAGATGGTGAGGAGTCATTATCATCAGGATAGTTATTGAGGTCGCATAGCTGAGGTGTTGTTGGAGCGTGAAGTTTGATTGGATTAAGGATGGTTCGAGGTGGTCGGTCACACGTGAGGCGGCGTTGATCCGAAGTCTGTCTACGTGTGGACTCACGCTCGACCTACATCTAGCTGGCTGGCTGCGGAAGAGCCCTGTTCGATGACTAACTCGTTGGAAATCCTTGGTCCCATCCGGAAGTTGTGGTTGTGTACATGCACGCGAGAGCATAGAAACGATACCCTATTGCAAACGTTCAGTCGTTCTCAAGATCTCTCACAATTCTAGCGACTTCAGGCCTCAGCTCCGCACCTAAAGCTTCGAGTTTCGCAAACACGTCTCTCGCCTTCTGCCGCTCGGCCTCAGCATTCGCATAATGCGACTCCGTGGCATTGACGGTTGGAGACGTCGCTTCGGAGCCAAAGCTGGTGTCCATCTCTTCGTCCGGCAGCTTGGCCAACATGCCATGCAGGTCTGAGATCCAGAGCGCCACCATACTTCTGAGCTCCAGAAGAGTCGCGTTGGTGTCATAAGGAGGACCTGAAAGGATTTCGTCCATGCGTCGCGCGATCGGCAGCGCCTCTTCCAACTCCTGGGCCCGGATGGCTCGCAGCTGGATCTCATCGACCGGTCGCTCAGTGGAACTATCTGCAACGGACGTCGCATTGTCCTCATTCGCGGACAACTCCCGCCTCGCCCTCTTAGAGCGGTCCTGAACTTCAAACACCCTGACGTTGAAAAGCGCCGGGAAAACAACGGAAGAATTGAACCCATGCTGCGTCTGCGCCGTGTGCGGATACTGCAGCACCAACCGCTCGTAATACTGCCTCGCTAACTTGAACCCTTCATCCGAGAACACGTCCCCTTCCTCCTCCGTACCCTTCCGCATCAAAAGCTCAGCTCCAATCCCCCACCGCCCCGCGCGACGGATGTCGAGGCCTTGGCCCGAGATGGAGGTGCGGAGTAAGATGCTCCAGGCGCGGGAGGCGCGGGGGTAGTCTTGCTTCAAAAGGGAGCGGTGGAGGAGGGTGGTGAGGTTGTCGAGGTGGCGGCGTTTGGTGGAGGTGGATTTGTCTTCTGGTTGGGAGGGGGGGAGGTAGAGGGGTGGGTTGAGGGTGGCGAGGGATTCTTCGATGGGTACCTTTGGCTGGGATAGTCCTTTGAGCGGGGCATGAGGGAAGGGTGGTGGTGGGAGGGGGTCTTGTCGTGAGAGGCCGGCGATGTGGTAGGGGTCTGTTTTGTTCACTCCGTGGTGAGGGCGTGGTGAGGGTGAGATTGAGGCTGAAGAGGAGGGGTGGCCTTCATCGTCGGAGGATGCTTCACCACGTTTGCGCTTCTTGCTCTCGAGCTTTTGCTGGTGGGTTAGGAATGTTTGTTGGTGTGCCGTCGGGCGGTAGACTGGGGCGAAGATGGGCATTGCTGGACCTTATTCACTGCCAGCCGAGCCAGTGACGAGCCAACACGCATTGTGTGTCGTGGAGCGGCAGCAAGTACATGTGGCTCGTTGTACGTTCGCATACCAGACTTCCTTCCTTTGCCTTCGCATTTAGCATATACCAATGTTTCACGTATTGATGTGAAGGATGAAGAGAAGCAACCACTCTGCTAACCGCGCACTGCGATTGGTCAAGTTTGAAACGATCTTCTGACCTCGACTTGCAGCTCCGCCGCATCCAAATCCAGAGCAGACCTAAGAGCCGACGTGGACACAGACACAGACACACACACCTCACCACCCACCGTCCCCCGTATTCGTACCACCGCCGCCCTACCCACGTGGCCTCTTCACCACCTCTGCCACCAACCTCATCACTACCCTGTGTGTGTGAACTTGCACACTGCACCCGGCTGCGGCGAGAGGCGGATGGAGGGAGCGGCACATCACCGGATCTAGAACACTCGCTGGCGACAGGCCGCAACCATGGGCCAAGGACCTTCGCAGCCAGAGCGGCGGACAGAGGGAAGCGGAAGAGCGAACCGGAGAGCTTCAGTGTTCCGGAGATCGGTGCACCTGCAAACGAGCGATGAAGGGCAGCAGGATGGGCTGTTGAGCGGAGAGCACAGCCAGCCGCAGCAGCGGACACCTCGATTACGCACACGACCGGGCAGTGTGCATCGCTTATCACAACTGCTCCACGTCGAGTCAGGCAGCCATACGATGGAGGACGACGAGACGGCAGAGCGGTCGCGAGGCTCGGCGATGCTCTCACGAACCAGGTCGACGATACGAGACGTGCTGGGTCGGAGTGACCGATCAAGGCCGGGACCTTCCAATCCTTCCAGACCTACGCCTCGCTTCCTACAACATCGGACGTCGTATGTCCGCAGCGGCATGGACAGTCAAGACGACGACTACTACCCGCCAAGGCTACCCTCAATCGACGTCGACTCCTCCTTCGACAACGACTCTTTCCCTCCACCTGAGCCAGGTCCTTCACTTACCCGAACAAACAGCTCTGCACGGCGAACCGCACCACGCATACCTCTGCCTTCACTTCGATCAGATCGACCGTTTCGACACTTCCCTTCACTACGACGGCGGCGGTCACCGCAACCCGCGATAAGAAGACTGGGAGCTGCTGAGGACCAGGCTGCTATGCTTAGTAGACTGCTGTCGGTTGCTGCAGCTGCCACAGCCGCTACACTCATGGGAGACGACCACCAGGCGCTGAGCGAGGCGAGATCACTCACAGGCGGTACTGGCGTGGGAGATATCGGTGGAGCGGGTGAAGACGGTAGCTTTGATGGGTTTCTGAGAGCACTGCAGAGTGGACGGATAGCATCGGCGCTGCGAGGTGGTGGTGATGTGGAGTCGAGCTCGACGAGTGGGCAACAGCCTGGACCGCTGAATTTCTTTCGCATGTTCAGATTTGGTGCGTCAGCTGCGGCCACAAACAACCAGGAACAGAACCCGGACAGTGGACAGAACTCAGAAGGTGCTCAACAGAGCTCAGAGGGTGGTGGCGAGGGCAACTCGGAGGCTCGGATGGTGCCCATCATTATCGTAGGCATACGATCCATCACACCTGGCTCTGGATCAGCTGGCTCTAACGAAGACCTGCCGCCTTTCATCGATGCGCTGGGCAGCTTTCCGTCGCCAATGCCGGCACACGCACTAGGAAACCATGCTCACGATAGCATCGACTCCATGTTACGGCCTCCTCAAAACGGCACCAGCTTCCGACACCGGAGACGCGCTAGCATGGGCGGCTTCGGTATGGGGAGGAACCGTCTGAATGACCGCATGGACGACCAGAGAGATCACCGATCGCCGGAGCGGAGGCGAGAGCGGCCGTGGAGTGTTGCGAGCTCCAGTGGCACGTTTGAGCCAAGACCGCCGCCAGCGACACCCGCCAGTCCGAGCCCTGAGCTCAGCAGGATATCCAGTAGGAACAGCACGCCTGCTCACTCTCGACCGACTTCGCTTCTCCTGCCGGGCGACTCGAGAAGAAACAGTGCACTGCACAGAGCATCGGCTGGCAGTCCGCTGTCAAGCCACACCGAGGAGACAGTATCTCTCCACTCCACTCACTCAAGCACGAACCTACTTTCACAGACGCAGTCCAACGACGCCGAAACCATTCGCTCCAACACGAATCGCCGCTCGGACACCCTCCCTAACGTTCACTACCCTCGCTTCGCTTCCGGCCACCCCAGACGCAACGGTGTCGTCGAACCCGACAACCTACCCTCACTCTCGCGTGCCAGCACCTCCGCCGGCACGGACAACTCCAGCAACGACCGTCGTGATAGCACCAACGACAGCCGCAGCTGGATCATCTACGTCCTCGGCGGATCGTATCCCGAGAACCATCCCATCCTTACCACTCCTAGCTTGTTCACCGAGAACCCGACGTACGAAGACATGATGCTGCTTTCCGCCCTGCTCGGACCGGCGAAGGCTCCGGTAGCTACTGAAGAGGATGTCGAGGGCGCGGGTGGGATATACAATATCACGCTCGTCGAGCCCGAGGCCCCTTCAGATGCCGCGAAGACCGCTACCCTCGTCGCTGCCGCCGTGGGGGGCGAGGAGCGCGTCTCGCTGGATGCAGGACAGAGGTGTCTCGTCTGCCTGTGCGACTTCGAGGCCGCGGAGGTCGCGAGGAAGCTGGTCAAGTGCGGGCATCTGTTTCATCGGGAGTGCATTGATCAGGTATGTTCAAAACCAACCCCGCCTCGCTGATCAGAGCTGTTGCTAACTCTACTACTACAGTGGCTGACTCAAGGCCGCAACTCCTGCCCCCTCTGCCGTGGCCAAGGCGTCGACGAGAAGCCTAAGCCTGCTGAAGAGGAGTCCGAGGCTGCGACACCTGACGCGACTGCTGGTGCTGAAGCTGCGGGCGAGCGAGTCGAGGTGGCAGCGAACCCATAGCTTGAGCGAGAAGATGGGTTCTTCTAACGGCGTTACCGTGCATCCTTCGTGCTATCACTCCACCAACACTTCTCCTTATCATCACATCACAAGCGGAGCGGGCGCACCATTGCTTTTCTTCTCTTTCGGCGCGCGGCGGAGCGAGGAGCAAGGCGAATCGAGGCGATATCCAGGAGCAACAGTCTTCGGCGGGCACGGGACGGGTTTCATCTTTTGCTCGAACTTGGATGGGCTGGGCCGGGATGGGGATGGGGATGGGATGGGAAGGGGAGACGTGATGATTCCGCTTTACGATATCATGACATTTTTTACTCTTGGCGGTTCGTGTTGCTTCTGGGATGGGCTTTCGCTGACTGAGGTTGGGGGTGAAGGGGAGGGAAGAGGGGGTAGGTGCATTTGGGGAGGAGGATTGATAGGGTGGTATCGTAGCGTTGATGCACTGGAACGGGAACAGACACAGCACAGGCACGTGGTATTGAGATGGTGTGATTATCGTGTGCATAAGTACTCGCGGCTGCCCAGTCGTTCGGCGGGCGAATGTTGCTGTGACTCTTGAACCGTGCATGTGTGGTAGAGTATGTCCGGCTATACAACCAAGGTGACACTCGAGCAAATAACCGATCCACTCCACTTCACGTTCCTGTCCCACCGCCGCATCTGTGTCCCCTTGTTTGCCCTACCCTCCCTCCTCCCACAAGTACGACCAGAGCAAATGCTCAACCATGCCCTCTCCCTCCTTCTCATCCTCTTCTTTTCCCCCACCACCCTAGCCACCCTAACCAATCTCATCATGTCGAACGAGAACGACAACGACACAGCAAACAGCACCCTCTACTTCGGCTACGGCTCCAACTTATGGCAGCACCAGATGCGGCAGCGCTGTCCGACGTCGAAGTATCTGGGGATTGCGAGGTTGGAGGGGTGGAGGTGGATTATCAACTCGAGGGGATACGCCAACGTCGTCGAAATCAACTCCACCAGCACCACCATCCACGAAGGGGAAGGGCAGGAGAAGGATACGAAAGATTCGCCTAGCGGCGAGGTCTGGGGCCTCGTCTACACGCTGGAAACCGAGGACGAGCGGCGGTTGGATGTTAATGAAGGCGTCCCCATCGCCTACACCAAAGAAACACACAACGCCACCTTATGGCCCTCGCACCCCGGCGTCGGCGCTAACATTACTGAGAAAGGAGAAGCTAAGGCAATGCTCGTCTACGTTGACCGCAACAACACTACGCCGCATAAGCCGAAGAAGGAGTATGTTTATCGGATGAATATGGGGCTTAAAGATGCGCTGAAGGAAGGTGTTCCCGAGAGTTATGTGAGGGGGGTGGTGAGGAGGTTTATTCCGGAGGAGGATGGGGATGTGGAGGGGGTGAGGGGGTTGGCGGAGAAGCAGGCTGTGCTTTTTGAGGAGGAGGATTGAGGGGTTTGTGGGATGACAGGGCTATGTGATGTTTGAGGTGGGGCTGGATTGGCTCGTCCTGAAGGTGATGTATCGGATGTTCCATCTTCCTAAGCGACGGAGTAGTTCTGAACGACTATCAAGCAGCGATCGAAATCGCCCCAAAGTCAGCAGACTGGTCTAATAGAAAAAGGTTCCTGGGCTGCAGCATTTTGACATCGTGGGATGAGTTCGGAAAGCAACTCCTCCCCCAGACGACGCGAATTGTCACTATTACCGGGGGCCACTGCCACGCTATTGGGACAAAGAGCAGCTCTCACAAGCGACCCTTGTCGCAGATGGCTATTGTCCTCGACAGCAGGACTTGGTCGACAGATCCGGCGAATATGGTTCCTTTGTTCTTCCATCCATATTCTGCTTTGACCGAAGGAGAGGACGACTCAAGATTTCCTGATCAGATATCTACTCCACTTGGATATTCTTCCAGAAAGGCGGCTACGGCAACAATGGCGGCACCATGCGACACCAGATCGAAGGTCACCTTCTACATGACCCCAGACCCAGGCTACAATCTCCCTCTCCCACCACCGGCTTATGCCCCTGTCCGAGCGCCTGCACCTCTTCCCGCATGCCAGAACCATCGAGTAAAATGTCCCTTCTACACCAACAAGAGTCGATGCGAGAACCTCCCAGGCAGCAGACGTACACGTGCGCCCGCCGGAAGCAAGGCAGCGAGACCCAACGCCGCGTATCGATCCTGCTTCTCTTGCGCCGACCAAGCCGCGCAAATGCTCTATTACGACTCTAATCTCCGAGCCCAAAGCCAAGGACGCGTGCTCCTCGGTAGCCCACAGGGATGCTTCCACGGAGGAGCCCATTACCTGGGCCTGCTGTGCCCTGACTGCAAAAACGCCGAGTTCCGCGCGTACCACCAACGACTGTGCGAGCATAGTTGGTACGGCGGCACCACCAACGCGGAAGTCCTGGACTTCATCAAAGAGACAGCCGCCAGCACCTGCAAATGCGAGGCGAAGCTCATCAAGTTCGCGTGCTACGGCCATCGGATGAAGATCCTCGATGAGATGCAGACCCGCAGCCGCAGGAACGTCGCCTGGCTCGAACGTCTCTTCCTCGCCCCGACACCCACGGGCGGCTCTGAACCCGCTCTCGCTGTTCCTGGAGCGGAGCTTAACGCGATCAGGGCAAATCGAGCGGCACTCGGCAACTCGGCGACGCCTTGTCGATGCGGCAGGGAGATTCCCACGACGGGGTTTGCGCTTCGCGGTCCGGATGGGTATCCTACTCTCGCTGCGTACTGTACAGCTTGCGATGGTGCGATGGTGGATTACGAGACCGTGCATAGGATGGGTCTGCTTGGGACTGGGCCGCCAGCGCATCATGCTCTGCGGAGGAGTAGTCGACTTGCTGGACATGCTGTGTGGAAGAAGCGGAATTTGAAGTTGGGGAGGAAGATTTGAGAGGTGGTGGGAGAGTGAGTGTTTCTCGCAGCCTTGAACTCAATTCGTTCTCGTCTTCATCATTAAGGGAGCCCGTTCGCGAATTCATCCTTCTGGCTCACGGGCATCGAATTCCTGTAATCGAGAAGCTTCTCCAGGACATAATCAAAACCTTTCCAATGCTTCGAGAGCCTTTCCAACTTAATCTCGCTTTCGGGGACAGTGAATAGATCATGGAGGTAGGTCTTGCAGTCGAGTCCAACGCTCTGTTCCACGCTGAGTGGTTCATGCACTGTCACATGCAGTGTCATATGCAACAGAATCTAGCTGCACGACTTTCACCGCCAATCAATGGAGTCTATGTGCCCTTCGGCGTATGAACGGGACGGTAATGCAATGTCATATGCACAGTCATATGCAACATGAACTAGCTGCACGAGTTGCCGCACCACTCAGTGGAATGGCAGACATCTGGAGGGAGGGAGTTTATCGTGCGGCTTCTGACCTCGCATATGGTATCTTTGATACAGGAGCATGGCCGGAGGGAACTACATCAATGTGCTGTCATAGTCTGGTTCCGCAAAGGCAACGTTCAACTCTAGGTCGTTCATCATCACCTGTCCCACTTAATCCCAATGTCTTCCTCGCACTGCAGCAATCTCAAGCAACAACCAGATCAACCACCCCATCCAAGCACCCCTTCCACCCCCTCCTCCCCTCCCTCACCCCAATTAGACTCTCCACCATCGCCCTCGTCGCCCTCTCATCCCCTTTCCCCATCTCTCCCTCCCTCCAAGCCCTCTCCGCCTGCTCCGCCGCCCTCCGCACCACCGCCTCCTCATCCTCATCCCCATACAAATCACACCGCTCACACTCCCCACACCTGCCCCCAGTAGGTCTAAAATGCTGACAAAAATGCCCGTACCCTTCTTTACTCGTGATTTCCTGCCGGCAGATGTAGCACATCGTGTATCCGCAGTTGCAGACCAATTTGTTGCAGCCCGAGGATTTGACGAAGGAAAGCAGGCATTTGGGACAGGTGCGTTTGATGGCTTGCGTGGCGGAGGTTTCGATGGCGGTGCGCAGGGAGGTTTTCTCGTGTTCGAAGCAGGTGTGCGGGTCGCGCCAGCGGACGAGGCAACGGGTGCAGGTGGTGCTGCGGCAGGAGGGGTTGAAGCAGTGGAACTTGAGGCCGCGGCGCGACTTGTGGACGCGGGTCCAGGAGCGTTTGAGGATGGCGGAGGCGGGGGGGAAGATGTGGATGGTGAGGTAGACGAAGCCTGCTAGGAGGGCGAGGGGGATGGTGAAGATGAGGAGGGCAGATATGAAGGCTAAGACCATGGCCTGGAAGGCTGTTGATGAACGGTTGACTAGGTGCAGCCAAATGCCCATTGCTTTTCGTCTTTGTGGTGGAGGAGTCTCGTCGACTTCGACGTAGTTGCAGAAGGGGCAGCGCTGGAGCGGGAGTCGACTCTTAGTCAAGATCTCGCCGGCGACGCGCTCTTGGACTTCGTTCCAGATGTCGTCTTTATCGTTGTCGCCGGCGAGTGCTCGACGTAGAATGCTGCTTGGGATGATCCCAGCGCAGTCGTCGGACGTAGGTGCAAAACAACGGACGGTACTACGTTCGAGATCAATGTTTCGCGACCATCCTTGACCAAACAATGCTTCGTTGACGGTTCGGCGGACGCAATCGAAGCAGAGCTGATGACAACCATCGTCGCATGTCGTCAGTCTCTCAAAAGGAACCGAGCTGTAGCAACACTCGCAGTCGAGAAGGGCTTCCGCTTCTTCAGCTTCCGTCTCGTTGAGCTGCGAAGCAAGAGCGTGGTCCTCTGAGAGCTGCTTTTGTCTCTGGTTTTCCAAGATGGGAGCAACGAAGAGATCGTACAACTCTCGATCTAGCCGTGAGCTTCCTGTTCGTTTCACCGCAGGTACCAAGTCACCCTCCGGATTGGCGCCTGGCTGCCAGATGATGTTCGGATGCTCGCTGACCGTCGCTGATGGTGATCTCTTCGGCCATATAGATGAGAAAGAGAAGCGCCATGACCTGGTGGAGAGTTGCTGCAAGCTAGGGCGTGCTAAAGTGTAAGAGAAGTTCTGCTCGGCCAGGACAGCCTTGATAGCAGAGTGACTCAGGGTGCTGTACTCCTGGTAGAACACCCGTTTGACTGCCGTCTTGTAGCTGTCGCTTCGAAAGGTCTCTTCGTCCGGGAGTTTTGACTGGTCTTTGCGTGATGGTTTGGCTTCCCTGTTCTTCTGTCTGCCGCTTTGGCTGTTGGACTGCTGCGGCTTACGGTACCTTCCACGCACGAGCTTCATCTCCTTTGACAACAGCTGAGCCGTAACAACTTCGAGGCGGCTTTCTCCACTGATACTGGCCAGCATCTCCCGGAAGACCTCCGGTTCTACATCCGGGAAGACATCGACCAGTACAGCAAGAGCGGTATTGAGATCTTTCAAGTCAGCTTCCTCTGGTTCCGCCCGGTGAATGTCAGGGTCGAAGAGAGGCGTGATGTTCTCTCCAGCCTTAGCGTTGGCCGCAGCGGTTCGGAAGGGGCTGAAGAAGTCTGCCTTGTTTTTCCAGAGCCGTGGCCGTGGGAGTGCCGGCACGAAGTCCATGTGGTTTGTTATGCATAAGTACTGCCAATAGCACTGGTCCGTGAAGTCATACTCGTCATCAACACCTTGTTGAAACGGTTCAAAGAAGACAAAGAGTTGTTAGAAGAAAGTGAAGCCAGAAGGAGTGAGGTGGCCGAGGTGGGGCTTGTGTTGCCTTCGAAAGCTTCGAGCTCCTCCCTGACCTCCCACCAACACCAACATATATGTTCTGATGATGGCACCTGTAAAGACGCCATTGAGACTTGCCGGGCCTACAAATATCTTCCGGATCAGTCCTCGTGTCCCGGTCCTCCCCGCCGCTATCACCGCCCGCTCAGCGACCACCGACTCCGCCGCCGCACGGAGACGAGCAGTGACCGTCGCCAACGACACTGGCCGCGTACCATGGCAGCAACTCAGCTTTGGCGAGAAAGCGGCTCGTACGACACAGCAGTCTTTCAACTTCGGCCTCATCCTCCTGGGCGTGGTAGCAACTGGCGGTGTCGCGACGGTGCTATGGCTTGAAGTCTTCTCTACGGACAGCAAGACCGCCGTCTTCAACCGCGCCGCCGACCGCATACGCAAAGACCCTACATCTCTCGAGCTCCTGGCTGGCGAGGGTCTACACAGCAAGCGCGAGATCAGCGCACACGGCGAGCCAAGCTGGAGTCGCTGGGCGAGGAACCGAACGATTGCTTCGAGGTTGGAGAAGGACAGGGCTGGGGTGGAGCATCTACACATGCACTTCTACGTGGAAGGACCAGTTGCCAACGGGACGGTGAATCTACATATGCAGAAGCAGCCGGGGCAGAAGGAGTTTGAGTACTACATGCTGGCGTTGGACGTGCCGGGCAAACAGAGGCACTACCTTGAAGACCCGAACAAAAAGAAGATGGATCAAAGAGGACAGGGAAGGATGTTCGGGGTGAGGTGGAACTGATCACACGCCGTTAGACTATGATGCCAGTGCCAGCTCCTTACGCATGGCCTCCTTGACGATGTTACCGCACAGCTTCGCCTGTGGGTTGGTGTGCACCGCCAACGCCTTGGCCACTTCATTGCCATACAGACCGCCGAGGTAGAAGCAGCGCGACGCTTCCTCCTCAAAGCGCTCTTGGGTCCAGCTGACCGGGTCGTCTGCACATGAACTCAGTTCGACCTTTTCACCATCGGAGCTGACAGCGCCCACATCTTTCGCGGCAGCATGATACACAGCGCCCAATTGAGTATATGCCTGCGCGAGCAGTCTTCCTTGCTTAGGCGATACAGCATCCGTTGGCCTGTCTGGAGATGCTAGCGAGATCGAACTTCGAAGGTCCTTCACTGTCGCTTCCCCGGCGGTTCTTCGTTGAGGCTGCGGAGCTTTCTTTCGCTGCACGAGCAAGTTCCGGTCACCCCAATACCACCTCCTCAGCTGTGCGCGATTGTTCAGTACCGAAGCATAAAGTGGGTTATTATCCGCCACTCCTTCGAGGATGGCGAGTGCGCTCCGATATACTTCGTCTCTCCTGCCTCTTTCGCTGGGAGGCGATGTCTCGAATCGTTCGAGGAGCTGAACGGCTTTCTTCTCCTGGACCTGGAGCTCCGCAAGGAGTGTCGCATCTCGGATGCGCCGATCTGCCGGTAACGAAGGGTCTACTATTACTTCTGCGCGGGAGCTGCTGGACTCGGGATCGAAGACTGAGGCGAGGACTTTTGAGTCGGAGGCGGAGAGCGTATTGATTCGGGACATGGTGACAGCAGGTCCAGCAGGATGAGGTTGCAGTATCAAGAAGAATCAAGTACCTATTCTGCGACAACCCAGACTGTCAGCGCGATAGCCATCTACCTGATATCTCGGCCTTCGAAAGCGAGCAGCGGCAGCAGGCGGTTTTGTTGTTAAGCCGAGCGGTAACCCGCTGAGTCAGCCTCAAAGCCGACTTCATGCGACACTGATTCCATCTTGAGCCGCCTTTCATACCCACAATCTCACCAGAACGCAGTAGCGAAGGTCGAGCAGGTGACATGGGGATGTTGCAATTACGAGCACTCTCGCGAAAGCAGGTAGGTGGGACTCGCCTCTTTTATATTCATTCCCCCAACTATCTCCCGTTCGTCTTTAATCGGCCGAACCATTCCTTTCTCTTGTGTTGCAACCACCTGTAAATACTCTACAACATGGCACCCGGAGCTCTCCTCCCATCAGTGCTGACAGAAACCGGCACCTCCATCCCTCTCTACGAATCCAACAGCTACAGCAAGCCCACCATCTCCCCCAAAACCATCGACTACCGCGGCTACGACCACATCACCTGGTGGGTCGGCAATGCCAAACAAGTCGCCCAATACTACATCACACGCTTCGGCTTCCGCCCGCTCGCCTACCGCGGTCTCGAAACCGGCTCCCGCACCCTCACCAGCCATGTCGTCGAGAACGGCCGCGTGCGCTTCGTCTTCACCAGCCCGATCCGTCCTTCTAGCCGCCAGACTGAAGGTAGAAGGGATGTCGGGATGAAGGAGCAGAAGGTGCTGGATGAGATGTATGAGCATCTCGATCGGCATGGGGATGGGGTGAAGGATGTGGCGTTTGAGGTTGATGATGTGAGGGGGTGTTTTGAGCAGGCTGTCATGAACGGCGCGGAGGCAGTGTTGAAGCCGACGGTGGAGGGGGGTGAGGAGGGGGAGGTGGTGAGGGCGGGGGTGAGGACGTATGGGGATACGGAGCATACTTTTGTGCAGAGGTCGGGGTATAGGGGGGTTTTCTTGCCGGGGTATAAGATCTGTGAGTGCCGTCATATTTTGTCTCGACCTATGCTCTGACTGACATTACGCTTTCTACAGACTCCGCGGACGACCCAATCAACGCCATCCTCCCCAAAATCCCACTCGAAGCCATCGACCACTGCGTCGGCAATCAAGACTGGGGCGCCATGGACTCCGCCTGCGCCTTCGTAAGTCCACTCCCAAGCGCCACCTCCCTCTCATTCATTCCTTTGTACACTCGCTGACAGCCCGCTCTCGCACGAACAGTACGAAGACTGCCTCGGCTTCCACCGCTTCTGGAGCGTAGACGACAAAGACATCTGCACCCACTTCTCGGCGCTGCGCAGCGTCGTCATGGCGTCGCCCAACGAAGTCGTCAAGATGCCGATCAATGAGCCCGCGGAGGGGAAGAAGAAGAGCCAGATTGAGGAGTATGTGGATTGGTATGGTGGGGCGGGGGTGCAGCATGTACGTCTCTCACACTTCGACTAACCAAGCGGCTGGTGTGCACATGTCGAAAAGGGTTGCTGACGATGTAGCAGATCGCCCTCCGCACCCCCTCAATCATAACAACAGTCTCCGCCCTCCGCGCCCGCGGCGTCGACTTTATCTCCGTACCCGACACTTACTACAGCACCATGCGGTCCCGTCTCGCCGCCTCCGGACTCCAGCTCAAAGAACCCTTCGAAGAGATCCAGCGCCTAAACATCCTGATCGATTTCGACGAGGGAGGGTACTTGCTGCAGCTGTTCACGAAGCCGCTGATGGATCGGCCGACGGTGTTCGTTGAGATTATTCAGCGAGAAGGGTTTGAAGGGTTTGGGGCGGGGAATTTTAGGAGTTTGTTTGAGGCTATTGAAAGGGAGCAGGATGCGAGGGGGAATTTGTAGGAGAGGGTGGGGGATAGCGACGGGATCAGCAGGAGATGCTGGTCTTGGGATTCAGATGGGTAATATTCTGCAGAACCCATTTAGTTTGTTGCTTTCATAGTTTCGATACCAGCACTTGGTTGCTTCTCTTCGTTCGAACGGTCTTCATACCGGTTCACACCATTTCTGGCTCTCCGAATCGTATGTAGCTACGTGCACTTCTTTGCCGAGCGCTGCGCAACTTTTGCGAACTGCTAGAAGCGCGGCCTTAGTCTCAGCTGTCGAGACTCATAGAGGCCACAGGATGTGCTGCTTGCTTAATGCACGATCGTAGCCATCATGTTGCCTTCTGTTCCCGCTCTCCCACTCATGCAGCTGCGGACTCTCCGTCAATTGAACCCTCTCAGGGCTCCCTCATCTCCTGGATGATCTGCTCGACATTCTTCGGGTCGTGCGCGAAGCGTCCCAAGAACATGCCGTCTAGAGCGGGAGCGAGAGCTTTCCAGATACCCGGCTTCGCGCTCCCGCCGTACAGGATCCTGACTCTGCCTGACCGGTCTGCCAACAGTGTCCGCAGAGCCTCGACAACGGCCACGACGTGATCAGCTCCAGCCGGCTCGCTCGCCCCAATAGCCCAGATAGGCTCATAAGCCAAGATCACATCTGCATCGTTCGGAATCTGGGATAGCGCAGCATCAATCTGCGGCTTGCATTCGCCGACAGCGATTCCAACGGCTTGAGAGGCGATGTTGCTTTTGCTCTTCTCTCCGATGCAAACGAGCGGTACCATCCCATTCTTCACGATAGCGGCAGCTTTCTTTGCAACGTCCGCGTCTGTCTCCCCAAATAGCCTCCGTCTCTCAGCGTGCCCGATCTCCACGACCTTCACGCCAGCTTGAGACAGTGTGACCGGACTGACCTCGCCGGTAAACGCTCCCTTGTCTTCGCTGTAGCAGTCCTGAGCGCCGAGCATAACCTTGGTATCGGCAAGCTTCGCCTTTGCCGGCAGAACAGTTATAAAGTCCGGGATGACGAATAGATCCAGATCGGCCTTCTCTGCTGCCGGGGCGAGGGCGGCGAGAGAGTCTATGTAGCGGTTGGTGTCGGGTAGGTCGAAGTACATCTTGAGCGAGGTGCCCAATATGCGCTTCTCACGCTTGCCGGGGATGGGTGCCATGGTGGATGATGGGCCTGGGATCGGTCTATGATCGTGAAAAGTCTTCCTTGATGAAATTCAAAGTGGCCGCCAGAATGATTTTATATGTTTCCCTCCCTGCCGCCTTATAGTGGCCGAGAAACGTATCCTTTCCACGAAGCCACGGTATGCCTCTTCTGTACAAGTGTCGCCGTTGAGCAGAGCGTATGGGGCCGTGATGGTGTCCGTCCGGTCATTGGTGAGGGTGGACAAGGGTGGAGAATGACCGACGTCGTGGATCGGGGTTGGGTGGGGGTGCTCCGTGGAGTGGCCTCGGTGGTGGAAGCCACGGAAGCCTTTTTTTTTGGTTCGATGGAATGCATTCTTGATCTTCCATCTGACCGCCTTGCAGCATCCATTATGAGTCTCGCCAACACCAGCTGCTGACCCAGAGCGTAATGGCACTGTACAACGGACAAGAGTTGACGGACTACACTCGCTACCAGCACATCTGAATCACCACACCATCTCACCATTGCTGTCTGAGGCGGCTGTGCTACCAGACAAAAACGCCTGTTTCTGACAGCAAACACCATCCGAAAACCACGATATAACACTGCGAGCGAATACTGCTGATCCAACTCCCACCTCACCGCCACCGACATGCATATCACGAAGAAATTGGCGGCCGCCCACGCGGAGGGCAGGCCCACCTACTCCTTCGAATACTTTCCACCGAAGACGGCACAAGGTGTGCAGAACCTTTACGACCGCATGGACCGCATGCATGCCATGGGCCCGGCTTTCGTGGATATAACCTGGGGCGCCGGAGGACGACTGTCCAGCCTCACGTGCGAGATGGTCAAGGTGGCCCAGTCAGCATACGGGCTGGAGACGTGTATGCATCTGACATGCACTGATATGGAACGGAGCAAGATCGATGACGCGTTGAAAGAGTGCTATAATGCTGGATGCACGAACATCCTGGCACTGCGCGGTGACCCGCCAAGAGAAAAGGAAAAGTGGGAGCAGACAGAAGGCGGATTCAGATATGCACGAGATCTGATTGACTACATCAAGAGCAAGTATGGCGATCACTTCGACATTGGCATCGCTGGCTACCCTGAGGGCTGTGATGATGAGACGACTGCGGATCAGCATATCCCATATCTGGTTGAGAAGGTCAAGGCTGGCGGCACGTTCATCGTGACACAGATGTGCTACGATGCAGACCGATTCATCGAATGGGCGAAGCAGGTGCGGGCTGCTGGTGTACCGGACTCTGTGCCAATCATACCAGGAATCATGCCGATCCAGACTCATGCTTCCTTCATCAGACGAGCGAACTGGACCAACTGTTTCGTCCCGCCAGAGTGGCACGCAGCGCTCGAGCCGATCAAGAACGACGACGGAAAAGTGCGAGAGGTTGGCAAGAACTTGATAGCCGACTTCTGCCGCAAGCTGCTTGATAGTGGCACCACGATGCACTTGCACTTCTACACCATGAACTTGGCTGCTTCTACCAGCATGGTACTTGACGAGCTCTCGGTGACACCCACAAACGAGACCCACGATCCCGACATCAAGCCTCTACCGTGGCGGCAGTCGCTCGGCAAGAATAGGCGAGATGAGAATGTCCGCCCCATCTTCTGGCGGAACCGCAACCGCTCATACGTTGCACGCACGCAAGACTGGGACGAGTTTCCGAACGGTCGCTGGGGTGACAGTAGATCTCCAGCCTTCGGTGAGCTGGATGTGTACGGTATTGGCCTAAAGGGCACGAACGAACACAACCGCAAGTTGTGGGGTGAACCGAAGAGCGTGAAGGACATCTCGGACCTCTTCGTGGGATATATGAAAGGCAAAGTTGAGACCTTGCCGTGGTCCGAAGCACCCATCAACTCAGAAGCCGACGTCTTGCGAGAAGACCTCATCGACCTCAACAGCAGAGGTCTGCTGACGATCAACTCGCAGCCAGCTGTGGATGGTGCCAAGTCATCTGACCCTGTGTACGGCTGGGGCCCACGCAACGGCTATGTCTACCAGAAGGCATACTTGGAGCTCCTCGTATCGCCAGAGCTCATCGACACAGTCATGCAACGCATCGAAGCGAATCCAGACCTCACGTTTTACGCTGTCAATAACTCGGGCGAGTTGAAGACCAACGCCGATTCCGAGGGCGGGCCCAACGCAGTGACGTGGGGTGTCTTCCCAGGCAAGGAGATCGTGCAGCCGACTATTGTCGAGACCATTTCTTTCCTGGCATGGCGAGACGAGTTCTACCATCTCGGCTCGGAATGGAGCAAGTGCTACGACGAGGACAGCGAAGCTCGTAAAGTCATCAGAGAGGTCACGGAGAGCTGGTACCTCGTCAACATTGTGCACAACGACTTCCGCCAGAAGCGCGGCATCTACCATCTTTTCGATGGACTGAAGGTGTCAGGAGTGGATGTGCAGGTCAACGGCGACGCCCAAACCAATGGGCACAGCCACACGAACGGCGTCACTGAAGCAGAGACTCAGGGCGGCGCAAAGCCAGAAGTCAACGGAGTGCCAGATGGCAACAACGCGGTCAACGGCGCTGACAAAGTGCTCACGAACGGCGATCTGAAGAACTAGACGGATACAGGGGAATGTTTACAGCGGGCGTTCATGGTGTGCGGACATGCTCTTTCAAACGCCGCCTGAAGGCTTCTCTTCTTCAACAAGGGATGAATAAAGGCGTTTCGAGCGGGATCAAAAAAGCGAAGATACCCCATTCAACCGGGAGCCGGGACCAAAAGGGGTTTCAGGTTGTAATGCTTGTCATGATGAGAGAGGTGGAGATGATTAGACGACTTCAACAGATGTGGTAATGTAGCTGGTGGCTGCGGCTTTCAACAGACGTTGGGGACGTGGAGATGGGTATGAAAATGAAAATGAAAGTAAACAACCAAGCAAGCAATCTTCTACTCAGCACGTACCGGTTGAAAGTAAGTCAATTCTCCTTCGAATACAACAAGCACCTCCATCCGTCTCACTGGGGCGGGCACTTTTCAGCGTTCCTCACTATAACGAACCCATTGTCCAGCCCGCTCTCGTACTTCTCCCTGTACCAGTCCAACTTGTCCTTCCAGTCTACATAGCACGCCTCGAACAACATCTGCACCCACCGGCTGAAGCGGCTTCGCGTGGCCAGCGAGAGCCTCGACATCGCTTCAAGCCTCCTGGCTCCCCAGTCGGAGGTCTCCAGCTCGCTGTCCCAGTAGTAAGAGATCCCGTCCGTCTTCTGGATAGACCCGAAAAGCGTGGCCTGGCAGCAGAGATACGGCACCCATCCGCTGCAACCGATCCTGGCGGTGTCGTTGGCGTGGCGGTCGAACAGCTCGAGCCACGGGGTGAGGGAGGGGGGAATGCGGTGGGGCATGTCTGACAGGTAGGTTTCGGACTCGAGGACGAAGGTGTTTGAAGAGAAGTAGATGGGGAGGGCTTGGTTTCGCAGTGAGCGGGAGGTTTGGGCGATGCTTGGGATGGCGGGCGGGATGGTGGTGACGGTGGAGGGGTCGCCATCGTCGTGGGGCGCGCATTCGTCTTTGTTCGGGGGTCCCTCTGCTTTGCTTTCGGTGCGAATTCTGAGCGGCTCGGGTTGGAGGAGGAGGTGGTGGGAGATGTGGGCTTGGAGTTCTGCGGGTAGCTGCTCGAGCCTTGATGTTTGGGGGTGGTTCATCGTTTGGTTCATATTGCAGAGTTCAAGGTCGACAGCAGAAGAAGGGTTACGTTACGAACGCCTCGACGAATGGCATGGGACTTTTAGTGTCAAAAAGAACTGTGAAAGCATCGAAGGATTGATCCACGAGCGAAGTCCTGTGTCAGCCTCCGCCCCCAACAGCGTCCGCAAAGGCGGAGTGCTCATGCTGCGAAAGCCGGACTGGCTCTTGAGAAGCCTCAGAAGTGGGCGTATGCTCGGAGAGTTACTTGGTAGTAATAAGGAGCGAAGTTCGGTTTTTTGTTGGCGATGATTGTGAGGTATGAATCGTCAGCCTACGGCCTACCCGTGGTTCGCGATGTTTCGAGCATGCTGGTAGTTCGTACGTGTACGGTCTATCCCTTCATAGCCTTGTTTTTCTCATCATCACACGCATACGGATATTGGCCCTTGCCAACAAGTCTGATCATGCCGCGTGTGTGCCAGGCGAAACAAGTTTCTGGACGAGATGAAGTCTCAATCTCCCCGCCACACGTGATTCGGATTCTCGCTAGCAACGGACCGGGCGGCAGAGCGGCTCTCCGCAAAACGGCAGCGACGATTCTCAGCCTTATTGAAGCAGCTCGTCGAACGGTTGGGACATCGCACACAAACCTGATTGACTTGCATGTGACCAGGAAGAAGGACATCGATATCCGGTGCATACAGCAAGTTGCATACATTGTCTGACGGTCACCCAAACAAAGCTCGAGCACTTTCTCATCAGTCGTTCCAACCACCGCCGATCAACACAACTTCGACCAGCCACCGGGCGTCCAATCCCAAATATCGCCATTACTTCTTCAAACGCCGCGCCATTGTTTCTCGCTAGCTTTCTTTAGCTCACCAGACACCCACATAATCCATCCCGCACACGGCGCCAGACCAGACCGAATAATACCTCGCTCGCGCCTCACACACTCCCTCCTCCTCCTCCTTCCTCTACCATGTTCTTCAAGCGTCTCAGCAGATCGCGCAGCAACTCCCAGTCCTACGTCGACTCCTACAACAGCCCCCACGACAGCAAGCAGTCCTACCCCGACGACGCTCGGTACGCTCAAGCTCCTGACGGCCCTGACGACCGTCGAGACCTGCCCTCGTCGCGACAGAGCGACAACCAATTCAACAGCGCCCCGCCCGCGAAAGACATGTACCCGCGCCAAAGCCAGCCGCAAGAGGTCTACGCTTCGCCGCCTCTCAGTGCCGGTGGTGGTGGTGGTCCGATGACGAATGGGTATGGGAGTCGCGGCGGTGGAGGCTACGATGACATGCCGTCGCAGAAGATGTCGTCCAGCAGCGCCGCGCCGCCGGACCTGCTGATGCAGGCGTTCAACCAGGCGCTGCGGCCGCACATGGATAAGGTGGACTCGCTGGAAAATGAGATTCAGGATCTGCGGGCGTACATCGACCAGCTGGAGCAGCAGAGGGGTGACGTGCATGCGTGGATCGATAAGAGAGGGCTGCGACCTGGTATGTACTCACAAACATCTCCACACATCTTAGACATGCAGCTAACATGATCTGACAGACGTCCCACCCTCAATTGCCCACCAAATGGACTCGGCTTCGCACAGCTCCTCGCCCACCCACGCCGCTCAAACCCTCAACGCCCAACTCGACCGCAAAATCACCATAGTCAATTTCGACCTGCACCGCCTGCAAGACGACCTCAACGACTCCCTCCCAACCCCCTCCTTCTCGGCGTGCATGCTCAAATTCCTCCCCGACATCCAACGCCTCAGCTCCCTCCCATCCGGACCTCACTACGCCTTCGACCTCCTGCTCAAGCTCGGCGGGAACCTGAACTCCCACGGCGGGCTGGAAAACGGCGACGAGGCAGATCTCGCCGAGCGCCGGTCCTTCTACGCGCGGCTGGACGACGCGATGGTGGATGTAGTCCACGGACGGTTCAAGGAAGAGGGCGACAGCTGGGGCGTGCAGCGCGAGATCAAGCGGATAGAAAAGACGGGCGCTTACCTCCGCAACTGGGGCGTGGAGCCCTACTTCCCACAGACGCTGGATGTGATGCGCGAAGAGAGCGGTGCCGGTGGTGGTGGGCATGGTGGACAGGGTGCGGGACAGACGCCGCCGAATACTTACTCTTAGGAGGAGATGGATGGTCGGGGTGCAGTCGCGCATAAGGTTGGGCAGAGTGGTAATGAAAGTGGAAGGTTCAGTGAGGCGCTGGAGAAGGCGGAGGCTGCGATGGCGGCGGAGAAGGGTGAGGGTACACAAAAGGGATGAATGACTTGATGACTGTGGCATAGTTAATCACGACGGATGGGACGAATCTCCTTGGCTTCGTTTCTGGGAGGGGCTGGAGGTGTAGTTAATACAGACATTATTGTACAGTGTGAAAACATTCACTGTGCTGAGACACTCGCATTTCCGTCTTGCTCGACTGTCACATGCACACACGCAAACAGCAGCTTACTGTCTCGCGCCCTGTGAGGTCGCACAGTGGATCCGGAGGTGTATCAATGACATGCTGTGCAGTTTCTCCTTCACACAAATGCACATGCGAGTCACCGAACGAACAAATAGCAACCTTGAGTGCTTGACCGTCATCGATTCCTACATTTCCGCAGTGCTCGCATACCGAAATGCAGCACGTGGTTGTCACCCAATCACAACGCCTCGCATTCAAGCTAAACCAACTTCAGCCTCTGTCTGCGAGCTCCATCTTCTGCGAACCTCATCCCATCCCGTGTCTGATCTCTCCACCTTCTTGGCCTCTCCTCTTCCACACATCGTGCTGGGGTGTGACGACCGCTGCGCCGCTGCCGCCAATGCTCGCAATTCTGCCCTGCTCGTTGTTCCAAGCTCTTCCGAGATCTGCGGCTACGTTGTTCTCCACAGTCTGCAGGTGCCTTTGTGTGCGAGATGGGGAGATGCATGTGGTTGGTTTCGCGTATCGCAAGCTCTGCCCGTTTGGGACTGCAGGATGCTCGGGCTGTGAATCTAATACTCGTTGAGCCGTGGGCGGGATATGAGTATATAGGTTGGGTGGATGTCCTTGAGGTAGGTCTTTTCTTTACTCATCTAACTGCATTCCTATCAAATCACTACGACTACGACGACCTGGAACTCTTCAGCAAGACGAAAAGCTCTCTTCCATCTCGACCACCACTCCCTCCTCTGCAAACACAATGGACGTCTCAGGATATGCCCATCTACTCCCCCGCCTCGACCCAAACGCCAACTGCACCCTCTCCACCTGCCCCGTCGAAGCCTCCGTCTACGGCTACCGCCCGCACCTCAGTGCCACCCTCGTCTTCCTCATCCTCTTCGCCCTCTCCACCCTCGCCTCCCTCTACCAAGGCGCTCGCCTCCGCCACACCTGGTTCTTTACCGCCGCCATGCTCCTCGGCTCCCTCAGCGAAACAATCGGCTACATCGCCAAAATCCTCCTCTACCTCGACCCCTTCTCCGACACCGGCTTCAAAATGAGCGTCGTCATGCTCACCTTTGCGCCAGCCTTCTACGCGGCGGGGATCTATTACTGCCTGAAGCATATTTGCCTCACGTTCGGCTCGAGCTTCAGTCGTCTGCAGCCGAGATTCTACACTTGGATCTTCATCTCCTGCGACTGCTTCTCCATTATGCTGCAAGCCGTCGGTGGCGGGATCGCGTCAGCAGGCGCGGACGTGGCGATGGTGGATATCGGGACGGATGTCATGATTGCTGGGCTGTCGACGCAGGTGGTTACGATGTTCTGCTTTGGGGTCCTCGCCGCCGACTACGGGCTTGCTGCGTACCGGAACCGGGACAACTTGAATCCTGCGACTGCATCTTTCCGGAAGACGAGACAGTTTCAGTTGTTTGTGTTGGCGCTGTGGGTAGCGTATTTCGGGATTTTGATCCGGTGCTGTTATCGGGTGGCGGAGCTGGTGGGGGGTTGGAGGGAGAATCCGATTCTGAGGGATGAGGGGTTGTTCATTGCGCTGGACAGGTGAGACATCGCGCGCACCGTATGTACGATGGATTCTTGAGCTCTGCTGACTGTATTTGCTATAGTGTTCCGTGTGCCCTTGCAGCGCTCGTGTTGAATATCTGGCATCCTGGCTTCTGCTTCCCGAGGGAGACGCAGAAGGGTGTTGCGCTGTCGGAGAGCGAGACGAGCAGCACTGAGGAGGCGAGGATAGGGGAGAAGGTGTAGCAGGCAGATGTTGGATTGGTATTCGATTGAAGTTTTCAGCGAGCGCTACGTTATGCACAAGACATTTCTATGAACACTACACCACAGCACCTTTGTCACCGTTTTCAAATCTTCAAGACCGCACTTGGCTGTCTAGGCTTTTCAAAGAACATATTCCTGCCTTGGACCTTCGCTATTCAGCATTCGTTCAAGCGCACAATGGCCATTCCATTTCTAGGCTTTTGAGCCTCTTGCTTGGTGGGGTGCATCGATCAAGAAGGCTTGTCGGCTACACACTGCCAACAAGACCTGGATGATGATCACCCTCGTAGTGGGGTACATCATACTCATACCCGAGCCGGCAAAATAGGATACACACCTTTCTCGTGTCGACAAGTAGTGTGCTCGTTGTCCTACAACAGTTCTAAACAAGAAAGTGAGTCAAATATCCCTCCCAGACAAGGTCGATCAACCATGTCCTCCTCTTCCGATACCGAACTCTTCCAAACCATCCGCACCGAGCTCTCCACAGCCGTAGTCGGCGACATCCTCGACACTCTGCACTACACCCACCAATTCCTGCCCCCCGGCCTCGCGCCCCTGCAATCCACCGCCAAACTCATCGGCCGCGCCATGCCCGTCCTCGAAGCCGACATCTTCTCCCCCGGCAACCCCTCCTCCAAAGGCCCCCTCGCCACCAAACCATTCGGCCTCATGATGGAAGCCCTCGACGACTTAAAGGAAAACGAAGTCTACGTCGCCACCGGCGGGTCGTTCCGCTACGCACTCTGGGGCGGTCTGATGAGCACGCGGGCGACGCATTTGAAAGCCGCAGGCGCCGTTCTCAACGGAATGGTCAGGGACGCGGAGGAGATTGAGCGGTTGGGGTTTACGGTGTTCTCGCGGGGACTGTATGCGCAGGATCAGGGCGCGAGGGGGAAGGTGATTGATTATAGGTGTATGATTGAGATTGAGGGGGTGAGGGTGAAGCCGGGGGATCTGGTGTTTGCGGATCGGGAGGGTGTGTTGATCATTCCGAGGGAGGTGGAGGCGGAGGCGATTGAGAAGGCACGGGTGAAGGCGAGCACGGAGAGTAAGGTTGCTGAAGCCATTAAAGGCGGTATGAGTGCTAGCGAGGCGTTCAGCACTTTTGGTGTTTTATAGCGTACCTGCCCAATTCTGTCTTCTAACATCGTGGCGTCGAAGGGCATTTCATCTTCTCCGGCATCAGCAATTGCCATTGTGGCGTCAGACAAGGCTCCAAACATTCAGACATCAACGTCGCAAAACCGCAACACGCGTTTCGAGCAACGTTCTCAAAAGTATGCCGTCAGCCGTACCCTCCATTGCCGTTGCCAGTAGGATTCCCGAGCCCACCAGCAGCCGCAAGCGCAGACAGGTCGCCGTTAGGAATCCCAAAGAACTCGAACCAATCACCCACATTCAGCGTCGTAGGCACGATCGGTCCAGAGTGACTGCTAGAGCTCCACGTATCATCCGGCCGCTGACCCATGTCCATCTGGCTCCAATCCTGGTGATTGTACATCATGTGCTGCATGTTGCCGTCTTGGTGGTTGATGTTGTTGCCATCCTGCTGCGGCATAGTCATCTGCTGGTGGCCTGGCATGCTTGTGGGATCCGGTTGCTGCATGCCGTTGGAAGTGAACTGTTGGTGCTGTGGTGGGCCGCGTAGAGCAGGATCCACCATCGTTTGGCCTGGGCTCTGTAGCGAGAAAGCTCCGTTGATCTCGCTCGGGAACAGCTGCTCGGGCGCGTAGTTCTGCCATAGGTCGTCGGAGATCTTTGGCGAGGCTCTGGTGTGCAGGAAGAAGTCTGGTGTGCTTGGTCTTGTACCTCCCCACGGGTTGAACGGTGTCGTCGGTCGGGTGTTTCCACGTGATGGACCGCCCAAGAAGGCGTCATGTGTCGGGCGGAAGGTTGGGTTGGGACTGCCAGCCGACAGCTGAGGCATTTGTTGTGGTTGTGAGACGGGAGGATTGGGCTGTGGTGTCAAGACCGGACTCTGCGGACGTGATCTTTCGTAGCTCATCTGCGGTGCTGGTGGCCCATTCACGTAGCCAAAGTTGTCCATGTCGTCAAACTTGCGCTTGTTGCTCTCTGAATTCGAAGTTGTGTTCTGCTCTGGGACGGGTGAGACTTGCGCCGTAGGAGGCTTTTGAACGAATCCATTGGGTCCTTTGCTTTTCGCGTGACGGCGGCCAGCAGCTTTCTGCAACCGCTCTTCCAGCGCTTTGTTGCCGAGGATGGATTCGAACAGAGTGTGGACCATCTTCGCCACCAGCCAGACCCTGCTAACATCTCGCAGTGCATTCATGCAGATTGAGGTTCGTTGCTGTGTTTGCGCCACCACGGATTGATTCGATGAGCGCATCTGATACACGTGCATGATAAGCGCGGAGAAGAGAGAGTACACGCTAATACGCAAGATTAGTCTGGAGGTCGAACAGCATCGCTGAGAGGACACTTACATGAATGCAGGCGTGTAGCGAAGCTGGTCATGATTCTGCAAGGCTTCGATTATGCTTGTGATCATGCCAGCAGCCTGATACGCGATGGATCTCGATGGATATGACGTCTCTTCAGGATGACCTCGGAACTTTGAGTCTGGTGAGCCCGCTGGTGGCATATGTGCTCGATGGAGAAGACAAAGCGTGGTGCTGCGATCGTTAGCTCGCTAGTTCTTTCTCAACAACATGAACTTCGAGAAGAACGTACTAGTAGTTTGCATGCAGCAGTGCAGACCAGAAGTGATGCCGTTGCGGCTCCCATTTGACCTCAGGTGGGCAGTTCTGCAGCCAGTCTGCCAGGGCCATATCTGAATGTGTGAGATCGATTGCATTCGGCTTTCGCTTACTCGCCACGGAGTACTGCTGGGCAAGCACCAGGCCCATGATCTCGCAGAGCTTGACGTAGTTGAGGAAGAAATGCACGTGGATGGGGTCAGGCTGGTACTCTGCAGGCCGGTCTGGCTCATCATCCAGAAAGTCTTCGGCTGAGATCATCTCGACATCGGAGTCCTCGATGTTGATGCAGCAAGGGCGGCCCAGAGCAACGGCAACAGATCGGTCGCGGGTGAATAGCGTCCACCATATGCGCTTCCAGAGACGTTTGTCGGCGCGGCTGAGCTGAGAGCCTTCGACGCTGTTGCATAGAGTCAGTGACGGCGAAAAAGTAGAATTGCCACCTATCATGACCAACCTTCGGTGCATCCCACTCCCCTGCGCGACGATGACGGCGACTCTGCTCCAGTAGAAAACATTCTTGGTCACGTCTGCCGCCACGTCAGCCTGGACAAATGTAACGAGCCCAAGTTCCTGCGCGCTCTTACCTTCAGGACCCTGCGGCAAAGTTAGCGTAAGTACCGTCAAATTGGGGAGGAGATTCAAATTCTGACCTCCCAATACCAGCCCATAAGAATCAGGCTCTGCACAATGGTCACTCGATCGTCTTCGTAGTTGGCATCATATAGGGCCTTGGCGCGCTTGTAGAAGGTCATGGCTGCCGGTGTCGTGGAGCCATTTGCGTCCATCAGCTGTGGGTTATTGCAGACGCGAGAGCCGGCGAGGAGTATTGCTTGAAGCAGCAGAAGTGATGGCGGGTTCTTCGGATCGCGATAGCGGCGCATGAATTTGGTGCGGTTGATGACGGGGACGACAGGCGCAATCCATTGGAAGTAGGCGTCGACCAGCTCATCGCACAGTGCTCGAGGTGGTAGGAGGAAGGCACCTCTCTGATGCAGAATGTCGATCTCCACGTTATCGAGCTCGTTGATGCGCGCTCTGGCACCTCGGACATTTTCGGGAAGCGGGTAGTGAACGACATCCGTGGTTCCATGCCGGTCTTGCACGAGCAACGACAGGTTTGATGATTCGCCTAGATACGCCACCCTTCCAGCCTCCTTGATCGGTGCACGAGCGAACTTAGGCTTCATGTACTGGGTGTAGGTGCCGTTGTTAACTTGCTGTTGAGCCGCATACGCTTCAGACATTTCGGTCTGTGGCATGCCCGAGGAGGTGTTGATGCCGATCTTGTCCGGCGCGAACTGGTTCGGATACGGTGCCTCCCGTGGTGGGAAAGTGTCGCTCCTGGCGACGGGGGAGGCATTAGTTTCGGCATAAGAGTCTCGTTCGCTGCTCGCCAACATCAGCAACCTTCCATCGCGTGTAATTATGTCTTGACCATACCTATCCGTCTCCTTCTTGCTGCCCGTCTTCTTTCGCTTCGGTGCCGGGATCTTGCACTCTATGCTGAATGCCACACAGTTTGTACATGGCACGCCGAGACTGGCGGCGTCGCATCGAACCTAGGGAGGATGAGCATGGGGATGCTGCAGGCGGGAGGATTACTGCATACCTTGCGCGCATGGCATGTCTGTATGGACTGTTAGCGCGTGTTTATATCCTCCCGTATATATTCCTTACCTCGCATGCTCGAGAAGCGCGTTGTCTGCGATCATGGGTGTCAGCAAAAGTGGTCTGCTTCGCCCTCTTCGCCGCCCACTCACCGTCGAAAGCTGGGATGCCCAGGTATCTGGTTGTTCGGCGCATTGTTGCCCCCGTTGCCGTTGTTGACGCTCGCGCTGCCCGGCGACGTGTCTTGATTGTCTTGCATATCAGTGCTCATGGCCGCCGCGGTTGGTGGAGCTCTCGCCGCGCTGATGTCGCTGGACCGAGGCCTGTCGTCGCCGACCAGATATCACCTCTGGTGGCGTCAGACCGCTTGCATTTGCGTCGGAAGCGGTCCGGGACGTCGTGGGAGAGTTTGCAGAGTTTTGGCCGAGGAAGTGGTGGTATGCGAAACGAATGTCTCAAAGCACACTCTGTCGATGGTGTAGTGGTCGAGAGCTGCTAGTCCGAATGTCCCGCGCTGCCCGCAAAAGTCTAACCCCGATTCCGATCGGGGCAGGCTTGGCATATGTTCCTACAACTCCCGTTCTTCGATGACTACATTGAATGTCGTGCATACGCATCAGTAGCATGTGATTGGCATTGTCATATTGTAATGTGCTAGTATTGTGATACCCGCCACGGCGCCATCATATTTCTTCGTATCGACTGTCCAAGGGCGATCAGGAGGCGGACTCTGACAGCGACCCCTTTATATCGATGTTGCCTTCCTGGTCTTCGACAGGTCAATGCGACAATACGTACATGCTAGCCCCCTCTCCTCAACCAAGTGATTATGGCAGGCAGCAAACCCTGGTAGCCGTGAGCAACACCCGGAACGATCTCCAGGGAAGCTTGTATGCCATTGTCAAGCCAATTCTGTTGCAAGTCTTTACAAGTCTGGAGGCGGCTCTGAGTGGGAATATCTCCAGTGGCGACTTTTGTTGCACCTTTCCTCGCCATCGCGTGTAGCCACTGTTTCAACTCAGCTTGTTCATCCATGTCACGGTCGTTCAGCCCGACGATGATGAGGATGTCCTCGATCTTCCTTACTTCCTCCAAGTCCATACGTTTCCCGTCGAAGATCGCCTCCAAATCTTGCGTACCATGTGGCCAAGGCATATCGACAACCCTCGTCGTGCCTCCCGGAGCCGCGACACAGACTCTCTGTAACCGCTCTGGATGGAGGTACATAAACCGGTGAACAAACTGTCCGCCTCCAGAACAACCGAGCAACGTGAATTTCTCGGCGTAAATCGCGGGCCAGAGTTGTTGCACCTCCTCGATAATGCTGAGTAGAACCTCATCCGATTTCAGACTTCTACTGCGAAGCTTCTTGTAGGAGTCCAGATCCAAAGGCCCATCCAGCGCTGCAGGAAACAGCGGTGCCAGGATAGCGCAGTCATGTTGGTCAGCGTACTTGATAAGGGAGTCTCTGCAGAGCTGTGCTTCGCGCCGTGTCCCGTGGATGTTGACGACGAGGGAAAGACGATCGTGCTCACGCAAGCGGTCCTCTTGTATAGCTTCATGCGCCGCGCTGTATGCGTCCTCGGGGACGTAGAGCGTGTACGAGACTCGTGGATCTGCTTGACAGGCTCGGAAAGGGATCTTGCCTGCCAGATAGGCTGCACGGAGGAGGTGGGAGGGGAGATAAGCTTGGAGTTGCTTTGTTGTTTCGTCCATGCTCGCAAGAACTGTGATTCTGGGTAACATTTGAGAGCAACTTAACTGAACAGTAGCACAATAGATTAAGTACACCGCCTGCATCGGTGGACGGTCCAAAGTCTGCCGATGGTAGCGCTCCTGCAGTCCACAAGTCCCAACCCTGCCATTGTTCTCCTTCTTCGTACCAGTGGTTAATAGATCTGCTCGTACGAATCTCGAAGTTAACCTTCAGTGGGCCAGACCCACGAATCTCAGACGCATATCGTAAAGAGCGATGACGGGACCTTGGATCGGCGCTTCGTGAGACAGGGCGACTCAGTGCTGGACCACAGGAATTTGGATTGTTCGACCACACGAAAGCTGTTTTGCAACAGGATGAGAGTGCATTATAGATAGGTTGGAGGGGTTCAAGACGAAGGGAAGGAGAGGACGGTATGAAGAGACCATCCAACGGTTCATTTAGCCGGACCTGCATCTCAACGGCCGTCTGCCGGCAACTGGAGGACTTCTTCGGCAACTGCCAACCGTACGAAGTCTTTGCATCAGTGAACAGTCTTCAACGTAACAGAACAACTCGGACTACGGATTCAAGAAGAGTGTTGGATCGTATCTCAAAGTTGTCCAAGACCATACCACACCATCAACACGAGGCCACAACTATTCAGCATGGCGTCTAAACCGACAATCGGCTTCGCTGGCCTGGGAGCCATGGGAGGTGGAATGGCCATTAATCTAGTAAAAAACGGATTCACCGTCTACGGATTCGACGTCTACCAGCCCTTAGTCGACAAGTTTGTCGAAGCCGGTGGCAAGCCAGCAAAAACTCCCAAGGAAGCAGCTTCCCAAGTCGACTTCTTCGTCTCGATGGTGGCCAACGGTGCACAGAACGCAGGCCTTCTATTCGAAGGCGACGACGCGGTCATACATGGACTGGGGAAAGGCAAGACGTTCATCCTCTGCTCGACCACACCGACGACGTTCCCGCATGAGATCAGACAGAGGCTGGATGAGGCTGGTCGATCGGACGTCAAATTCTTGGATTGTCCGGTTTCTGGCGGCACGATTCGAGCTGCGAATGGGACGTTATCGATCTTCTCATCCGGTCCTGACGCGGATCTGGATGCTGCCAAAGACGTGCTCGAGTGCATGTCTGGTAATCTCTACCGCATGGGAGGCATCAGCGACGGAACGAAGACGAAGACTATCCATCAGCTTCTGGCAGCAACTAATATTATTTCCGCATCCGAAGCCATGGGCCTCGCCGCCACTGTTGGACTCAACACGCAATCTGTTATGGAGCACGTTAACCAGTCAGACGCCGCGAGCTTCATGTTCGAAAACAGAGCACCACACATGATCAAAGACGACTGGTCTGCTTTATCCGCACTTGGCATCATTCTTAAGGACACAACCATCGTTACAGACGCCGCACGAGAAGCACAGTTCCCGGCTGCCCTAGCAAATACAGCTCACTACACCTACCTCCAAGGCGTCCACGCCGGCTTGCTCAAGGAAGACGACGCCAAGCTAGTCCAGCTCTACATCCCCAAATCCCAAGGCGACCTAGTATCCCAAATGTCCAAGGCGGACGTCAATATGTCCGCCTCCCACAAGGTGTCCCGCGACACCATCGTCGACCTCCTCTCCGGCATCCACCTCGCCGCCTCGATCGAAGGAATGGCTTTCTGCAAAGCCCTCGGTCAGGACAGGAAGATCATGTACGAGATCATCTCGAAAGCGGCGGGCTGGAATGCCATGTTTACGAAGTGTATGCCGGCTATGCTGGAGAAGGATAGCTGGAGTTTAGAGGACTGTACGGAGGCGGCGGAGGTTGGGAAGAAGCTGTCTGAGGCCGTGGAGAAGTGTCGGGTGATTCAGTTTCCGTGTCCGATGGCGAGTGCGGCGCTGGTGCAGTATGGGTTCGCTGCGTTGGCGGGGAAGACTATTGAGAATCAGGGGCGTGGTGGGAGGTGAGGTGTAAGCACTTATGCATTCTAGTATAGCTTCCCATAAAAGTTTCACTGATTCGTCGACGAAAATCTATTGTGTGTAGTTCAAGACCACGCGTGTATTTTGGTTTCAATCCTCGTTGTCTGCAAGTTCTCAGTCAGCGAGGAGGGTAAGGTAATAGATTTCTAACTTAGAAGGCTGCTGCTTGCACTGCTGGTGTTTATGGTGACCATGATCAAAGAATTCACCGTAGAGTTTGGGATGGCGGTGGAGGGCTTGGATTACACTGAATAGATACATCTACCAGCCTATGATACATTTGTAGTGGTTGTTTGGTCCACGTGCGCTATCAGACTTGCCTATCAGCACAAGGCGAGGTCGAAAGTCCTTCACTGCCACTGCAGACCATCACCGTCGAAGCAAGCAACGTCCATCCCATCCCTACACATCCGCATAATGCATCCCTTCACATCTACACAATGCATCCCTTCACATCTCGGCTACTCCTGCTGCTGCAGCTCCTCCGTAAGCTCGCTGTCCGCCATCGCCCAACCGGCTTGGTCGCCGTTGTCAACACACCCCTGCAGCCGACCCACCAATGTTGCGACACGCCCATTGTACACAAGCGCATTCCTGTGCTCGTCAACAAGGTTCGCCATCCGCTCGCTCATCAACTTAGTCAGATCGACATTATCACTCCCGCCTTCTGAGCGTTCCGAGAGGTCGAAGATCTGCTCGCCGTTCCTGTCTCTGATGATGCCGTCTTCTGCAAAGCTTGCCACCCACGGTATCATGTTGAGAGCCGATAGCCCACGAGGCTTGAACTCGCCGCCGCGACGTGGGGTGGCGACAAGACACCGACCTTTGGCATCTGTCCTCTGGACCACGTAGCCGTACAGCGGATGGCCTTCGTCCACCTCCAGCGCAATGTGCTTTGGGTCGTTTGGCAGGCCGACGTAGTCGGTCTTGACAACCTCGAAGCTGTAGTGCTCTAATAACCGTTAGCCTTTTGCTCGTAAGACACAGAATGAATGTTCTTTTTACCTGTCTCTGCTGGCGTCACACGTTTGATTTGCTGCCCCTGCCCCTGCTCCTGCTGCTGCTCCTCCTCCTGCTGCTCCTCCGAGAACTTGTCGAAGCCGGTGACGTGCTGTCGGGCGTCGATGTCCTGCTGGTAGAACGCCTCCTCGTCATCTTCAACCTGCTCGACATCAACGGCGCCTTCTGTCTTCCACAGAGTTGGCTTCTTGAGGTCGCGGGTGTTGTAGCCGGGTCTCGTCTTGATGGCCTCATACCACTCAGTCGACGGCTGAATCTTCAACAGTGTAGCTCCAGCGGATGGTGTTGGCCTTCCAGGACTCTACAATGATAGTACAGATGGTGAAGTCGAAATCCAGCTCCATGTTCTCTGGGAGCAGCTTCAGGCAGCCAGTAACCATTGGCGCCCCGGCAATGATGGGCTTGTCGAAAAGGTATTTGCCGTTCTTATCCATGTAGTACATCTGTAATTGCGTCAGCGTCATCAACAAAATTGAATGATAGTCATAGTACGTACACCACGGCCGACAGAGTCCTTGGTAAGCCATCGAAGGAAAGGCACCAGGCGAAAACCGAGCATGTGGCATTTTCCACCGGTCTTGAACCACCACACTGCGTAGAGGATGAACAACGTGGTCGGACTCTCCTTAGAGGAGTCGTGATGACGATTGCAGTCATCGCGAAGCATAGCATAGTATGCTTTGAATTCGCGCTCGATCCATGCCCAGTCTGCATCCAGCACGCGAAGATCGGTACGCCAGAACCAGGGCGAGTCGTCTTCGGAATTGCGAGGTAACTTCAGGCCGGCGGGATTGAACTTTCCAGACTTCTCCATGAAGTTGAGGTTCTTCCTGAGGATGTTGATCGTGCGGGCGTCCCAGCTGGATGCTCCAACAGACCCACGATTCTTCGTACCACGTGTCTTCCAGAGAGGGGCCCTTGGACGACGGAGCAACAACACCATCCCACACGCCCGATGACAGTTCCTTCTTTAGACGCATGAATTGCGCCATCTTGATGCCCATGCTCAGTCGAGCTGAACCATGAAAGGGAAGCTTGATATCGATCATGTATGCATTCTCAGAGAACGTCTCGAAGTCAAGCATCTTCTCCCGGATGGCTACGTCGTAGCCAACCGTAGCTGGTTTGCCTTCCACTTTGTCCTGCATGTTGAGCAGCTGTGGTATCCAGGGAATCCAAGCGGGGAGCGATGTCGAATGAGCGGCGTTGAAGAGCCATCTCGTAAGGACGAGATTGTCTCTGTGATGGAGCCATGTCTCGTCTCCAGTTGTCACCCACAATGTATAGGGCTTCTCGACGGACACGCGATCGGGGTGGAATCTTTGACGCCGGACACCGCTGCTGTTCGCTGACTTGTCGACTTGACCTACGATCAGTGCGTCTTCCACCAGTCCATCGTAAGCATCTTCGAAAGATCTCACGCCCTTCAAAGCCGGTGCGAGCTTCGCCAACAGTACTGTCGCATCGAGGCTCTTCTCTGCCTTGCATATCACTCTCAGACCTCTCATGACATCGTGCTCAACCCCGCGGGTACGAGTGTCGGTGTGCTCTCCACGTCTGTTAGCGCATGCAGGATGGAACTCGCGCCCGTCCAACCCGCGCAACATCTCTGAGCGCAAACCAAACTTGTCGCAATGTCCACAGCAAGCCTCATTGGTGGCCCGTTCCTCGTCGGTCTCGGCTGGGTTGTCAAGCGCAAGCTTGATCTGGTCGATGGTAATAGCTCCAATGTTGATCTCATCTGCGCGAATCGCCATGGCAAAAAGGGCTTGCTCATAGGTTTGACCGGCTGCGAGAGCGTCTAGAAAGCCCTGCAAAACGTAGGTGACATCGATTCTGTTGACTGAGCGGATGACAGCTCCCCGCTCCACAAGTGGGTTGGGCACATTCAAGAGGAGTTCCATGGCAGTCGTACCCCAGGGGATGAGGACATGCCGGTTTTTATCCAATCTGGGATTGCGAAGAGCTGCGCTGCTGTTCAGCTTGCCGTCAACTAGCAGCGGTTCGCGTAGCTTGGCTTTCCTCGTGCCGTCGTCGGTCAACGACTTGTAGTGTTCTTCAATGAAGCCCGCCAGTCGTCTCTTGATCTGGGCTACCGTCCCGACATAGCCGCTCGTACGATGTACGGCAGCTTGAACCACATGAATGGCAGCGCGCACTCTCGGATCTTGGGATTTCTCGTCGTCTGTCGTGCCTTTGGGGGTGAAGCCAGGGGGAGGCGGGGTGTCGTCGCTTACTGTTGCCATGTCGATCGCGGAAACTTTTGCGCTTGGAAGGAAACGTGTGCGCTCATCTTCATGAACGTACGTAAACAAGGCATTGCATTTGAATACCTTCCAGTCAGCGGTGGTATCAACCATGGGCCTCATCGGAGCGCCGTAAGGCTTGTTCCCGCTGTAGTTCTTGTCTGACACGTAGAACTCCTTGGGCAGGTTGTCCCGGTTGAGATCTGCCTTCCATGCAACAAGGGAAGTGCAGTCCACAAAGCGCCGGACGTCAGTAAGGAGGGCCCGGAAATTGTGGTGGTTGGGGTCCTTTGCCTTCCAGTTCTCAAGCTTCAAGGAGTACGGGAAGCGGTTCATGACGTCGCAGGTAATCTCGCCGAGCTTGACTGCATCGCTCTTGTTGTCGCATATCTTCTCCGTGATGGCGTTCATCTCCGGAATGGGATACTCACCTAACTCGTAAATCACCGTTCTCTTTCCCCGTTTTGTTTCGCGGCCTACAGCAGTTTGTGGCCTCTTGCCGTGCGGAATAAGGCGGTACAGTTCGACAACACCTCCTTCTGGGTTGTTCTCATCTTCGACGTCCAGTCTCCACGCTCGGATCATATCGCCGCTGGGATAGGTGATGGTGTAGAGCTCGACGTCGTCCTTGCGAAGCTTGAAGCGGCGGTCGGTGAGGGGAAGCGAGAGCACATGCTTGGCCTCGCCTTGCGGGAGGTAGACATAGTCTACACCTTTCCTATAAAACAGATGGGCAAAATGGTCAGCAGTGATCTCAGCTACGCGTAAGGCTGTGCGAAAGACTCAAGACGCTGTTTGTTGATTCAAACCACTGGCGTCTTAGATACTCATTTCGGCAATCAATGCTTACCTCGCTCGCATGCCTCCCTCCTCCACGGCCGACTGGTAGCGCTTAATATTCTCGCAGGCGTCGACGACTTCGAAGGGCACAGGGAGTGGATACTGAGTGGTGTTGTCGACGGAAACGGCGCTCGCGCCACCCTTGGTGGTGAGCGTAGAGGCGTCGTTAAGCTTCCTCTTCTGAGTTGGTGCCTTTGCCTGCACCGCACGCCGTTTTGCCATCTTGTTCGCCAGGCGGGCAGGTAGCGAAGAAGGCTCTTGCTGTTGCACTCTCGCTGGTCGTCGTCCGGAAGAAGCTGCCACGAGACAGGCGGGATCTCCGATGTTGGCAGGTGCCAAAAGATTTTTCTTGGGAAGTTTCACGTTCGCCCGCGTCGTGTGTCACGTTGCAGAAGCGTCGAGAAGGCAAACGGAGAGCTGCCTTGCCAAGCGTCGTGACACCCGCAGCGGAGCTAAATGATCGGAACAAACTTATCCTATGCACTTACTTCACACGCTTGCCAATTACAATACCACCTACCTTCGACCACCAGCAAGCTCTGCCCATCATGTCAGAACGCGATCTAGTCTTTGAGTCGTACGATCGCGGCTACAACGAAGCGCGAGCGCGCTTCGACGCAGATGACTTAGACAGCGCCGTCGCTCTCGCACAAAACATGCTGGATGATAGCTCTCTGCCTCGCTACCATCGCATCAAGCTCCTGCTCCTGATGTCCGCAGCCGTAGATGACTGGGAGGAAGTGGCCTCCATGCTCGACGACGCCCATCGGTTGTGGACCATGACGAGGATGTTCCATCGTGAAGGCGAAAACGAGGAGGCTGATACGCTACTCACCGACCTTCGCCAGTCGCTCGACTCTCTGATCGCGCAGCACGCCGCCGACCGACCGAAGGAAGACGAAGAGGAAGGCGAGTACGGGGAGGAGCAAGAGATTGAAGAGCCGATGGAGGAGGATGTTGAGGAGACTATAACCCAGGGACGCAGCGACGAAGGCGGAGATGTGGACATGAATGAGGTGAAGAAGGAGGAGAAGCTGTCGGGGGCTGGGGCGGAGGGCATCAGTATGTTGGAGGAGACTAGCAACGAGGGTGGTGATGTGAAGTCGAGCGAGGTCAAGCAGGAGACGAGCGTATCAAGCGTATGTGCGTCCGAGTCGAGATGTGGGGAAGGTGCGCTAACTCTGGAACAGGCACAGACACCATCACTCGGCACGATTACCGACCGCACGAAGCTTCCATTCCAGTCGCCAGTGATTCCAACGAAGTACGTGATCCCACAAATGCGCGACGACACGAGCAAAGGACGTTAAAGAAGGTGTAGAAAGTCGGAGAGAGGCGAGGTTTTCACCGCCGGCAGTGGCTTCCAGGGCGCACTAGGAATCGGAGAGAAGCAATTCCAGCTTGATAATGAAGAGCCGAGGTCTTATGAGTGGACGCATCAGAGCGTTCAGTATTCGGAAAACTGGCAAGAGGTCGCTGTGCCGGGTTCTCTTGGTGAGAGCGGAGGGATGGGCAGGAAGGTCGTTGCGGTTGGGGCTGGGTATCAAAGCACCTTGCTTGTGTGCCAGAATTTATGACGGTGTCTTTGAGCAATACCGAGACAATAAGTCAGAGTTCATGCTTCCGATTTTCAGCTATCCTCTAGCCCGCGAAATGGTTCCGTACTTCTGATCACATAGATCTCGCCGATAAGGACTGTGGTGCCAATCACCATTGCAGCGGCGATGATTCTAAGGTTGACTCTGCAAAACTCCAGACCCTGAACGTGAATGTACTTCCGCTGGAGGATATCGCGCCAGAGCATACCTGCAAGAGATGCGCCTGCGATGGTCAGTCACACAACGGAGAAGGATCGAAAATGAGACCGGACATACTGAATGCAGTCGAGAAAGCACCTACAAGAACAGTCAGCTTTGGCACTGGAGGTCGTGACTGGGTACGAACGAACCGTAATTGACACCAACTGCCATACTGTACACCGTACCCCAGAACTCTCGATTTGTTATGGGGTTGGCGTTGCCGTTCTGTACAGCATGCTTGTTGATATCAAGCCATGCCTGCACGACCCGACACAGCAGGATCGAGGTGCCGATGTTAGTCCCTGCAAAGTTACACATGATGACGCTCAAGAATGCCATTCCTCCGATGCTTACATATCGTTAGCATACCCACCATTGCAAGAGAAATCATAACTTACGCGCCTACCGTCCCCGTCTTCCTGACCCAATGATCCCACCCATACGCAAAAACGCTAACCCAGCCGCGAGAAGCAAGCCCCTGCACCAGAACAAACATGCAGAAGCCGAACGGTATCAGCGCAAATGGCAAGTGACTGCAGACCGCCATGAAGGACGGGAACGTTTCTTGCGACCATCGCAGTCGGTTTTGTAGGAGAGACACCAAAGTCATGCGTTTGTGATCTTCTTGTCGGCACTCTGAGATGTGGACGGCAGAGAAAGGGCCCTTTTCGCTTTCAGTCTCGGGGAGACGTTGGATTTGCTCGCTTTGCCGTGGGCTGGTGTCTATGCTGCTGTTTGGTGATATTGCAACTGCATAGTCGCTTCCGCTTGCATCGGCACTCGCTCTATGCTGTTCAGACCCGTCACCTGGAGACTGACTGAGCGTGACAGTTGGCAGTCGGTTCAGCTCCATGGAGTCCGGATCAGTCCCCAGACCAACAGCCAGACTTGCTCGTCTTTGCGCTCGTGCTTCTTCGAAAGCCTGTCGACCTTCGCGAGCGATCTCGCGGGTTTCGTGCCGGCCACGCCAGCCGGTTGCGATATCCCAGCAGAGCAGGATGAAAGCCGCTGGTGCGGTGACCCAGAAAACTGGATTAGTATGGCCATGGCTATTGTCGACGGCGTTCAGCACAAGGATGGTGATTAAAGTCACAGCCACTGCACATGGTAGAATTAGACCTGTGATTTTGGGACTGATGGGCAACAGAGATTACGAATGACTTACTGATAGCTGCGCCTACACCAGCACCTTTCTTGTCAAGAAAAGGATTCATGACCTCTTCTAGCGACACGCCCTGCCCTTGACCTTCTTGCTCCTCTTCTTCATCTTTGCCTCTGGCGAATGGAATATTGGGATTGACGGGTTGCTTGTCCCTCGCTTCTGCTGGAAGCTCATGGAGTTTGATGGATTGTGGGATCAGGCTCTCGTATGGAAATACCACGTAGAGCAGGAATGGTAGCATAAGCAAGGCTGTAGTGATGACTGGAACGATCATGTTCGCCGTGTAGACGATGAATTTGATGCCGAAAGCTCCGGCTATGACAAGGTTGGTGGGATTGGAAGACACCTACACAGGCATCACTGGTCGTCAGTCTTCCAGATAGATAGCAAGTCCTTTGACAGGGACTCACGTACAAGGATGGCTGATCCTATGTTAGCAACAGCGAACTGAGTGTGGATCCATGCTCGCGGGTGTTCAATGTTCTCCGAGACTCTCGTCATGTAGGCAAGGAACGCTGTCCCGGACAGAATGATAGGGTCCTGCAGCATGTCAGCGTGTGGAGCAATGGTCGATCAAGCACAGTGAACATACATTGCCGATGAAGCCCGCGAGTCCAAAGAAGAAGACGTAAAGATAGCAGAACAGGAGCTGGCCCTTCTCACCACCTTTTTGAAGAACCTTGAAGGCCAGGTATCGAATGAGCCCGCTCGCATCTATAGATATCGCAATGTACGCAAGTGTTATGAAGAACGCCATGATATCGATGGGAGATATACCGTCAGAGCCCACGGTGCCATCATGAACCTCTTCCCGGCCAATAGAGAGGGTAGCCAGGAGAAAGAGATCCGCGATCAACGGCGCAGTCACGAAGTTGATGGGAAACGAATAGCGGATGAAAAAGTCGGGCGATTTGACTGTGCCGTCTTCCTGCCATTCGATCGAGTCCGGCCTTGAAGGGGGAGGTATGATCCGAAGCCTAGCAAGAGTGCTCAAGGTAATATTACGGAGACTTCGAGGTATCCAGAACGGTATGGCAATCGGGAAGAGCACCAGCACGTTGGTGAGAACGAAGACAATCAGCGTCAGTATCGAGCGCCAGTCTTTGATGCGACTCGTGTCCAGGTCGCTGGAGGTTCCACTGGCCATTGTCCTGTCGTGTGATCCATTCGGGTTAAACTTCGAACAGTTTCGGGATCACAGAGATACAAAACTGGCTTATGCGGTAGCACGGTGGTAGCACGGTGGTAGCATGGGCAGTCGAGGATTGGGTGTCAGTGCTCGAAGTAGACAGCCCTGCCACGGTCCGGAGGAGGCGATGTTAGCCTGGTGGTTGCCGATTTCAGCGGGGATAAGAAGGGCAATCCTACGGCGGCATTGTGTGACTTGCTCAACGACGCGAGTTCAGTCCTCTCGACAGTCACGCCAAGCACATCAAGTGATGCGGAAGGTCATGAGATGGGATGGAATGGGGCTGAGCGTGCAGTTTGGGGGCGCAATCCGCGGGGGAAAGGGACGGCGACCCGAGTGGCGTGTCCTTCCTCTCACCGGCGATGGGCAGCAGGATGAATGAGGTCGTTGGCCCTCACATGATGTGCAAAGGCCGGCTTCTAGAGGCAGGAAGGCAGCGTGGTCCGCCTTGGTCGAGTCTCCCAAATGGCTTAGATGGCTGATTGATACTTCCTACTGCAACCCCCTCTTCTTGATCGCTACAGCTTACGATACTTCTACCAATAGCCTGATCTCGAGCAGGAACGTGGTTAGGAGTCTCTCATTGATGGTTGGCATGCCAGCACTTCTTCCACGAACATTGTTCAACCTCCTAGGTACTCGCGACGGGGCTACAGGTACCAATCAGACTGGAGAAGGGATACAAGTGGTCTGCGCTTGGCCAGTGAGTACAATGGTGTCTGAGCGCCTGATATTCTGCTGACTGTCTTGTTCTCAGGTATCGGGCCAATATGGTCCTGGATCGAGAGTACTGTACATCTACCTTACCTACCGACCTAGCCGAACGATTCTGATGAAAGACGTCGTACAGTTATTACGCTCTAGTAGCAGCTTGCATCTTCGCCCGAAAAGCAGAATGGCTTCGAAATCCGTGTCTGGCGGCCGCTCTACTGCTGCCAGCTGTTGCTGCTTTGCATGCTATTGTTTTGGCGGCATCAAATGTGCCAGGTCGGTCATCAAACAGCCCTTGGCAGTCAGAAGATTGGACTAACATCTTGTTCGTAGACGCTGTTGACATGGTAGGCCCGTCAGCCTTGATTTAAAGTCGACACCTCTTGGGTGAATACCGGCTCAAGGTGTAATCTCAGTCAATGGTCATGAGCTAATATGGTCATCTGCTGCAGGACATCTACGGAGCATTCCAAGTTTGTGCTATCGGTGTACTGGCCGCTCCTGTCACTGTCAGCCAATCTCAAACCTACTTCAACGACCCTGGCCGCAACACCATATTCGTGTGGTCGTCTTTGGTGTTTTCTGGCTTGGTCAGTTTGACCGTCCAATTTTACCGAAGTATACCATCGCATTGTGGCCGCAATCATCTAGGCGACCTAATATCTCCATCACCGAGCGACTTTCCCTACGGCCAGACCAAATGTGGCCTGACGTGCTCAGTTGCTGAAGGTCCATTCTCCTCGTTACGTGGGGGCTCTGCCAACGACATATATGTTATCCCAGCGCCTGATCGATTGAGCTTCAACACAGCAATGCTGCTATCGGCAGCGTGCTGCATACCAACCGTTCTACTGCTGGTGAACATGTGGATCAAGATCCTGGAGAACAATGCAAAGAAATTCCACGGCGGTGATGCCGTTCGTCTCGGTGAGATGAAGAAGGCTAACAAAGCTGTCTCTTTCATACGCAAGTATGTTGAGGTGCCTTTCTTTACAGCGGCTATCCTTGCAATCCTGGTCATCGGAGAATGGAATCTATTCAGCAAGCAAGTGAGGTACCAGACTGAGCCCGTGAAGAATATCGGCCAATGGGGACCCATCGTCGGCACTGGACTTGCTGTCATCGGCTCCCTCTACGTGCTGCTTGCGCAGGCCATGGTGAGGGAGCAGCTGGAGTCAGATCCACCTCCTAAAGGAGAAATTATTCGGCGCATCGCAAGGAGAATGATGAGGTTCAGCAACTGGATTGGAATACCGAAGCAGGATCGCTTCGACACTGGATCTGATTTTCGCGAAGTCAGGCAAAGGGTATGTTGTTGAAGGTCGGGCGTTAATCAGTCGCGTTACACGCCGCTAACAGTTCATCGTTTCGATGCAGTTCTATCCGACTGTACCGGGCGAAGAACATAGGGTAGGGCAAAACGCTATCGATCGTGTACAGTCAGGTTACGACCAACGTCCAGAATCAAGCAGCATTCACTCCGCAATGCGATCTCGGTCAAGATCTAGAGCTGGGAGTTCTAGAAGCGCAGTGCCCGGCACTGCGGCCGATGGAGAACCAAGCACACCAGTGGGACACGCAAGGAGATTGACGTTGGAGGTACCTTCGTCGTCGCAGGATCGCGATACCGCGCGAAGCCGGACGTACTCTGGCGGAAGCCAAAACAGCACAGCGAACCAGGATCCACCCATTATCAGGGTGACGACGATGGACCAGACGACTTCGCCGGAGATGACGCCTCTACAAGACGTCGATTCGTTGGACAACATTCCAAACTTGCCACAAGAGCCAGTGCCTACACTGCAAGAACGTGGGTGAAGCAAGCATTGAGAAGAGCCCAGGGTTTAAACGATCGCTATGGTGCTGAGCTAGCATCGCCCAACTACACCTTCAAAGTCGCAAGAGCTTCTTCAATGCTCTGCCTCATCGTCTTGTACTCGTCCTGGCCATACCATTTCTTCAACAGCTCGGCCCCACGCGCATTAGGCACCTTGCTGAGATCGTGGCCCTCGTTCTCTGGTGGCTGAGCAATGGTCTGAACACCCGGTCGAAGCTCATGCAGATCTTTGATCATCTCGGTGAATTGAAATGGACGTGCAAAGGCGAAGATGCGTTCGTTCTCCACTCCTGGATCCATCGCAGCAGCAATCACGTGAATCCTTGCGTCGTCGATCACATCAATGTGGTATTGGTTAGGAAACGGCGGAACGGACCCATTTAGCAACATCTCAACGCTGCTTCCCGTGGGACCACCGCTCGTCAAGATTCGGCCGACGTTAAAGTCCGGAAGGATCGAGTTGACGGTGAAGTGCGGCTTCTCGTCCTCGGCAAACTTCCACATCGCCTTCTCCATGGCAGCCTTGGATGCAGCGTACACTGCGAACGCACGCTCTTCGGTGTATGGTGGTGGAGCCCAGGCGGCATCTAAGGCCTCTTGGTTCCAGTCGTTCACTTCGACAGTGATGTCCTTGTTCGAGACTGGGAAGAGAACAGCGGCAGAAGACGACGTGAGAACGAAGCGCTTCACGCCGGCCTTCTTAGATGAACGGAGGATGTTTCGCACGCCCTCCTCCGTGGCGGTGACGACGACGTTCGGATCTGGGGAGAACGAGGTGTCTGTCGCCATGTGGATGATCGCATCGACCCCCTTGACTGCTTCGTCCCAGGCGCCTTCTTGCGAGACATCTGGTACGATGGCGCTGGCGAACTTGGGGTGATTGTTGAGGCTTGCTTCGAGTTTGGCGGCACTCTCCTTCGATCTGGAAGTGCCGCGGACACGAAATCCGGCTTCGAGAGCTTCGAAGACGGTGTTGGCGCCGATGAAGCCGGTGGCTCCTGTGACCAGAATGAGGCTTTCCTTGGGAAGAGCAGTGTTGGCCATTGTGATGACTGGAGGTGGTTGTGTTGTTGGTTAATTGAGGTGGTTGTGGGATTGGTTGACTGTATGTGTTGTGCAGCATGAGATGGGTGAAAGATAAAAAGAACGACTCCGGGTAGCAAGTCAGCAGACATTTATACCTCTGATCAGATGGTAGCAACTGCATTGTCAACCTCGCCCTCCTCGCAATTTACTAAGCTTGACGATGCTACCGTCAACGAGGTCCGATATCCGTGTCGATCGTCAGATGCCGCTTTACAGCCGGGAAATCGCTGAGTGATGCAGCACTCGAAGGATCAATAAGGCCCGACAATGATCATGAGTAAACAGTTTCCAGGTTATTCAGCAGCACCGATGTAGTAACGTCGTCCGTGCGACCGAGAGCACTTACACATCGGGCAAGCAAGTCCGTGTGGCTGCGTCGAACTCTTCGGAGGCGTGAGCTGAGTGACCTGAACGTCAGACGATCAGACGAGCCGCACGTCTCAAGCATCCACTTCATCCAGCCCATCTGCCAGAAGCTAAGTCTGTTGCAATGCGGTCCATAGAAGTACATGGTATCTTACAAACATCTACCGACTTTTCCCGTCCTTTGCGCCTTTCTTCCCACCACCTTTAGCAGCTCCATTCAGACTGCCGTTGCTCTGTACATTGAACGCCGACACATCCTCAAACTTGACACCGCGAACAAAGGTCCCACTCAATGCTTCCAGCGCCGCCACAAAAATGCAAAGCATGCTCGCAATGATGAACATGCTAATGCTTTCGCCAATATCAAGCCATGAGCCCTCGTCCCGGACTTCCCAGAAGAAGCGGAGGGTGAGGTAGTCTCCAATCCCTGCGAATCGATATTAGTCGAGGTCTCAAAGTCATGGTGAAGGGCCAACGTACCCATAACAACAGCGAATAAACTTCCACCACGCAATTTTAACCGATGCGTAAGGATACCCAGGTTCGCCGATACAAGCACAAACGGCGCAAAAATCTTCAGAATGAGAAGAGCACCCTGGCTAAAAGGGTCAAAGACCGGGATAAGGCGATAGACAGCGTCGAGTGAGAACGAAGAAATGGATGCGATGTTGCCAGTGCTGAAAAAGGCCGATTGCAGCAGGAACAGGAAGAAGAGGCAGATCCGAGCATCTGACAGGGTCAAGGATCGATAATCGCCCTTATCCAAGGCGCGTTCGCGAGTCTCGGCAGCAGATGCTGCAGCTTCCATAGGGTTGCTGAGCTCGGATGCAGGAGGCTTGCCATTCGCAGTAGGTGCCCCTGTAGTCGAAGCTTGGAAGATGCGGTTCTCCAGCCGTACCCACGATACGAGCGTCATCGCAATGGCAAAGTAGAACAGTCCTTCGTAGGAGATGGTGAGGATGATGAAGAGTGGTCCGAAGGCCAGGAAAATGATGACTAGGCGATGGATGTAGTGGCCGCGAGGATTGAGGGCGTGGAGGAAGGGGATGATCAGTGAGGTGACTGCTGATGATTAGTATAGCTGGCCAGACAGATAGACATCGGAGAAACGTACCGAGTGTGATCCAGCCAACAACCTGGCTTCCAAGAGGTAGGCCTTGCTTTGCTTGTAACGACGTCACACTTGACTTCGTCACAGCTATCGAGAGAGCGACAAGTCCGACCTAGTGCCGCAATCAGCGCCTATGCAACATATGCTACTACAGGAACGCTTACCTGGACTCCCACTAAAACCCGAGACAGGCCGTCAGCCTTGTCGGCGCCAAGTCCCTCTTTTGCTGGGGCCGCCTGAACCAGCAAGCTCTTTTCGAACATGATGTACAGAACACCGACGAGTAAGATCAGAGCACCCCCAAGCATGATCAAAGTCTCATCCTCAACTTTGTTTGCAGGAAGCAGCGTGAAGACGCTCATGGCCGTACAGCTCAAAGCCCATGTAAGACAGAGTGTCCAGTTCTCCCGGACGAAGGCTGTCCCGTAAAGTGCAGGCCAGGGTACGGCGAGCAGGTATGTGATGGTGTAGATCTCCCGGTGGTAGTAGCTTTGCACCATGATCTCGAGGATTGCGATATACGCCAAGACGTTGAGCAGAAGCTTGAAGGAATTCTGGGCGCCGATTTTATTGAACATTTTCCGCTTCCCTTCGGCAAGCGCATGCCTTCGTGCAAAGACCTCCTCCCAGAACATGACCGGGAAGATGGCGTATGCGTAGTAGGTCGGTGGTGACGACTGGATGAACAGGAAGCTGTACAAGGCGACAAGCACAGATGCGAATGCAACGATAGAGGCGGCTGATCGTGATGCCTCGATCTTGCCGTCAAGCATGTGTGCGTCGACGGCTGTCGTGAATGCAAATGTGATCCAGCCGACATAGCCAAGTGTGACAAGGGCTCTCAAGAAGAGCCAGTCGTAGGTCTGCAGATATCGGAGTCCTTGCAAGCCAAGCTTGATCAAGTTGTGCGCCATCACGATGGCTTCAATGTATTGGCCCTCCTCGATCAAACCTTCGATGAGTTCCATGCGGTGGTCGGTCGAGTGCTCGGCATCGGCGAAGCCAGAGTATGGCTTATATTGTACGACTGTGGCCATCTTCTGTTCTTCCTTCACCCGGTACATTTCCAGTATCTGCCTTGCGTTGACAAGCAATGCTTTCGCTTTCTCCTTGTCGCTGGTCTCGAGATACGGCAGAGGCAGCTCTCCCACAGAGTTGACAGGGAACCCAAGTCCTGCCAGATATGCCATCAAAGCTGCTACATCCGCCTGCGCTACATCGTGCCTCTGGACATGGTCGAGATGCCAGTCGCTGGAGAACTTGTCGTCGTGGCCTGGCGCAATGCCGTTCCGAACAGTGACTGGTTTCGCCACACCAGAGCCCCAGGCGATCAGTGGCGTTCGTGTGTTGTCCGGGTGGCCATCTCCGTGACTACCCCAATCACTCATGCCATGGTCGGCCGTGAAGACGAAGGCCGTCTCACCGTCGTTGTAGAAGTCCTCGATGACCTCCGTAATTTCTTGCACTCCCTTGTCGACAAGCTGGATGTTTTGCAAATACTCTTTCGAGTATGGTCGATACGCATGGCCTGTGGTGTCGAGACCAAGGAGGTGGAGAAAGAACACAATCTTTTCCTGCTTCAATCTGGCGTTTAACTCTGGATCCGTCTCGGCGTCTTTGAACAGCTGCTTGACCCGATCAAACACCCATATATCCAGCTCCGTAGCGTCCTTGCTGAAGTCCTCAAATTCATGCCCGTAGGTGGCATCGTCCACTCTGCCTGGTATAGCTCCAGTAGAGAACATGGGCAGGATATCAGGGCTCCCCCAAGACCACGTGTGGCTGCTTCTGTTGAAGACACTGTCGAAGTTGACTGGGTTCGTTTTCCAACCTGTCATGACCGCCGATACATCCTCGTACAGGCCTGCGATCAATGCTACATGGCCAGGTCTTGACTCGGTAGGTACGCGGGTATGAGAGACGCCGAATGTGCCGTGCTCAAGGACTCTCGATCGAAGGAATGGCGCCAATGGGGCTGGCTCTTTTGCGTCTGTATCTTCGGGAGATGCAGAGGGATCGGGGAAGTATTGGAACGCTTTGTCCGCGCGGAGACCGTCGCCTATATACGTTGTTAGATGGCATATGCTCTACCCACGTTGCCACTCTGTGCTCATATCGTACCGACATACAGCACCAATCTCTTCGCCGGCGCCTTCTCAACGTCCACCCTGAATGCCTCCATCCCGCTAACGATCGGACTGACGAAGTAGACATCAAAGATGGAGAAGCTGTAGATGATGTGGAACACAACCGCAATGGCCAGAAAGGCCAGGCGACCGATTCGCGCCATCTCGAATGCCTTGTACTTGCCTCTGCATTCGAGTCGCAGCAACAGGAGGTCGAGGGGCTGTTCCTGGAGAATGCGCGTTCCCCAGAAAACTGCCCGCCAGGGTTGTTCATTGGAGTCTCGCTTAATTGTCCGAAAGGAGATGCCAAAGTCCGCTTGACGACACTCCAATCACGTGCATACGCATTCACTCTCACGTCACGTCGATCAAGTCAACGACGACAGGATCAACAACCAAATTACAACTCCATCTACAATACTATATCACAGGAACAACAACACCCAAGGCCACAATACCAAACAAAATCCACAATGGCCCTCCGTACCCTCGGCCCCAAAGCCGCTGCCGCCCTCGACGAAGAATTAATGTCCTCCGGTGCCTTCTCAATCGACCAACTAATGGAACTCGCCGGCCTCGCAGTCTCCCAAGCAATGTACGCCCTCTCGCCACCCAGCAAAACACCCAACATCCTCGTCGCCTGCGGTCCCGGCAACAACGGTGGCGACGGACTAGTCGCAGCCCGCCACCTATTCCACTTCGGCTACAAACCGACCATTTATTTCCCGAAGCAGACGAAGAATGAGCTCTACGGCCGGTTAAGGACGCAGCTGGAGCAGTTGAAGGTGCCCTTCACGGACGATTTTGTTGGTGAGGCGAAGCGGACTGATTGGATCATCGATGCGATCTTTGGGTTCTCGTTTTCCGGCGAGGTGAGGGAGCCGTTTCCCGCGGTCATTAAGGCGTTGGCGGAGAGCAAGGTACCTGTTCTCGCGGTGGATGCGCCTTCAAGTTGGAACATCGACAGCGGACCTCCGGATGATGGGCCCGGGAAGGGGTATAACCCCGATGCGTTGATCTCGTTGACTGCACCGAAGCCGTTGGTGAAGTGGTTCAAGGGACGGCATTTTGTGGGCGGGAGGTTCGTTGGAAAGGAGATTGCGAACAAGTATGAGTTTGATGTGCCGCCGTACAAGGGCAGCGATCAGATTGTGGAGGTGGGGAGTCATGGGGAGAAATTGTAAGATAGGAGCGATGGTCGTATACTAGAAACATAACCTATCGATGTGTCTTCAATCAGAAAACATTCTCCGCATTCCGCACCGCCGCCTCAATCGCAAGCCGGCTACAGTGCATCTGGCGTCAGCCACTCTGCGATAGCCTCGTCACTGAACCTTTTGATATCCCTCCTGATCTCCGAGTTGTACTTTTTCGCGAGCATGACTGCTTCTTCCGCCTCTTCTTGACTCGCACTCGAAACGTCGACCTTGGCCCAGATCCCTCGATAGCCGACACTGCGGTCAATGCCTTGCCAGGCACGGAATTTAGTCAGATTCTGCTTGTATTCGGCCGCCAAGATCCTTCCTTGCTCAGGAGACGGTGACGAGCCGACGGCACCGAAGAAGTCATCAGCGCTGGCAGCAAGAACGGTCCCGTCGTCAGCGGTGGTAACGAAGGCAGAGCGGACGTCCTCGGGTGTCGCGCTGGTTCCGGCATTCCCGACAGTCTCGTGAAAGACGTACAATATCCAAGCACCGGAAGCCGTGGTACGGATGTACGGAGCGGTGTTCATGCTGGAGCTGAAGTAGTTTTTCCACCCAATGTAGCTGTCGGCTGGGATCGGCACGATGCGGTTATCCGTGGTCTACACGATGTTAGCATTTGTCAAGGGGCGGTGCCGATGTCCTAGCGTTCATACATACTGACAAGGCCTGAGTGACCGTCAAGCCTACATGCAGAAGGGTGAAAGAGTTAGCGGGCATCTTAGACATATGAAGGCTTCGCCCAGGACTGGTATCCATCGAAGGTCCTTGAATGGTGAGAGGTCGACTTTGTCGCAGAGAGCGAAGGCTTCAGTCAAAATGCTCTTCCGGTGGACCACAGGCACCATCGAAGGGTTTTCGTAGATCTTGGTTCGAAGCGCTGGGAGGAAGTCCGGGAGCTGCTCGGCATGCTGCACCCATGACGCTTCCGCAGGGTCGCTTCGCAACACCTCATCAGTTACGCGAGATAGAGACAACTCTCGCAAAGATGGCCATATTTCGGAGCTCACGATATCGCTGCTAGGCTCGTCGTACTCGCTCCTCCACTCGGCGTTCGGCCAGAGGCTCGAGACAGCGGCGAGCTGTACTTTCGGCATCCTATTGAGCCTGATGACTGCTTTCGGATACTAGTCGTCGTTGGCTTCTGGTCCACGACCGCGCAGTTGGTAAGCGGTAGCTCGAGCGTACGTCTTCGGTCCGAGCAGGGTGTGCTCCGGGAATATTAGCTCCTCGGGCCAGTTATCAGGGTCATCATCAAGGGCGTCATAATCAGGCTCAACTTCGCGTGCAGCATAGAAGAAAAATGCATGGCGCGTGTTGCCGGGAGTGGTAGTGTCCAGAATCGTGAAACCCTCGTTGTTGTCGGTCTGCTTGTATGTAGTTTTAATGCTCAGCAGGTGAATCATCGAATCGAGAAATCGGTGGACTTTTTCATCGGAGAGTGCAGTGCCGACTGCGAGGCAGGTTGTAATGAAGGGGAAGACAGCTTCCAAGGTCTGCGTACGCTCCAGTCAGCCACGTTGCGCGATTCAGGGGCTATTTGCCCGCCACGACTACCTACGTCGATGCTGAAAGCCATATGTGCATCTTGGAAAGGCTTGGTCGTGTAGTCGAGTTTCGGTCCAGACAACATCTGCTCCCAGTCCATCTTGCTTGCTCGAGCGAGCTCTCTGCGCAGGTCGGATTGATTTGCAGGCGCCCGAAAGATGGAAAGAAGGCGCAGGCACCGCTTGATGACTTCGAACCCCATCAGACTTTGGTGATGAACTGCTGCAAGAGTGCGGTATCTGCCATTGATGCGAGCACATACGAAAATTTGGTGGCGCTGACCCATGTTTGGGGGAAGAGATGCTGTCAGATGGAAATGGAAGTAGCATGAGAAGATGAGAGAGGAAGGAGAAAGGAAGTAGACAAGATGAAATGTATGTGTTCCTCCTGCAGATGTTCTGCATATGTTACACGACAAGGCGACAGGGGGGTGGACGCCTGCCGGTCGCCTTGAAGAATCCATTACCTTGGGGTGGAAGTCGCTGTGGGATATCACGTGGAATCTGGGTCGCCAGTATGAACATGTCGCCGTTGTTGATGTCTGCGCAGCGGACTCTCTTGGAGGTGAAGATTGCTGTATTGAGGGAGAAGGTGGAAGGGCGGGATGGGGTGGGGTGGGGGGGGGTGGGTTGTGGCTTGACGATCAACGCCGCCAACCTTGCCGTACCTGAACAACCTGAAATGTGACCGCTCTTCCAGCTTCGTGGACTTAGACTCGCAGCCATGCAAGGGACCAAGTCTCTTCTGGTCTCGTCCAGAGGACTTCTGAGGCCAGAGGGAGCCTTCAGCAGAGGTCAATGGCGCACCATCGAGCGCCAATGGCAGCGCCAGCTCTCACAACAACCAACGCCGCGAAGACCTACCCCCCCTAAGCGCACACCCTCCCCTCGGTATGCGTCCACCGCCGCCGCAGCACCGAGTAACAAGCTCCGAAATGCCATCTATGGGACTGGACTGGTCCTCCTGACAGCCTTCGGCTACCTCTACATCACCGACACACGCGCCAGCATCCATCAATGGTTCGTGGTTCCTACGTTGCGACTGCTGCATACCGATCCAGAAGAGGCACATCATGCGGGTATACGGTACATCAAGGCACTCTACGACTTCAACCTACATCCGCGGGAAAGAGGCAAGCAGGACACAGAACTTGGCGATCTCAAAGTGGAAGTGTTCGGCCATGTCCTCGACAATCCTCTGGGCACGTCTGCAGGCATAGACAAGGATGCACAAATACCGTCGCCATTGTTTGCGCTCGGCCCGGCGATTGTTGAAGTGGGTGGCGCGACACCTCATCCACAAGTTGGCAACCCCAAGCCCAGAGTGTTTCGGATACCATCTCAGAACGCGCTCATCAACCGGTATGGGCTGAACTCAGAGGGGGCCGAGTACATGGCCATGCAACTGCGGGAGCGAGTACGGCAGTATGCGTACGACAATGGTCTAGGCCTGGAGCCGGAGAGTGAGCGACAGGTTCTAGGTGGTGAGGCGGGTGTTCCGCCTGGTAGTCTTGCGCCAGGACGCCTTCTTGCAGTTCAAGTTGCCAAGAACAAGTCGACACCAGACAACGACATTGCTGCTATCGCCAACGACTACGTCTTTTGCGTAGACCACCTGGCGAAATACGCTGATATCTTGGTCGTCAATGTCTCATCACCCAATACACCTGGACTCCGAGATCTGCAGGCTACCGCACCTCTTACGACCATCCTATCTGCTGTCGTTGGTGCTGCGAAAAACTGCCCTGGACGGACAAAGCCAGCAGTCATGGTCAAGGTGTCTCCAGACGAAGACAGCGATGCACAAATCGAAGGCATCTGCTCCGCTGTGTGGGCCAGTGGTGTGGATGGTGTCATTGTTGGTAACACGACCAAGAAACGTCCGGACCCAGTTCCAGCGGGCTACGTTATGCCTGCGAAGGAGGAGAAGATCCTGACTGAAACTGGGGGCTACTCTGGTCCGCAAATGTTCAACCGGACGCTGAATCTGGTGCAGAAGTACCGGTACGGATTAGATCAGGGCCCGCCTGAAGAATCGTCGTCGGAGCCCATCAAAAGCGACTCGACCCCGCAGCCACCACCTCAGCTACCACCCGCAACAGCCTCCAGCGATCTCTCTGCCGATGCCAGCGCACAACGAGATGTCCAACGATTGAAGCCAATGACACTCGAGGCCGAAGCGGAAAGCCAGCAACCTCTGCTTAAGATACCTGAGCGACACTCGCCCAACTCATCAGTCGAAGCTACTACCGGCACGACCACTCCCATCCCTAGCTCAAAATCATCAAAGCCAGCGGCATCATCTTCGAGTCCCGAGCAGAAAGTCATCTTCGCTACCGGCGGCATCACGAATGGCGAGCAGTGTCTGCAGATCCTCAATGCAGGCGCTAGTGTGTGTCAGGTCTACACGGCCATGATGTATGGTGGGGTCGGCACGATTACGAGGATGAAGCAGGAGATGAGAGATGCGATGAAGAGTCCTGCCAGAGCTGAGAAGAATCCTTGAGCCCTGTGAATATCACCTACAGACTTGTATACAATATCTTACATACCCCACCCAGCAGGTGAGTGTAACACCGCGCTAAAAAACAAGACCAACCACCACCCCCATCCCTCCCATTTTCCTCAAACTACCTCCCTCTCCGGCCATTTCCCACCATTTACCCCGTACCTCCAAACAATATACCCAACCACCCCTGCCAAACTTCCCACTCCAGCACCACCCGCAACCCTCACCCACCTCCCTTTCCTCACCACCCGCTCCGCCTCACTCCTCAGCGCCACCGCCACCCCTGCAAGCGTCCCAACCCCACTCCAATCATCCACCTCCATCTGGCCTCGGTTCTCCAACAATCTCCAGCTCCGATCCTGCCATTCGATGTCCGTCTTTCCGACCATATAGAATGGGAGGCCCGGAATCATGAATAGAGTAGCAAAGAGTGCGCCGCGGCCGGTTGATAGGAGGAAAGCCGGGTTGCAACCGAGGGCTTTCCGGATGGTGCTGATGGTCAGGCCGACGAGGGCGCTGGTTTGGAACGAGCGGTTGAGGACGTGGAATGTTAAGTATGTGCGGGCGTAGGGTTGGTCTTCTGCATACGGGGGGTGAGGCATGAGGCGGGACATTGTTGGTTGAGGGCAGAGTTGGCGCTTTGTACTCCGCAGGCTTAATGACGATGCGTTTTTAGGGGATCTGTTGCTCGTGATAGTACCAGTGAGAGGCTTGTGGTGTAGTTGTCGTGCACGTTGTCGGCTATGTACCGTCTAATGATCGAGCAAGGAGAATAGATTGATGCAGGCAGTCACTTATCTATATATTATTTCGACTACGTAACGTACCAAGTCTCAATGCAATTGCACCTGCGGATGTCCGCAAGGCATGACTGTTGCGTGCGTGACCATAAAGAGGCTTCGAAGTGATTGGTGAGGTTGGTGGAGGTGGAGAGAGAGGTCGTGCTACGGCCGAAGAAGCACGCACTTCGGATCAACACAACCACCATCCATCTTGATAACCTAATAATTTTGATTCTTCACAGACGACGCTCATTCTTTCGGTAGATCAAGGACTTCGACAGATACTTGTAGTCTATCAACCACCCGGAGAACTTGAGGAACACGTTAGACACCGGATCACCAACGCCATTCCATCAACAACACCCGGAAGGCATCCATCAGAATGGCCGATAATGGATCTCACCGCATAGCCCAAATCATCCGCCTGAAACGCTCCTCACTCCAACAATACAAAGACATCCACGCTTCCGCCTGGCCAGCAGTGCTCAAGCAGATCAAAGACTGCAACATCAGCGACTACTCCATCTACCTGGACAAGACATCAATGACGCTCTTCGCTACGATGAAGTACACTGGATCCGACTTCGAGGGCGACATGGAGAAGATGAAAGCCAACCCCGAGGTGAGGCGGTGGTGGGAGATGACGGATGCGATGCAGGAGACGTTGGTGGAGGGAAGTACGGGGAGTATGGATCCGAAAGGATGGTGGAGGGGGCTGGAGGAGGTGTTTAGGCTTGAGTGACGGGGTTGGTGGATTCTTATCGCGACTGAAGCTCTAATAACTTCGTGGCCCTCTGTCTGTGCTAGGGACTGAACGACCAAGTCATCCTTGACTCCGGCATAACCTGCTCAGGGCGGGTAAGCAGGATGACAGCTCGACACGGGGAACGAGAAGAACTCCAGACGCTCGATTTGTGGACATGGTCCGATCAGTTTTGAGCTTTGCGTGAGTGTCTAATTTTCATCAATTCATCCTTTGTCGTCACGTTCATGCATGCGAAACTGCCGTCCGACTAAGCCTTAAGCCTGAGCTTCCTTCTCCTTCCCATTCTGCGCATCATTTGACTTGTCAATCCTGGTCCACTCCTCTCTATCGTCTTGCTCATCAGCTGTATTGGCCGTCAACTCGGGCGTCTCCTCATCCTCGATCTCTTCAGGCAGGATCAGGTTCAAGAGCAAAGCGAGGAAAGCAGCAACTGCAAAGCCAGTCTCACATACTGTGCGTCTGTTAGCAAAACTCTCCTCGAAGCCCAATGCTGGAGAGCATTGCACGACGTACCGAGCTCAATAGCATTGTAGAATCCAGAAAGCGCACGATTGTCGCCCTCGTAAGTAAAGACGTAGGCGAACCAGTCAGGTACCAGCGTGGCTCCAAAGCCGAGCGCCAAGGCAGCTGTCAGAATGAATCGATTCCTTCTCGTGAATGGCACCGTCGAAATGATGCGGATACCCGAGGTGGCGACGGCGGAGAATAGGAATGTGGTCATGCCACCCAGGACTGAGGACGGAATGGCAACAAGAGCAGCTGCAAACTTCGCGAAGATGCCCATCACCAACAGCCAGAAACAGCACGCATACCCGGCCTTACGGTTGGCACATCGAGTCAGTGCAATGACACCGTTGTTCTGAGCGAACGTCGACATGGGCGTGATGGTGCAAAGACCAGCGATAATGCCGTTCAAGCCGTCCGCAAGCACCCCTCCTTGGATTCGGCTGTCAAAGAGTGGCCCATCGACTTGGAGTCTTGAGACATCGCAGGTTGCGGTGATGTCGCCGATGGCTTCCATGGCCAGCACAATGTACACGGCCAGCAGCGGAAGGACTATGGGCCCGTAGACGCTCAGCTTGAAAGTGTGGACCCAGATGAAGCTCCCGACAGGAGCGCCGTCGATGCCCGATCTGTCCTATTGGAGAATGAGTGGTCAGCGATGCATATGATATGACTCAAGGCTCTCTACCGGGGACGTACAAAGTATCCGCAAGCGGCAGCCACAATACAGCCGACGAGGAGTCCAATAACGACGGCGCAGCTCTTCATGATCGGTGAGCCGAATCGCTCACAGAAGATGATCGTAACGAAGACAAGGAAGCCAAGTCCGATGTACTCTGCACTCCCCCAGGGCAGTGCGTGCGGCGCGCCAACATTCGGACACAGTCTAAAGTCTCCAGTCTCTGGTCGTTCAGAGCAGCTTCCCGAGCCTCCGGCCCAATCTGTCGGTCATGTCAGCTGGACGTCTTCGGGATAGAAGCAGCTAGAACGAACTCTGGAAGCCAGACGTGATGAGATTGACACCGATAAGCAGGACTGTCGGGCCCGTCACGAGGGGTGGGAAGATCTGACAAAGTGTTAACATAGGCTTCATCTCTTCGAGGAACGGTGCTATGGTACCTTTTGTAGATATCGCGGTGGCGTGAAGGACATTGCGATTTCGATGAGAGCGCAGATACAAGCGGTGCCAATAATTGCACCATAGCCATCGGGGCAAGGCAAGGGGTTACCATCTGAGTCCGAGGGGCAGAAGCCAGTCTCGTACCTGAAAGACAACAAAACAGCTTATCAGCAAGTGCTCTAGATGCCCTGAGAGTAGTCCAATAAACAGCTGAGACACTTAAGTTGCTGCTGACAGCGCCTCTGGGCTCTTGATCATGCTGAACCATTCGATCGATCTGCGTACGCCGACATCGAGCATTTGCCGCCTCTGTCTAGTTTCGATATGGAAGAACTTACATCTGAGCAAGCGCACCAGTTGCGACAGGTATCGTAGCGAAGGACGTCCCCACCACACTGATTAACCCGGTTCCAATGTAATAAGGAGTCCTGTAGATATGGAACCTCGTAATCTGAATGGAAGACAGTAGGCCACACACAATCAACGAGGTGCTGACAAGGTACGACTGGAGATCCGGCGTCAAGTTCGCAGAGCCTGCCAGAATAATCGGCGGTGTGATGATCCCAGCCAACATGGACAGAGCATGCTGGAAGCCAAGTAGCAACGCCAATAGCACGGGCATTTTTTCGTTGAGCCCAAAAAAAGGTGCCGCGCGGCGTTGACGCTTCATAAAGGGGATGTTTGGGGTGAAGAGGAAGGCATAGTCGTAGGTGCCGACAAGACCATCCTTCGTTGTGAAGGCCTTCACAAAGCTTTTGCCTTTGTCGGACCAGGTACCGCGGCGTGTGGTTTCGGGGCCAATTCGATCTGGGGCGTCGTCTTTGACGTCTGTTGATGAAGACATGTTGTCGTTCTGTACTCGCTCAAGCACAGATGGTGTTGCAGCGTCTCCAATCTTGAGGCCAGTTGAGTGTGTAGCGCATGCGGAATAGAGAGGTCGACGCTGTTAAGTACCACAATCACCAAAAAGCTTTGCTTCTGCTTGATCGGCAGTCGAGATAACGTGTGTCGGATGATGCTCCAGAGAAGCAGATGTGGCGTTTGTGCATTGAGGAATGGATGTGGAGAGTCTTGAGAATCTTTTATAGATGAGAGATACTCTCTTCCTTACCAGATCTGTCGGAAATTCAGCGGCAGAATGGTCCCATCTCGACCTTCTGGCATACTGATGGAAGGCGCCGAACGTACGAAAAAATTGTGTACCACCGGCGACCGGCGAGTCCTTATCAGTAGCTGGTATCGACCCCGTCGTTCGAGCCCACTGAGCCTGCAAGAGGTCGACCAGGTTGGACAAGATTAGCGAGTCTCCACATCGGTGTCTGCCGGTCCTGCGCGGTGTTCTGCGACTCGACGTGTTCTCGTCGAAAGCCCCATCGATACTGTTCTTTGAAGGGAAACGTCCTGCTGCCGTGGCATGCGACGGACGATGTAGATAGAACGAAGGCAGAGAGAAGAGAAAGGAAGGACGACATCGCGAATGTGATCTCTGACGCTCAAGCCTCGTGTTGGTCCGGTCTCTTGGGACCTAGTTTAGGAGGATCGTTGACCGTGAGCATCACCACTCGTGGACTCGTGGCGGAGCAGAAGCATCAACGTCCTACGGAATCCAGGTGAGGATGAAAGTGCTTTGAAAAGAATGTCTATTTGACAAGGAAATCACCACAAATTACCCATCACAGCTGTCCCTGATGCCGAACGCTGAATTCTCAGGTATAGGTAGCCTCCAGGCAGACCAATCTACCATGTCCCTCCAAATCCTCCTTCCAATGCCATACTCATTCCCAATCCCAGAACCAAATCCCTCCTCCCACTAAACTACAAAGCCAAAGCCCTCTGGAAGCCTCCGTCACACAGGTCATCGACGAGCCTTCATCGACCCCTGGTTGGTGCGTATGACCGTTGCTGCTGCTGATTGCCAGACTGGCCGGCCTGCTGAGCCGCCTGTAAAGCCTGAGAAGGACTCACACCCGATCGAGAGATCGCACCGAGCCTCACAAGTGCCTCTTCAGAAGCATCCTCGCGGGACTGGTTGGCGCGTTCCCCGTCATACCAGAAGCGGGCGTCGACCTGTAGGCCGCAGACGAAGACTTTGCAGCTCCAAGCAGTGCGCCCGCCTACATCATCATCAGCTCGACTTTGGTCATGGAGTGATGAAGGTTGGACATACCTCGTTTGTCTGAGACGATTTGGTAATCTGGAAGCCGAACGTTGTGCTGTTGGCAAAGGTCTGCGTTGCGCATCAGTTGGTAGTCGGTCTGGAGGTGAGGGTACATCGGCTTACTGACGAGCTGGTCCTGATAGGGCCCGCTCCCTCTGTCTGAAGTGGCTGTTGCGCTGGGGGTTGATTTTCCAGACATGGTTGTGAGTAGCGGAGTGCAGACCGGTGGGTACTGAGAGGCGAAGGAGGTCGACTGAAGTTGAAGGATGGTAAAGACCAGATGACAGCGCACGATGATGGATGATCGGACGAATTGGGTCTCAAAGAATCAACTTGCTTGATGTACTGACAAGGACGATACATCTGAGCCGTCCGACGTCGCGAGACTTATAGCCTGGGCAGTTGTTTGCGCTGTATACCGAACGACTGTTAGTGGTGCCGGTGAAGCAGGCGGCCGTTCACAGTGCTGCATCCTCCCTCGACAAATGGGTGTGGTGGTCTCTGTGGCCCAAAGGAACGGGGTCACAGGCTTGTTGGCAGACCCTCAGATCCCACCTCTATGTAGTGAGAGGCTCCGTTGGACTCGTAGGCAAACGTTTCTCCTTGCGGCCACGTCCCAGGCGAATAGTGTGGGTTCGGCTCGCAAACGGACCGCCAGCGCATGAACTGATGGGTCTAATGCAGCGACATATGGATGGCTGTCCTGCTTGTTGGGCAGCAAAGTCGAACCGTTCGCATGTTTGCGGCACAACGGCGCTGTCTTACTCCACCCCAGTGGCAAGACTCCGTGTGACCAGCGTGTCAAAGAAAATCCAGCAACCACTCACGAGGTAGGCCGGCTTGCATGAAGAAAGTGGGCTGGTATGCATTACGTCTGCACGCTAATGCCACTGACACGTTGCTCCAATCCTTCACTGTGGACAGATGACGTGCGGGTGTGTCGGACGTCAACAAGGCGTTGGGTTGTTTGCACAAGCGTTGTGCTCGTGGAAAAGGTCATGCGGTTTTCAGTGGTCACACAAGAGTTGGGGGGATGTGGGCAGTGTCGGGTCCCTGCCGCAGCAGCATGCATCCGGTGGGCATGCGTCCCAGCGACGGCTGATTGCGCAAGACACGAACGCTGGTCAGATTAGTTGCATAACTTATTGAAGCGTGTAAGAACAACAAGCGTATGGAGGGACCGAGATTGTACAGATGTGGACCCGGGTGGAATCACCGCCAGCCCCCACCCACCGAGGCAAAAAGAGCACAGAAACGCTGGACTTGAAACCATTCGGTGCATGCCGAAGCTGTTTGTCGAAGGAACAAACTGATATAATTACACTCGTGTGATCATAAGAGCCTCAACCGTTTCATGACGGGAAGCTGCATTGCCTCCAAGTAACACAGAAAAATTCTGGCTCATGCCGCTGCTGTTTGCGGACCTCCGAAAATGACCAACGCCCCCTGTGAGTACGGTACATTCAGTACGATTCGTGGCTGGAACCGACAACGTCCATTATGTTACCGGTAGTCCCGACTGCTCTGTCGACTCGAAGCGTTCGGCCTTCGAGGACCAACAACACTCACGGCAGCAGATGGCGGCCCACCGCTCGAGGATGGACGGCTTGCCTGTCCGGAGAATGTGTCTCTTCTGCCGAACATCTCATTGATCAAGCGTTTGGGTCCCACGTACTCGACGCCGAATTTTGGCACCGGAATAAGTAGTTGTTTCGCAGTCTCAGAGTGGAAGTGATTCCGGATAGTGTCGTCAACCAACGCAATGAGGCCGGTAGCCACCACAGTGTCAGCGACGTCTTTTCCGGAGCGGATGATCGCTTTATCAGTAATTGCCATGGTGCAACGTGGGAT